>NW_028322253.1:4035000-4335000 GCF_059928025.1 Delphinapterus leucas
AGCGTACGAGTTAGGATTATGGGACGCGTGAGGGTAAGGCTTCGGGTAAGGTTTAGGGTTAGGGTTAGGGTTAGGGTTAGGGTTAGGGGACGGGCACGGGGACGGTTTAGGGTACAGGTTAGGGTACGACAACGGTTTAGGGTGAGCGTACGTGTTAGGGTACGGGTTAGTGTTAGCGTACGTGTTAGGATTAGGGGACGGGTGAGGGTAAGGCTTCGGGTAAGGGTTAGGGTTAGGGTTAGGGTTACGGTTAGGGTTAGGGGACGGGGACGGGCACGGGGACGGTTTAGGGTACAGGTTAGGGCACGACAACGGTTTAGGGTGAGCGTACGTGTTAGGGTACGGGTTATTGTTAGCGTACGGGTGAGGATTAGGGGACCGGTGAGGGTAAGGCTTCGGGTAAGGGTTAGGGTTAGGGTTAGGGTTAGAGGATGGGGACGGTTTAGGGTACAGTTTAGGGTACGAAAACAGTTTAGGGTGAGCGTACGTGTTAGGGTACGGGTTAGTGATAGCGTACGGGTTAGGATTTGGGGACGGGTGAGGGTAAGGCTTCGGGATAGGGTTAGGGTTAGGGTTAGGGTTAGGGTTAGGGTTAGGGGACGGGCACGGGGACGGTTTAGGGTACAGGTTAGGGTATGACAACGGTTTAGGGTGGGCGTATGTTTCAGGGTACGGCTTAGTGTTAGCGTACGGGTTAGGATTATGGGACGGGTGAGGTTAAGGCTTCGGGTAAGGGTTACGGTTAGGGTTAGGGTTAGGGTTAGGGTTAGGGGACGGGGACGGTTTAGGGTACAGGTAAGGGTACGACAACGGTTTAGGGTGAGCGTACATGTTAGGGTACGGGTTAGTGTTAGTGTAAGGGTTAGGTTTAGGGGACGGGTGAGTGTAAGGCTTCGGGTAAGGGTTAGGGTTAGGGTTAGTGTTAGGGTTAGGGTTAGAGGACGGGGACGGTTTAGGGTACAGGTTAGGGTACGACAATGGTTTAGGGTGAGCGTACGTGTTAGGGTACGTGTTAGTGTTAGCGTACGGGTTAGGATTAGGGGACGGGTGAGGGTAAGGCTTCGGGTAAGGGTTAGGGTTAGGGTTAGGGTTAGGGTTTGGGGACGGGGACGGTTTAGGGTACAGGTTAGGGTACGACAACGGTTTAGGGTGAGCGTACGTGTTAGGGTACGGGTTAGTGTTAGCATACGGGTTAGGATTAGGGGACGGGTGAGGGTAAGGCTTCGGGTAAGGGTTAGGCTTAGGGTTGGGTTAGGGTTAGGGTTAGGGGACGGGGACGGTTTACGGTACAGGTTAGGGTACGACAACGGTTTAGGGTGAGCGTACGTGTTAGGGTACGGGTTAGTCTTAGCGTACGGGTTAGGATTAGGGGACGGGTGAGGGTAAGGCTTCGGGTAAGGGTTAGGGTTAGGTTTAGGGTTAGTGGACGGGGACGTGGACGGTTTAGGGTACAGGTAAGGGTAAGACAACGGTTTAGGGGAGCGTACGTGTTAGGGTACGGGTTAGTGTTAGCGTACGGGTTAGGATTAGGGGACGGGTGAGGGTAAGGCTTCGGGTAAGGGTTAGGGTTAGGGTTAAGGTTAGGGTTAGGGTTAGGGGACGGGGACGGTTTAGGGTACAGGTTAGGGTACGACAACGGTTTAGGGTGAGCGTACGTGTTAGGGTACGTGTTAGTGTTAGTGTACGGGTTAGGATTAGGGGACGGGTGAGGGTAAGGCTTCGGGTAAGGGTTAGGGTTAGGGTTAGGGTTAGGGGACGGGGACGGATACGGTTTAGGGTACAGGTTAGGTTACGTCAACGGTTTAGGGTGAGCGTACGTGTTAGGGTATGGGTTAGTGTTAGCGTACAGGTTAGGTTTAGGGGACGGGTGAGGGTAAGGCTTCGGGTAAGGGTTAGGGTTAGTGTTAGGGTTAGGGTTAGGGTTAGGGGACGGGGACGGTTTAGGGTACAGGTTAGCGTACGACAACAGTTTAGGCTGAGCGTACGTTTTACGGTATGGGTTAGTGTTAGCGTACGGGTTAGTATTATGGGACGGGTGAGCGTAAGGCTTCGGGTAAGGGTTAGGGTTAGGGTTACGGTTAGGGTTAGGGGACGGGGACGGTTTAGGTTACAGGTTAGTGTACGACAACGGTTTAGGGTGAGCGTACGTGTTAGGGTACGGGTTAATGTTAGCGTACGGTTTAGGATTAGGGGACGTGTGAGGGTAAGGCTTCGGGTAAGGGTTAGGGTTAGGGTTAGGGTTAGGGTTAGGGTTAGAGGACGGGGACGGTTTAGGGTACAGGTTAGGGTACGACAATGGTTTAGGGTGAGCGTACGTGTTAGGGTACGGTTTAGTGTTAGCGTACGGGATAGGAATAGGGGACGGGTGAGGGTAAGGCTTCGGGTAAGGGTTAGGGTTAGGGTTAGGTTTAGGGTTAGGGGACGGGCACGGGGACAGTTTAGGGTACAGGTTAGGTTACGACAACGGTTTAGGGTGAGCGTACGTGTTAGGGTACGGGTTAGTGTTAGCGTACGGGTTAGGATTAGGGGACGGGTGAGGGTAAGGCTTCGGGTAAGGTTTAGGGTTAGGGTTAGGGTTATGGTTAGGGTTAGGGTTAGGGGACGGGGACGGTTTAGGGTACAGGTTAGAGTACGACAACGGTTTAGGGTGAGCGTACGTGTTAGGGTACGGGTTATTGTTAGCGTACGGGTTAGGATTAGGGGACGGGTGAGGGTAAGGCTTCGGGTAAGGGTTAGGGTTAGGGTTAGGGTTGGGTTAGGGTTAGGGGACGGGGACGGTTTAGGGTACAGTTTAGGGTACGACAACGGTTTAGGGTGAGCGTACGTGTTAGGGTACGGGTTAGTGTTAGCGTACGGGTTAGGATTAGGGGACGGGTGAGGGTAAGGCTTCGGGTAAGGGTTAGGGTTAGGGTTAGGGTTAGGGTTAGGGGACGGGCACGGGGACGGTTTAGGGTACAGGTTAGAGTACGACAACGGTTTATGGTGAGCGTACGTGTTAGGGTACGGGTTAGTGTTAGCGTACGGGTTAGGATTAGGGGACGGGTGAGGGTAAGGCTTCGGGTAAGGGTTAGGGTTAGGGTTAGGGTTAGGTTTAGGGGACGGGGACGGTTTTGGGTACAGGTTAGGGTACGACAACGGTTTAGTGGAGCCTACGTGTTAGGGTACGGGTTAGTGTTAGCGTACGGGTTAGGATTAGGGGACGGGTGAGGTTAAGGCTTCGGGTAAGGGTTAGGGTTAGGGTTAGGGTTAGTGTTAGGGGACGGGGATGGTTTAGGGTACAGGTTAGGGTACGACAACGGTTTAGGTTGAGCGTACCTGTTAGGGTACGGGTTAGTTTTAGCGTACGGGTTAGGATTAGGGGACGGGTGAGGGTAAAGCTTCAGGTAAGGGTTCGGGTTAGGGTTAGGGTTAGGGTTAGGCGACGGGGACGGTTTAGCGTACAGGTTAGGGTACGACAACGGTTTAGGGTGAGCGTACGTGTTAAGGTACGTGTTAGTGTTAGTGTACGGGTTTGGATTAGGGGACGGGTGAGGGTAAGGCTTCGGGTAAGGTTTAGGGTTAGGGTTAGGGTTAGGGTTAGGGGACGGGGACGGTTTAGGGTACAGTTTAGGGTACGACAATGGTTTAGGGTGAGCCTACGTGATAGGGTACGGGTTAGTGTTAGCGTACGGGTTAGGATTAGGGGACGGGTGAGGGTAAGGCTTCGGGTAAGGGTTAGGGTTAGGCTTAGGGTTAGGGTTAGGGTTAGGGTTAGGGGACGGGGCCGGTTTAGGGTACAGGTTAGGGTACGACAACGGTTTAGGGTGAGCGTACGTGTTAGGGTACGGGTTAGTGTTAGCGTACGGGTTAGGATTAGGGGACGGGTGAGGGTAAGGCTTCGGGTAAGGGTTAGGATTAGGGTTAGGGTTAGGGTTCGGGGACGGGGATGTTTTAGGGTACAGGTTAGCGTACGACAACGGTTTAGGGTGAGCGTACGTGTTAGGGTACGGGTTAGTGTTAGCGTACGGGTTAGGATTAGGGGACGGGTGAGTGTAAGGCTTCCAGTAAGGGTTAGGGTTAGGGTTAGGGTTAGGGTTAGGGGACGGGGACGGTTTAGGGTACAGGTTAGGGTACGACAACGGTTTAGGGTGAGCGTACATGTTAGGGTACGGGTTAGTGTTAGCGTACGGGTTAGGATTAGGGGACGGGTGAGTGTAAGGCTTCGGGTAAGGGTTAGGGTTAGGGTTAGGTTTAGGGTTAGGGGACGGGGACGGTTTAGGGTACAGGTTAGGGTACGACAACGGTTTAGGGTGAGCGTACATGTTAGGGTACGGGTTAGTGTTAGTGTACGGGTTAGGATTAGGGGACGGGTGAGTGTAAGGCTTCGGGTAAGGGTTAGGGTTAGGGTTAGGGTTAGGGTTAGGGTTAGAGGACGGGGACGGTTTAGGGTGCAGCTTAGTGTACGACAACGGTTTAGGGTGAGCGTACGTGTTAGGGTACTGGTTAGTGTTAGCGTACGGGTTAGGATTAGGGGACGGGTGAGGGTAAGGCTTCGGGTAAGTGTTAGTGTTAGGGTTAGGGTTAGGGTTTGGGGACGGGGACGGTTTAGGGTACAGGTTAGGGTACAACAACGGTTTAGGGTGAGCGTACGTGTTAGGGTACGGGTTAGTGTTAGCGTACGGGTTAGGATTAGGGGACGGGTGAGGGTAAGGCTTCGGGTAAGGGTTAGGGTTAGGGTTGGGTTAGGGTTAGGGTTAGGGGACGGGCACGGTTTAGGGTTCAGGTTAGGGTACGACAACGGTTTAGGGTGAGCGTACGTGTTAGGGTACGGGTTAGTGTTAGCGTACGGTTTAGGATTAGGGGACGGGTGAGGGTAAGGCTTCGGGTAAGGGTTAGGGTTAGGGGACGGGGACGGGGACGGTTTAGGGTACAGGTTAGGGTACGTCAACGGTTTAGGGTGAGCGTACGTGTTATGGTACGGGTTAGTGTTAGGGTACGGGTTAGGATTACGGGACGGGTGAGGGTAAGGCTTCGGGTAAGGGTTAGGGTTAGGGTTAGGGTTAGGGTTAGGGGACGGGGATGGTTTAGGGTACAGGTTAGGGTACGACAACGGTTTAGGGTGAGCATACGTGTTAGGGTACGGTTTAGTGTTAGCGTACAGGTTAGGATTAGGGGACGGGTGAGGGTAAGGCTTCGGGTAAGGGTTAGGGTTAGGGTTAGGGTTAGGGTTAGGGGATGGGGACGGGTTAGGGTACAGGTTAGGGTACGACAACGGTTTAGGGGAGCGTACGTGTTAGGATACGGGTTCGTGTTAGCGTACGGGTTAGGATTAGGGGACGGGTGAGGGTAAGGCTTCGGGTAAGGGTTAGGGTTAGGGTTAGGGTTAGGGTTAGGGGACGGGGATGGTTTACGGTACAGGTTAGGGTACGACAACGGTTTAGGGTGAGCGTACGTGTTAGGTTACGGGTTAGTGTTAGCGTACGGGTTAGGATTAGGGGACGGGTGAGGGTAAGGCTTCGGGTAAGGGTTAGGGTTAGGGTTAGTGTTAGGGGACGGGGACGGGGACGGTTTAGGGTACAGGTTAGGGTACGTCAACGGTTTAGGGTGAGCGTACGTGTTAGGGTACGGGTTAGTGTTAGCGTACGGGTTAGGATTAGGGGACGGGTGAGGGTAAGGCTTCGGGTAAGGGGTAGGGTTAGGGTTAGGGTTAGGGTTAGGGTTAGGGGACGGGGACGGTTTAGGGAACAGGTTAGGGTACGACAACAGTTTAGGCTGAGCGTACGTTTTACGGTACGGTTTAGTGTTAGCGTACGGGTTAGGATTATGGGAAGGGTGAGGGTAAGGCTTCGGGTAAGGTTTAGGGTTAGGGTTAGGGTTAGGGTTAGGGGACGGGGACGGGGACGGTTTAGGGTAAAGGTTAGGGTACGACAACGGTTTAGGGTGAGCCTACGTGTTAGGGTACGGGTTAGTGTAAGCGTACGGTTTAGGATTAGGGGACGGGTGAGGGTAAGGCTTCGGGTAAGGGTTAGGGTTAGGGTTAGGGTTAGGGTTAGGCTTAGAGGACGGGGACGGTTTAGGGTAAA
This sequence comes from Delphinapterus leucas, assembly GCF_059928025.1. Taxonomy (NCBI): domain Eukaryota; kingdom Metazoa; phylum Chordata; class Mammalia; order Artiodactyla; family Monodontidae; genus Delphinapterus; species Delphinapterus leucas. The sequence continues at coordinate 4,041,063 of NW_028322253.1, forward strand.
GGTTAGGGTACGACAAAGGTTTAGGGTGAGCGTACGTGTTAGGGTACGGGTTAGTGTTAGCGTACGGGATAGGATTAGGGGACGGGTGAGGGTAAGGCTTCGGGTAAGTGTTAGGGTTAGGGTTAGGGTTAGGGTTAGGGTTTGGGGACGGGGACGGTTTAGGGTACAGGTTAGCGTACGACAACGGTTTAGGGTGAGCGTACGTGTTAGGGTACGGGTTAGTGTTAGCGTACGGTTTAGGATTAGGGGACGGGTGAGGGTAAGGCTTCGGGTAAGGGTTAGGGTTAGGGTTAGGGTTAGGGTTAGGGGACGGGGACGGTTTAGGGTACAGGTTAGGGTACGACAACGGTTTAGGGTGAGCGTACGTGTTAGGGTACGGGTTAGTGTTAGCGTACGGGTTAGGATTAGGGGACGGGTGAGGGTAAGGCTTCGGGTAAGGGTTAGGGTTAGGGTTAGGGTTAGGGTTAGGGTTAGGGGACGGGGACGGTTTAGGGTACAGGTTAGGGTACGACAACGGTTTAGGGTGAGCGTACGTGTTAGGGTACGGGTTAGTGTTAGTGTACGGGTAAGGATTAGGGGACGGGTGAGTGTAAGGCTTCGGGTAAGGGTTAGGGTTAGGGTTAGGGTTAGGGTTAGGGTTAGGGGACGGGGACGGTTTAGTGTACAGGTTAGGGTACATCAACGGTTTAGGGTGAGCGTACGTGTTAGGGTACGGGTTAGTGTTAGCGTACGGGTTAGGATTAGGGGACGGGTGAGGGTAAGGCTTCGGGTAAGGGTTAGGGTTAGGGTTAAGGTTAGGGTTAGGGTTAGGGGACGGGGACGGTTTAGGGTACAGGTTAGTGTACGACAACGGTTTAGGGTGAGCGTACCTGTTAGGTTACGGGTTAGTGTTAGCGTACGGGTTAGGATTAGGGGACGGGTGAGGGTAAGGCTTCGGGTAAGGGTTAGGGTTAGGGTTAGGGTTAGGGTTAGGGGACGGGGACGGTTTAGGGTACAGGTTAGCGTACGACAACAGTTTAGGCTGAGCATACGTTTTACGGTATGGGTTAGTGTTAGCGTACGGGTTAGTATTATGGGACGGGTGAGGGTAAGGCTTCGGGTAAGGGTTAGGGTTAGGGTTAGGGGACGGGGACGGTTTAGGGTACAGGTTAGTGTACGACAACGGTTTAGGGTGAGCGTACGTTTTAGGGTATGGGTTAATGTTAGCGTACGGTTTAGGATTAGGGGACGTGTGAGGGTAAGGCTTCGGGTAAGGGTTAGGGTTAGGGTTAGGGTTAGGGTTAGGGTTAGAGGACGGGGACGGTTTAGGGTACAGGTTAGGGTACGACAAAGGTTTAGGGTGAGCGTACGTGTTAGGGTACGGTTTAGTGTTAGTGTACGGGATAGGAATAGGGGACGGGTGAGGGTAAGGCTTCGGGTAAGGGTTGGGGTTAGGGTTAGGTTTAGGGTTAGGGGACGGGCACGGGGACAGTTTAGGGTACAGGTTAGGGTACGAAAACGGTTTAGGGTGAGTGTACGTGTTAGGGTACGGGTTAGTGTTAGCGTACGGGTTAGGATTAGGGGACGGGTGAGGCTAAGGCTTCGGGTAAGGGTTAGGGTTAGGGTTAGGGTTAGGGTTAGGGTTAGGGTTAGGGGACGGGGACGGTTTAGGGTACAGGTTAGAGTACGACAACGGTTTAGGGTGAGTGTACGTGTTAGGGTACGGGTTCTTGTTAGCGTACGGGTTAGGATTAGGGGACGGGTGAGAGTAAGGCTTCGGGTAAGGGTTAGGGTTAGGGTTAGGGTTAGGGTTAGGGGACGGGGACGGGGACGGTTTAGGGTACAGGTTAGGGTACGACAACGGTTTATGGTGAGCGTACGTGTTAGGGTACGGGTTAGTGTTAGCGTACGGGTTAGGATTAGGGGACGGGTGAGGGTAAGGCTTCGGGTAAGGGTTAGGGTTAGGGTTAGGGTTAGGTTTAGGGGACGGGGACGGTTTTGGGTACAGGTTAGGGTACGACAACGGTTTAGTGGAGCGTACGTGTTAGGGTACGGGTTAGTGTTAGCGTACGGGTTAGGATTAGGGGACGGGTGAGGGTAAGGCTTCGGGTAAGGGTTAGGGTTAGGGTTAGGGTTAGGGTTAGGGGACGGGGACGGTTTAGGGTACAGGTTAGGGTACGACAACGGTTTAGGGTGAGCGTACCTGTTAGGGTACGGGTTAGTTTTAGCGTACGGGTTAGGATTAGGGGACGGGTGAGGGTAAGGCTTCAGGTAAGGGTTCGGGTTAGGGTTAGGGTTAGGGTTAGGGTTAGGCGACGGGGACGGTTTAGGGTACAGGTTAGGGTACGACAACGGTTTAGGGTGAGCGTACGTGTTAAGGTACGTGTTAGTGTTAGTGTACGGGTTAGGATTAGGGGACGGGTGAGGGTAAGGCTTCGGGTAAGGGTTAGGGTTAGGGTTAGGGTTAGGGTTAGGGTTAGGGTTAGGGGACGGGGACGGTTTAGGGTACAGTTTAGGGTACGACAATGGTTTAGGGTGAGCGTACGTGATAGGGTACGGGTTAGTGTTAGCGTACGGGTTAGGATTAGGGGACGGGTGAGGGTAAGGCTTCGGGTAAGGGTTAGGGTTAGGCTTAGGGTTAGGGTTAGGGTTAGGGTTAGGGGACGGGGACGGTTTAGGGTACAGGTTAGGGTACGACAACGGTTTAGGGTGAGCGTACGTGTTAGGGTACGGGTTAGTGTTAGCGTACGGGTTAGGATTAGGGGACGGGTGAGGGTAAGGCTTCGGGTAAGGGTTAGGGTTAGGGTTAGGGTTAGGGTTCGGGGACGGGGACGTTTTAGGGTACAGGTTAGGGTACGACAACGGTTTAGGGTGAGCGTACGTGTTAGGGTACGGGTTAGTGTTAGCGTACGGGTTAGGATTAGGGGACGGGTGAGTGTAAGGCTTCCGGTAAGGGTTAGGGTTAGGGTTAGGGTTAGGGTTAGGGGACGGGGACGGTTTAGGGTACAGGTTAGGGTACGACAACGGTTTAGGGTGAGCGTACGTGTTAGGGTACGGGTTAGTGTTAGCGTACGGGTTAGGATTACGGGACGGGTGAGGGTAAGGCTTCGGGTAAGGGTTAGGGTTAGGGTTAGGGTTAGGGTTAGGGTTAGGGGACGGTTGAGGGTACAGGTTAGGGTACGACAACGGTTTAGGGTGAGCGTACGTGTTAGGGTACGGGTTAGTGTTAGTGTACGGGTTAGGATTAGGGGACGGGTGAGGGTAAGGCTTCGGGTAAGGGTTAGGGTTAGGGTTAGGGTTAGGGTTAGGGTTAGAGGACGGGGACGGTTTAGGGTGCAGGTTAGGGTACGACAACGGTTTAGGGTGAGCGTACGTGTTAGGGTACGTGTTAGTGTTAGCGTACGGGTTAGGATTAGGGGACGGGTGAGGGTAAGGGTTAGGGTTAGGGTTAGGGGACGGGGACGGGGACGGTTTAGGGTACAGGTTAGGGTACGTCAACGGTTTAGGGTGAGCGTACGTGTTAGGGTACGGGTTAGTGTTAGCGTACGGGTTAGGATTAGGGGACGGGTGAGGGTAAGGCTTCGGGTAAGGGTTAGGGTTAGGGTTAGGGTTAGGGTTAGGGTTAGGGGACGGGGACGGTTTAGGGTACAGGTTAGGGTACGACAACAGTTTAGGCTGAGCGTACGTTTTACGGTACGGGTTAGTGTTAGCGTACGGGTTAGGATTATGGGAAGGGTGAGGGTAAGGCTTCGGGTAAGGTTTAGGGTTAGGGTTAGGGTTAGGGTTAGGGGACGGGGACGGGGACGGTTTAGGGTACAGGTTAGGGTACGACAACGGTTTAGGGTGAGCGTACGTGTTAGGGTACGGGTTAGTGTAAGCGTACGGTTTAGGATTAGGGGACGGGTGAGGGTAAGGCTTCGGGTAAGGGTTAGGGTTAGGTTTAGGGTTAGGGTTAGTGTTAGAGGACGGGGAAGGTTTAGGGTACAGGTTAGGGTACGACAAAGGTTTAGGGTGAGCGTACGTGTTAGGGTACGGGTTAGTGTTAGCGTACTGGATAGGACTAGGTGCGGGTGAGGGTAAGGCTTCCGGTAAGGGTTAGGGTTAGGGTTAGGTTTAGGGTTAGGGGCGGGCACGGGGACGGTTTAGGGTACAGGTTAGGGTACGACAACGGTTTAGGGTGAGCGTACGTGTTAGTGTACGGGTTAGTGTTAGCGTACGGGTTAGGATTAGGGGACGGGTGAGGGTAAGTCTTCGGGTAAGGGTTAGGGTTAGGGTTAGGGTTAGGGTTAGGGTTAGGGTTAGGTGACGGGGACGGTTTAGGGTACAGGTTAGGGTACGACAACGGTTTAGGGTGAGCGTACGTGTTAGGGTACGGGTTATTGTTAGCATACGGGTTAGGATTAGGGGACGGGTGAGGGTAAGGCTTCGGGTAAGGGTTAGGGTTAGGGTTAGGGTTAGGGTTAGGGTTAGGGTTAGGGACGGGGACGGTTTAGGGTACAGGTTAGGGTACGACAACGGTTTAGGGTGAGCGTACGTGTTAGGGTACGGGTTAGTGTTAGCGTACGGGTTAGGATTAGGGGACGGGTGAGGGTAAGGCTTCGGGTAAGGGTTAGGGTTAGGGTTAGGGTTAGGGTTTGGGGACGGGGACGGTTTAGGGTACAGGTTAGGGTACGACAACGGTTTAGGGTGAGCGTACGTGTTAGGGTACGGGTTAGTGTTAGCATACGGGTTAGGATTAGGGGACGGGTGAGGGTAAGGCTTCGGGTAAGGGTTAGGCTTAGGGTTGGGTTAGGGTTAGGGTTAGGGGACGGGGACGGTTTACGGTACAGGTTAGGGTACGACAACGGTTTAGGGTGAGCGTACGTGTTAGGGTACGGGTTAGTCTTAGCGTACGGGTTAGGATTAGGGGACGGGTGAGGGTAAGGCTTCGGGTAAGGGTTAGGGTTAGGTTTAGGGTTAGTGGACGGGGACGTGGACGGTTTAGGGTACAGGTAAGGGTAAGACAACGGTTTAGGGGAGCGTACGTGTTAGGGTACGGGTTAGTGTTAGCGTACGGGTTAGGATTAGGGGACGGGTGAGGGTAAGGCTTCGGGTAAGGGTTAGGGTTAGGGTTAAGGTTAGGGTTAGGGTTAGGGGACGGGGACGGTTTAGGGTACAGGTTAGGGTACGACAACGGTTTAGGGTGAGCGTACGTGTTAGGGTACGTGTTAGTGTTAGTGTACGGGTTAGGATTAGGGGACGGGTGAGGGTAAGGCTTCGGGTAAGGGTTAGGGTTAGGGTTAGGGTTAGGGGACGGGGACGGATACGGTTTAGGGTACAGGTTAGGGTACGTCAACGGTTTAGGGTGAGCGTACGTGTTAGGGTATGGGTTAGTGTTAGCGTACGGGTTAGGATTAGGGGACGGGTGAGGGTAAGGCTTCGGGTAAGGGTTAGGGTTAGTGTTAGGGTTAGGGTTAGGGTTAGGGGACGGGGACGGTTTAGGGTACAGGTTAGCGTACGACAACAGTTTAGGCTGAGCGTACGTTTTACGGTATGGGTTAGTGTTAGCGTACGGGTTAGTATTATGGGACGGGTGAGCGTAAGGCTTCGGGTAAGGGTTAGGGTTAGGGTTACGGTTAGGGTTAGGGGACGGGGACGGTTTAGGTTACAGGTTAGTGTACGACAACGGTTTAGGGTGAGCGTACGTGTTAGGGTACGGGTTAATGTTAGCGTACGGTTTAGGATTAGGGGACGTGTGAGGGTAAGGCTTCGGGTAAGGGTTAGGGTTAGGGTTAGGGTTAGGGTTAGAGGACGGGGACAGTTTAGGGTACAGGTTAGGGTACGACAATGGTTTAGGGTGAGCGTACGTGTTAGGGAACGGTTTAGTGTTAGCGTACGGGATAGGAATAGGGGACGGGTGAGGGTAAGGCTTCGGGTAAGGGTTAGGGTTAGGGTTAGGTTTAGGGTTAGGGGACGGGCACGGGGACAGTTTAGGGTACAGGTTAGGTTACGACAACGGTTTAGGGTGAGCGTACGTGTTAGGGTACGGGTTAGTGTTAGCGTACGGGTTAGGATTAGGGGACGGGTGAGGGTAAGGCTTCGGGTAAGGTTTAGGGTTAGGGTTAGGGTTATGGTTAGGGTTAGGGTTAGGGGACGGGGACGGTTTAGGGTACAGGTTAGAGTACGACAACGGTTTAGGGTGAGCGTACGTGTTAGGGTACGGGTTATTGTTAGCGTACGGGTTAGGATTAGGGGACGGGTGAGGGTAAGGCTTCGGGTAAGGGTTAGGGTTAGGGTTAGGGTTGGGTTAGGGTTAGGGGACGGGGACGGTTTAGGGTACAGTTTAGGGTACGACAACGGTTTAGGGTGAGCGTACGTGTTAGGGTACGGGTTAGTGTTAGCGTACGGGTTAGGATTAGGGGACGGGTGAGGGTAAGGCTTCGGGTAAGGGTTAGGGTTAGGGTTAGGGTTAGGGTTAGGGGACGGGCACGGGGACGGTTTAGGGTACAGGTTAGAGTACGACAACGGTTTATGGTGAGCGTACGTGTTAGGGTACGGGTTAGTGTTAGCGTACGGGTTAGGATTAGGGGACGGGTGAGGGTAAGGCTTCGGGTAAGGGTTAGGGTTAGGGTTAGGGTTAGGTTTAGGGGACGGGGACGGTTTTGGGTACAGGTTAGGGTACGACAACGGTTTAGTGGAGCCTACGTGTTAGGGTACGGGTTAGTGTTAGCGTACGGGTTAGGATTAGGGGACGGGTGAGGTTAAGGCTTCGGGTAAGGGTTAGGGTTAGGGTTAGGGTTAGTGTTAGGGGACGGGGACGGTTTAGGGTACAGGTTAGGGTACGACAACGGTTTAGGTTGAGCGTACCTGTTAGGGTACGGGTTAGTTTTAGCGTACGGGTTAGGATTAGGGGACGGGTGAGGGTAAAGCTTCAGGTAAGGGTTCGGGTTAGGGTTAGGGTTAGGGTTAGGGTTAGGCGACGGGGACGGTTTAGCGTACAGGTTAGGGTACGACAACGGTTTAGGGTGAGCGTACGTGTTAAGGTACGTTTTAGTGTTAGTGTACGGGTTTGGATTAGGGGACGGGTGAGGGTAAGGCTTCGGGTAAGGTTTAGGGTTAGGGTTAGGGTTAGGGTTAGGGTTAGGGTTAGGGGACGGGGACGGTTTAGGGTACAGTTTAGGGTACGACAATGGTTTAGGGTGAGCCTACGTGATAGGGTACGGGTTAGTGTTAGCGTACGGGTTAGGATTAGGGGACGGGTGAGGGTAAGGCTTCGGGTAAGGGTTAGGGTTAGGCTTAGGGTTAGGGTTAGGGTTAGGGGACGGGGCCGGTTTAGGGTACAGGTTAGGGTACGACAACGGTTTAGGGTGAGCGTACGTGTTAGGGTACGGGTTAGTGTTAGCGTACGGGTTAGGATTAGGGGACGGGTGAGGGTAAGGCTTCGGGTAAGGGTTAGGATTAGGGTTAGGGTTAGGGTTCGGGGACGGGGATGTTTTAGGGTACAGGTTAGCGTACGACAACGGTTTAGGGTGAGCGTACGTGTTAGGTTACGGGTTAGTGTTAGCGTACGGGTTAGGATTAGGGGACGGGTGAGTGTAAGGCTTCCAGTAAGGGTTAGGGTTAGGGTTAGGGTTAGGGTTAGGGGACGGGGACGGTTTAGGGTACAGGTTAGGGTACGACAACGGTTTAGGGTGAGCGTACATGTTAGGGTACGGGTTAGTGTTAGTGTACGGGTTAGGATTAGGGGACGGGTGAGTGTAAGGCTTCGGGTAAGGGTTAGGGTTAGGGTTAGGTTTAGGGTTAGGGGACGGGGACGGTTTAGGGTACAGGTTAGGGTACGACAACGGTTTAGGGTGAGCGTACATGTTAGGGTAGGGGTTAGTGTTAGTGTACGGGTTAGGATTATGGGACGGGTGAGTGTAAGGCTTCGGGTAAGGGTTAGGGTTAGGGTTAGGGTTAGGGTTAGGGTTAGAGGACGGGGACGGTTTAGGGTGCAGCTTAGTGTACGACAATGGTTTAGGGTGAGCGTACGTGTTAGGGTACTGGTTAGTGTTAGCGTACGGGTTAGGATTAGGGGACGGGTGAGGGTAAGGCTTCGGGTAAGTGTTAGTGTTAGGGTTAGGGTTAGGGTTAGGGTTTGGGGACGGGGACGGTTTAGGGTACAGGTTAGGGTACGACAACGGTTTAGGGTGAGCGTACGTGTTAGGGTACGGGTTAGTGTTAGCGTACGGGTTAGGATTAGGGGACGGGTGAGGGTAAGGCTTCGGGTAAGGGTTAGGGTTAGGGTTGGGTTAGGGTTAGGGTTAGGGGACGGGCACGGTTTAGGGTTCAGGTTAGGGTACGACAACGGTTTAGGGTGAGCGTACGTGTTAGGGTACGGGTTAGTGTTAGCGTACGGTTTAGGATTAGGGGACGGGTGAGGGTAAGGCTTCGGGTAAGGGTTAGGGTTAGGGTTAGGGGACGGGGACGGGGACGGTTTAGGGTACAGGTTAGGGTACGTCAACGGTTTAGGGTGAGCGTACGTGTTATGGTACGGGTTAGTGTTAGGGTACGGGTTAGGATTACGGGACGGGTGAGGGTAAGGCTTCGGGTAAGGGTTAGGGTTAGTGTTAGGGTTAGTGTTAGGGGACGGGGACGGTTTAGGGTACAGGTTAGGGTACGACAACGGTTTAGGGTGAGCATACGTGTTAGGGTACGGTTTAGTGTTAGCGTACGGGTTAGGATTAGGGGACGGGTGAGGGTAAGGCTTCGGGTAAGGTTTAGGGTTAGGGTTAGGGTTAGGGTTAGGGTTAGGGGATGGGGACGGGTTAGGGTACAGGTTAGGGTACTACAACGGTTTAGGGGAGCGTACGTGTTAGGATACGGGTTAGTGTTAGCGTACGGGTTAGGATTAGGGGACGGGTGAGGGTAAGGCTTCGGGTAAGGGTTAGGGTTAGGGTTAGGGTTAGGGTTAGGGTTAGGGGACGGGGACGGTTTACGGTACAGGGTAGGGTACGACAACGGTTTAGGGTGAGCGTACGTGTTAGGTTACGGGTTAGTGTTAGCGTACGGGTTAGGATTAGGGGACGGGTGAGGGTAAGGCTTCGGGTAAGGGTTAGGGTTAGGGTTAGTGTTAGGGGACGGGGACGGGGACGGTTTAGGGTACAGGTTAGGGTACGTCAACGGTTTAGGGTGAGCGTACGTGTTAGGGTACGGGTTAGTGTTAGCGTACGGGTTAGGATTAGGGGACGGGTGAGGGTAAGGCTTCGGGTAAGGGTTAGGGTTAGGGTTAGGGTTAGGGTTAGGGTTAGGGGACGGGGACGGTTTAGGGTACAGGTTAGGGTACGACAACAGTTTAGGCTGAGCGTACGTTTTACGGTACGGTTTAGTGTTAGCGTACGGGTTAGGATTATGGGAAGGGTGAGGGTAAGGCTTCGGGTAAGGTTTAGGGTTAGGGTTAGGGTTAGGGTTAGGGGACGGGGACGGGGACGGTTTAGGGTAAAGGTTAGGGTACGACAACGGTTTAGGGTGAGCCTACGTGTTAGGGTACGGGTTAGTGTAAGCGTACGGTTTAGGATTAGGGGACGGGTGAGGGTAAGGCTTCGGGTAAGGTTTAGGGTTAGGGTTAGGGTTAGGGTTAGGGTTAGAAGACGGGGACGGTTTAGGGTAAAGTTTAGGGTACGACAAAGGTTTAGGGTGAGCGTACGTGTTAGGGTACGGGTTAGTGTTAGCGTACGGGATAGGATTAGGGGACGGGTGAGGGTAAGGCTTCGGGTAAGGGTTAGGGTTAGGGTTAGGGTTAGGGTTAGGGTTTGGGGACGGGGACGGTTTAGGGTACAGGTTAGCGTACGACAACGGTTTAGGGTGAGCGTACGTGTTAGGGTACGGGTTAGTGTTAGCGTACGGTTTAGGATTAGGGGACGGGTGAGTGTAAGGCTTCCGGTAAGGGTTAGGGTTAAGGTTAGGGTTAGGGTTAGGGGACGGGGACGGTTTAGGGTACAGGTTAGGGTACGACAACGGTTTAGGGTGAGCGTACGTGTTAGGGTACGGGTTAGTGTTAGCGTACGGGTTAGGATTAGGGGAAGGGTGAGTGTAAGGCTTCGGGTAAGGGTTAGGGTTAGGGTTAAGTTTATGGTTAGGGGACGGGGACGGGGACGGTTTAGGGTACAGGTTAGGGTACGACAACGGTTTAGGGTGAGCGTAAATGTTAAGGTATGGTTTAATGTTAGCGTACGGGTTAGGATTAGGGGACGGGTGAGGGTAAGGCTTCGGGTAAGGGTTAGGGTTAGGGTTAGGGTTAGGGTTAGGGGACGGGGACGGGGATGGTTTAGGGTACAGGTTAGGGTACGACAACGGTTTAGGGTGAGCGTATGTTTTAGGGTACGGGTTAGTGTTAGCGTACGGCTTAGGATTATGGGACGGGTGAGGGTAAGGCTTCGGGTAAGGGTTAGGGTTAGGGTTAGGGTTAGGGTTAGGGTTAGGGGATGGGGACGGTTTAGGGTACAGGTTAGGGTACGACAACGGTTTAGGGTGAGCGTACGTGTTAGGGTACGGGTTAGTGTTAGTGTACGGGTAAGGATTAGGGGACGGGTGAGTGTAAGGCTTCGGGTAAGGGTTAGGGTTAGGGTTAGGGTTAGGGTTAGGGGACGGGGACGGTTTAGGGTACAGGTTAGGGTACATCAACGGTTTAGGGTGAGCGTACGTGTTAGTGTACGGGTTAGTGTTAGCGTACGGGTTAGGATTAGGGGACGGGTGAGGGTAAGGCTTCGGGTAAGGGTTAGGGTTAGGGTTAGGGTTAGGGTTAGGGTTAGGGTTAGGTGACGGGGACGGTTTAGGGTACAGGTTAGGGTACGACAACGGTTTAGGGTGAGCGTACGTGTTAGGGTACGGGTTATTGTTAGCATACGGGTTAGGATTAGGGGACGGGTGAGGGTAAGGCTTCGGGTAAGGGTTAGGGTTAGGGTTAGGGTTAGGGTTAGGGTTAGGGACGGGGACGGTTTAGGGTACAGGTTAGGGTACGACAACGGTTTAGGGTGAGCGTACGTGTTAGGGTACGGGTTAGTGTTAGCGTACGGGTTAGGATTAGGGGACGGGTGAGGGTAAGGCTTCGGGTAAGGGTTAGGGTTAGGGTTAGGGTTAGGGTTTGGGGACGGGGACGGTTTAGGGTACAGGTTAGGGTAAGACAACGGTTTAGGGTGAGCGTACGTGTTAGGGTACGGGTTAGTGTTAGCATACGGGTTAGGATTAGGGGACGGGTGAGGGTAAGGCTTCGGGTAAGGGTTAGGCTTAGGGTTGGATTAGGGTTAGGGTTAGGGGACGGGGACGGTTTACGGTACAGGTTAGGGTACGACAACGGTTTAGGGTGAGCGTACGTGTTAGGGTACGGGTTAGTCTTAGCGTACGGGTTAGGATTAGGGGACGGGTGAGGGTAAGGCTTCGGGTAAGGGTTAGGGTTAGGTTTAGGGTTAGTGGACGGGGACGTGGACGGTTTAGGGTACAGGTAAGGGTAAGACAACGGTTTAGGGGAGCGTACGTGTTAGGGTACGGGTTAGTGTTAGCGTACGGGTTAGGATTAGGGGACGGGTGAGGGTAAGGCTTCGGGTAAGGGTTAGGGTTAGGGTTAAGGTTAGGGTTAGGGTTAGGGGACGGGGACGGTTTAGGGTACAGGTTAGGGTACGACAACGGTTTAGGGTGAGCGTACGTGTTAGGGTACGTGTTAGTGTTAGTGTACGGGTTAGGATTATGGGAAGGGTGAGGGTAAGGCTTCGGGTAAGGTTTAGGGTTAGGGTTAGGGTTAGGGTTAGGGGACGGGGACGGGGACGGTTTAGGGTAAAGGTTAGGGTACGACAACGGTTTAGGGTGAACCTACGTGTTAGGGTACGGGTTAGTGTAAGCGTACGGTTTAGGATTAGGGGACGGGTGAGGGTAAGGCTTTGGGTAAGGGTTAGGGTTAGGGTTAGGTTTAGGGTTAGGGTTAGAGGACGGGGACGGTTTAGGGTACAGGTTAGGGTACGACAAAGTTTTAGGGTGAGCGTACGTGTTAGGGTACGGGTTAGTGTTAGCGTACGGGATAGGATTAGGGGACGGGTGAGGGAAAGGCTTCGGGTAAGGGTTAGGGTTAGGGTTAGGGTTAGGGTTAGGGTTTGGGGACGGGGACGGTTTAGGGTACAGGTTAGCGTACGACAACGGTTTAGGGTGAGCGTACGTGTTAGGGTACGGGTTAGTGTTAGCGTACGGTTTAGGATTAGGGGACGGGTGAGTGTAAGGCTTCCGGTAAGGGTTAGGGTTAAGGTTAGGGTTAGGGTTAGGGGACGGGGACGGTTTAGGGTACAGGTTAGGGTACGACAACGGTTTAGGGTGAGCGTACGTGTTAGGGTACGGGTTAGTGTTAGCGTACGGGTTAGGATTAGGGGAAGGGTGAGTGTAAGGCTTCGGGTAAGGGTTAGGGTTAGGGTTAAGTTTATGGTTAGGGGACGGGGACGGGGACGGTTTAGGGTACAGGTTAGGGTACGACAACGGTTTAGGGTGAGCGTACGTGTTAGGGTACGGGTTAGTGTTAGTGTACGGGTAAGGATTAGGGGACGGGTGAGTGTAAGGCTTCGGGTAAGGGTTAGGGTTAGGGTTAGGGTTAGGGTTAGGGTTAGGGTTAGGGGACGGGGACGCTTTAGGGTACAGGTTAGGGTACATCAACGGTTTAGGGTGAGCGTACGTGTTAGGGTACGGGTTAGTGTTAGCGTACGGGTTAGGATTAGGGCACGGGTGAGGGTAAGGCTTCGGGGAAGGGTTAGGGTTAGGGTTAAGGTTAGGGTTAGGGTTAGGGGACGGGGACGGTTTAGGGTACAGGTTAGTGTACGACAACGGTTTAGGGTGAGCGTACCTGTTACGTTACGGGTTAGTGTTAGCGTACGGGTTAGGATTAGGGGACGGGTGAGGGTAAGGCTTCGGGTAAGGGTTAGGGTTAGGGTTAGGGTTAGGGTTAGGGGACGGGGACGGTTTAGGGTACAGGTTAGCGTACGACAACAGTTTAGGCTGAGCATACGTTTTACGGTATGGGTTAGTGTTAGCGTACGGGTTAGTATTATGGGACGGGTGAGGGTAAGGCTTCGGGTAAGGGTTAGGGTTAGGGTTAGGGTTAGGGTTAGGGGATGGGGACGGTTTAGGGTACAGGTTAGTGTACGACAACGGTTTAGGGTGAGCGTACGTTTTAGGGTATGGGTTAATGTTAGCGTACGGTTTAGGATTAGGGGACGTGTGAGGGTAAGGCTTCGGGTAAGGGTTAGGGTTAGGGTTAGGGTTAGGGTTAGGGTTAGAGGACGGGGACGGTTTAGGGTACAGGTTAGGGTACGACAAAGGTTTAGGGTGAGCGTACGTGTTAGGGTACGGTTTAGTGTTAGTGTACGGGATAGGAATAGGGGACGGGTGAGGGTAAGGCTTCGGGTAAGGGTTGGGGTTAGGGTTAGGTTTAGGGTTAGGGGACGGGCACGGGGACAGTTTAGGGTACAGGTTAGGGTACGAAAACGGTTTAGGGTGAGTGTACGTGTTAGGGTACGGGTTAGGGTTAGTGTATGGGTTAGGATTAGGGGACGGGTCATGGTAAGGCTTCGGATAAGGGTTAGGGTTAGGGTTAGGGGACAGGGACGGTTTAGGTTACAGGTTAGGGTACGACAACGGTTTAGCGTGAGCATACATGTTAGGGTATATTTGAGTGTTAGCGTACGGGTCAGGATTAGGGGACAGGTTTGTTTAAGGCTTCGGGTAAGTGTTACGGTTAGGGTTAGGGTTAGAGTTAGGGTTAGGGGACGGGGACGGTTTAGGGTACAGGTTAGGGTACGACAACGGTTTAGGGTGAGCGTACGTGTTAGGGTACGGGTTAGTGTTAGCGTACGGGTTAGGATTTGGGGACGGGTGAGGGTAAGGCTTCGGGTAAGGGTTAGAGTTAGGGTTAGGGTTAGGGGACGGGGACGGGGACGGGGACGGTTTAGGGTACAGGTTAGGGTACGGGAACGGTTTAGGGTACAGGTTAGTGTACAACAATGGTTTAGGCTGAGCGTACGTATTAGGGTACGGGTTACTTTTAGCGTACGGGTTAGGATTAGGGGACGGGTTAGTGTAAGGATTCGGGTAAGGTTTAGGGTTAGGGTTAGGGTTAGGGTTAGGGTTAGGGGACGGGGTTGGTTTAGGGTACAGGTTAGTGTACGAAAATGGTTTAGGCTGAGCGTACATATTAGGGTACGGGTTAGTGTTACCGTACGGGTTAGGATTAGGGGACGGGTTAGGGTAAGGCTTCGAGTAAGGGTTAGGGTTAGGGGACGGTTTAGGGTACAGGTTAGGGTACGACAGCGGTTTAGGGTGAGCGTAGGTTTTAGGGTATGTGTTAGTGTTAGCGTACGGGTTAGGATTAAGGAACGGGTTAGGGTAAGGCTTCGGTTAAGTGTTAGGTTTAGGTTTATGGTTATGGTTAAGGTTAGGGTATGGGGACGGTTTAGGTGACAGGTTAGGGTACGACAACGGTTTAGCGTGAGCGTACATGTTAGCGTACGGGTCAGGATTAGGGGACCGTTTTGTTTAAGGGTTCGGGTAAGTGTTAGGCTTAGGGTTAGGGGACAGTTAAGGGTACAGATTAGGGTATGACAAAGGTTTAGGGTAAGTGTATGTGTTAGGGTATGGGTTAGTGTCAGCTTACGGGTCAGGATTAGGGGACGGGTTAGGGTAAGGCTTCAGATAAGGGTTTGGGTTAGGGTTAGGGTTAGGATTAGGGTTAGGGTACGGGGATGGTTTATGGTACAGTTTAGTGTACAATGGTTTAGGGTGAACGTACGTGTTAGGGTACGTGTTAGTGTTAGCGTACGGGTTAGGATTATGTGACGGATTAATATAAGGGTTCGGGTAAGGGTTAGGGTTAGGGCTAGGGTTAGGGTTAGGGGACGGTGATGGTTTAGCATAAAGGGTAGAGTACGAAAACGGTTTAGGGTGAGCGTACGTGTTAGGGTACAGGTTAGTGTTAGCGTACGGGTTACTATTAGGGGACGGTTTAGGGTCAGGCTTCGGGTAAGGGTTAGGGTTAGGGTTAGGACTAGGGTTTGGGTTAGGTGATGGGGAAGGTTTAGGGTACAGGTTAGGGTACGACAACTGTTTAGGGTGAGCGTACGTGTTAGGGTACGGGTTAGGGTTAGTGTACGGGTTAGGATTAGGGGACGGATTAAGGTAAGCCTTCGTTTAAGGGTTAGGGTTAGGGTTAGGGTTATGGTTAGGGGACGGGGATGGTTTAGGCTACAGATTAGGGTACGCCAACAGTGTAGGGTGAGCGTACGTGTTAGGGTATGGGTTAGTGTTATCGTACTGTTTAGGATTAGGGGACGGGTTAGGGTAAGCCTTCATTTAAGGGTTAGGGTTAGGGTTAAGGTTAGGGGATGGGGATGATTTAGGGTACAGGTTTGTGCACGACAATGGTTTAGGATGAGCATACGTATTAGGGTACAAGTTAGTGTTAGCGTACGTGTTAACATTAGGGGACGGTTTATGGTAAGGCTTCGGGTAAGGTTTACGGTTTGGGTTAGGGTTAGGGTTAGGGTTAGGGTACGGGGACAGTTTAGGGTACAGGTTAGGGTACGAAAATTGTTGAGGGTTAGCGTACCTGTTAGGGTATGGGTTAGTGTTAGCGTACAGGTTAGGATTAGGGGACGGGTTAGGGTAAGGCTTCGGGTAAGGGTTAGGGTTAAGGTTGGGTTAGGGTTGGGGTAAGGAACGGGGACGGTTTAGGGTACAGGTTAGGGTACGACAACGTTTTCAGGTGAGCGTACATGTTAGGGTATGGATTAGTTTTAGCGTACGGGTTAGGATTGGGGACGGGTTAGGGTAAGGTTTCGGGTAAGTGTTAGGGTTAGGGTTAGGGTTCATGTTAAGTTTAGGGTTAGGGGACGGGGACCGTTTAGGGTACAGCTTAGCGTACGACAACAGTTTAGGGTGAGCGTACGTGTTACGTTACGGGTTAGTGTTAGCGTACGATTTAGGATTAGGAGACGGGTTAGGGTAATGCTTCGGGTAAGGGTTAGGGTTAGGGGACGGACACGGTTTAGGGTACAGGTTAGGGTACGACAAGGTTTTAGGGTGAGCTTACGTGTTAGGATACGGGTTAGGGTTAGCGTACGGGTTAGGATTAGGGGACAGGTTAGGGTAGTGCTTCGGGTAAGTGTTAGGGTTAGGGTTAGGGTTAGGGTTAGGGGACGGGGATGGTTTAGGGTACAGGTTAGTGTAAGACAATGGTTTATGGTGAGCGTACGTATTAGGGTACGGGTTAGTGTTAGCGTACGGGTTAGGAATAGGAGACGGGTTAGGATAAGGCTTCGGGTAAGGGTTAGGGTTAGGGTTAGGGTTAGGTTTAGGGTTAGGGGATGAGGACGGTTTAGGGTACAGGTTAGTGTACGACAATGGTTTAGGGTGAGCGTACGTGTTAGGGTACGTGTTAGTGTTAGCGTACGGGTTAGGATTAGGGGACGGGTTAGGGTAAGGCTTCGTGTAAGGGTTAGGTTTAGGGTTAGGGTTAGGGGACGGTTTAGATTACAGGTTAGGGTACAACAACGGTTTAGGGTGAGCGTACATTTTAGGGTATGGGTTAGTGTTAGCGTATGGTTTAGGATTAAGGGAAGTGTTAGAGTAAGGCATCGAGTAAGGTTTAGGGTTAGGTTTTGGGATAGGGTTAGGGTTAGGGTTAGGGCACGGGGACGTTTAAGGGTACACGTTAGGGTACGACAAATGTTTAGGGTGATCGTACGTGTTACGGTACGTGTTAGTGTTAGCGTACGGGTTAGGATTAGGGGACAGGTTAGGGTAAGGCTTTGGGTAAGGATTAGTGTAAGAGTTAGGGTTAGGGATAGTGTTAGGGGACGGGGAAGGTTTGGGCTACAGGTTAGTGCACGGCAACGGTTTAGGGTGAGCGTATGTGTTAGGGTATTGGTTAGTGTTAGCGTACGGGTTAGGATTAGGGGACGGATTAGTGTAAGGCTTCGGATAAGTGTTAGGGTTAGGGTTAGGTTTAGGGGACGGGGATGATTTAGGTAACAGGTTAGTGTACGACAACGGTTTAGCATGAGCGTACGTTTTAGGGTGCGGGTTAGTGTTAGCGTACGGGTTAGGATTAGGGGACGGGTTAGTGTAAGGCTTCAGATAAGGGTTAGGGTTAGGGTTATGGTTAGGGTTACGGGACAGGGATGATTTAGGTAACAGGTTAGTGTACGACAACGGTTTAGCGTGAGCGTACGTGTTAGGGTGCGGGTTAGTGTTAGCGTACGGGTTAGGATTAGGGGATGGGTTAGGGTAAGGCTTCGAGTAAGTGTTAGGGTTAGACTTAGGGTTAGGATTAGGGTTAGGGGACGGGGATGGTTTACGTTACAGTTTAGGGTACGACAACGGTTTAGGGTGAACGTACGTGTTAGGGTATTTGTTAGTGTTAGCGTACGGGTTAGGATTATGTGACAGGTTAATGTAAGGTTTCGGGTAAGGGTTAGGGTTAGGGTTAGGGTTATGGTTAGGGTTAGGGTTAGGGGACAGGGATGGTTTAGCATACAGGGTAGGGTACGACAATGGTTTAGGGTGAGCGTACGTGTTAGGGTACGGGTTAGTGTTAGCGTAAGTGTTAGGATTAGGGGACGGGTTAGGGTAAGTCTTCGGGTAAGGGTTA
The DNA here is from genome assembly GCF_059928025.1 of Delphinapterus leucas. Taxonomy (NCBI): domain Eukaryota; kingdom Metazoa; phylum Chordata; class Mammalia; order Artiodactyla; family Monodontidae; genus Delphinapterus; species Delphinapterus leucas. Next base: position 4,058,677 of record NW_028322253.1, read on the forward strand.
GGGTTAGGGTTAGGGTTAGGGGACGGGGACGGGGATGGTTTAGGGTACAGGTTAGGATAAGACAAAGGTTTAGGTTGAGTGTACGTATTAGGGTACGGGTTAGTGTTAGAGTACGGGTTAGGATTTCGGGACAGTTTAGGGTAAGGCTTCGAGTAATTGTTAGGGTTAGGGTTAGGGTTATGGTTTGGGTTAGGGTTAGGGGACAGGGTTGGTTTAGGTTACAGGTTAGGGTACGACAACGGTTTAGGGTGAGCGTACGTGTTAGGGTATGGGTTAGTGTTAGCATACGGGTTAGGATTAGGGGACGGGTTAGGTTAAAGTTTCGGGTAAGGGTTAGGGTTAGGGTTAAGGGACGGGGACGGTTTAGGGTACAGGTTAGGGTACGACAACGTTTTAGGGTGAGCGTATGTGTTAGGGTACGGGTTAGTGTTAGCATACGGGTTAGGATTAGGGGACGGGTTAGGGTAACGTTTCGGGTAAGGGTTGGGGTTACGGTTAGGGGACGGGGACAGGGACAGTTTAGGGTACAGGTTAGGGTTCGCCAACGGTTTAGGGTGCTTGTACGTGTTAGGGTACGGGTTAGTGTTAGCGCACGGGTTAGGATTAGGGGACGGGTTACGGTAAGGCTTCGGGTAAGGGTTAGGTTTAGGGTTAGGTTTAGGTTTAGTGGACGGGGACTGTTTAGGTTACAGGTTAGGGTACGACAACGGTTTAGGGTGACGGTACGTGTTAGGGTATGGGTCAGTGTTAGTGTACGGGTTAGAATTAAGGGACGGATTAGAGTAAGCCTTAGGGTAACGGTTAGGGTTAGGGTTAGGGTTCGGTTTAGGGGACAGGGACGGGGACGGTTTAAGGTTCAGGTTAGGGTATGACAACGGATTAGGGTGAGCGTACGTGTTAGGGTACGGGTTAGTGTTAGCGTACGGGTTAGGATTAGGGGACGGGTGAGAGTAAGGCTTCGGGTAAGGGTTAGGGTTAGGGTTAGGGTTAGGGTTTGGGGACGGGGACGGTTTACCTTACAGGTTAGGGTACGACAATGGTTTAGTGTGAACGTACGTTTTAGGGTATGGGTTAAATTTAGAGTACGGGTTAGGATTAAGGGAAGGGATAGAGTAAGGCTTCGGGTAAGGATTAGGGTTAGTGTTAGGGTTAGGGGACTGGGACACGGATGGTTTAGGGTACAGGTTAGGGTACAACAACGGTTTAGGTTGAGCGTACGTGTTAGGGTACGGGTTAGTGTTAACGTACGGGTTAGCATTAAGGGACGGGTTAGGGTAAGGTTTCGGGTAAGGGTTAGCGTTAGGGTTAGGGTTAGGGTTAGGGTTACGGGATGGGACGGTTTAGGGTACAGGTTAGGGTACGACCACGGTTTAGGGTGAGAGTACATGTTAGTGTACAGGTTAGTGTTAGCGTACGGGTTAGGATTAGGGGACGGGTTAGGTTAAGGCTTCTGGTAAGGGTTAGGGTAAGGGTTACGGTTAGGGTTAGGGGACGGGGATGGTTTAGGGTACAGGTTAGGGTACGACAACGGTTTAGGGTGAACGTACGTGTTAGGGTATGGGTTAGTGTTAGCATACGGGTTAGGATTAGGGGTCAGGTTAGGGTAAGGCTTCGGGTAAGGTTTGGGGTTAGGGTTAGGGTTATGGTTAGGGGACCGGGACGGTTTAGGGTAGAGTTTAGAGTACGACAACAGTTTAGGGTGAGCGTACCTGTTAGGTACTGGTTAGTGTTAGCGTAAGTGTTAGGATTACTGGACGGGTTAGGGTAAGGCTTCGGGTAAGGTTTAGGGTTAGGGTTAGGGTTAGGGTTAGGGTTAGGGGACTGGGACGGGGGTGGTTTAGGGTAAAGGTTACGGTACGACAACGGTTTAGGGTGAGCGTACGTGTTAGGGTACGGGTTAGTGTTAGGGTACGGTTTAGGATTAGGGGACGGGTTAGGGTAAAGTTTCGGGTAAGGTTTAGGATTACGGTTAAGGGACGGGGACGGTTTAGGGTACAGGTTAGGGTATAACAATGTTTTAGGGTCAGCGTATGTGTTAGGGTACGGGGTAGTGTTAGCGTACGGGTTAGGATTAGGGGACGGGTTAGCGTAACATTTCGGGTAAGGGTTAGGGTTAGGGGACAGGGCCAGGGACGGTTTAGGGTACAGGTTAGGGTTCACCAACGGTTTAGGGTGAGCGTACGTGTTAGGGTACGGGTTAGTGTTAGCGCATGGGTTAGGGTTAGGGAACGGGTTAGTGTAAGGCTTCGGGTAAGGGTTAAGGTTAGGGCTAGGGTTAGGGTTAGGGGACGTGGTGGTTTAGGTTACAGGTTAGGGTACGACAACGGTTTAGGGTGAGGGTACGTGTTAGGGTATTGGTCAGTGTTAGTGTACGGGTTAGGATTAAGGGACGGATTAGAGTAAGGCTTCGGGTAACGGTTAGGGTTAGGGTTCGGGATAGGTTTAGGGGAAGGGGACGGGGACTGTTTAGGGTACAGGTTAGGGTATGACAAAGGATTAAGGTGAGCATACGTGTTAGGGTATGGGTTAGTGTTAGCGTACGGGTTAGGATTAGGGGACGGTTTAGGGTAAGGCTTCGGGTAAGGGTTAGTGTTAGGGTTAGGGTTAGGGTTAGGGTTACGGTTAGGGGACTGGGATGGTTTAGGTTTCCGGTTAGGGTACGACAACGGTTTAGGTTGAGCATACGTGTTAGGGTATGGGTTAGTGTTAGCGTACGGATTAGGATTAGGGGACGTGTTAGGGTAAGGCTTCGAGTAAGGGTCAGGGTTAGGATTAGGGGACGGGGTCGGGGACAATTTAGAGTACAGGTTAGGATTCGCCAATGGTTTAGGGTGAGCGTACATGTTAGGGTACGGGTTAGTGTTAGCGCACGGGTTAGGATTAGGGGACGGGTTAGTGTAAGGCTTCGGGTAAGGGTTAAGGGTAGGGTTAGGGTTAGGGTTAGGGGACGGGGACGGTTTAGGTTACAGGTTAGGGTACGACAACGGTTTAGGGTGAGCGTACGTTTTAGGGTATGGGTTAGTGTTAGCGTACGGGTTAGGATTAAAGGAAGGGTTAGGGTAAGGCTTCGGGTAAGGATTAGGGTTAGGGTTTGGGTTAGGGGACTGGGACACGGATGGTTTAGGGTACAGGTTAGGGTACAAAAACGGTTTAGGGTGAGCATACATGTTAGGTTACGGGTTAGTGTTAGCGTACGGTTTAGGATTAGGGGACGGGTTAGGGTAAGGTTTCGGGTAAGGGTTATCATTAGGGTTAGGGTTAGGTTTACGGTTACTGGATGGGGACGTTTTATGGTACAGCTTAGGGTACGACCACGGTTTAGGTTGAGAGTACATGTTAGGGTACAGGTTAGTGTTAGCGTACGTGTTACAATTAGGGGACGGTTTAGGGTAAGGCTTTGGGTAAGAGTTAGGGTTAGGGTTTGTTAGGGTTTGGGGACGGGGACTGTTTAGGGTACAGGTTAGGGTACGACAACGGTTTAAGATGAGCGTACGTGTTAGGATACGGGTTAGTGTTAGCCTATGATTAGGGGACGGATAAGGGTAAGGCTTCGGGTAAGGGTTAGGTTGAGACATAAGGCTGGACACTTCGGGCTGATGGCATTGGTGAGGTTCGATGAGCAAATGCAGACCCTTTGAAGTCATACTGCATGGTACCCATTCCATGGGTCCGAACTCTCCAGGTTTAAGGGATTCTTCCTTCAGCTAAAACATGCATGGGAAACCCAGAGTACGTTCCTCCGTGTCATTGGGAAACGTTTTCAAATGCATCTCAGTTTTCGTCCCCTGGTACTCGGGTTCACCAGTCCAGACGCTTTACTAACACTCTCCCCACTTGGAGAGTCAGTGCCTTTAACCTCCTGTTTGGCACACTTTGCAATTTCTGCGCAACATGAACAGGAATTTGGAGATCCAATGAGAGACTAGCTGTAGGTGTCTGCACGGGCAAATGGAACGCTTATTTCCCACCAGGAAGAGGAATTAACCAAAGGCTCAGCGTGCCCTGCCGGAAACAGATTAGGGCCTGAAGCAATCCTGCGGTTTTGCGGGCAGCTCACAAGAAAGCGAGTTGAAGAAAAGAGCTCAAGGGCACTCTAATTCACAAAGCTGCAGAGTTATGAATGATAGCTATCGTCCAAAATATATTCAAGTAAGTCTGTGAAGAGGGCTTTAAAGCGGTGCAGAATTTCAGGAAAACGATTTCAGGGGGTAAACTGGAATTGCACTTAAAGCATAGGAAAAGAGGCAGAATGTCGACAATGATGCACTTGGCCAAAAAGAGCATATGATTTTTTTCCTGAATATATTCAGGAAAAAACGCATACGCACTTTTTGGCCAACCAAGCAAGTGTTTAAAGGAAATCTGCACTACAATGAAGTCTCACTGCCCCCCGGTCAAAAGGGCCATGTGAAAAAAGTGTAAAAGAAGGCATCATTGAAGACTAATACAGAATACCAAGTCCTGGTCGTTGGTAGAATAACCAGCAGGGTATAGGATTTAGGAACTACTGGAGGTATATCCTCGGTGGCTTCACTGACTCTCCTGACGTCCGTTACCTTGACTGCTGCAGCCCATGGGGCTCTCAAAGTCAGGCCAATCCCAGGATATGGAGCTCACCTGGGCAGGTACCCCACCCCCACCCCAGCCCACAGGGCCCTCGTGTTCAGGCCCCTCCCAGGATATGGTGTTCCCTGGGCAGGTCACCTGCAGCCCATGGGGCTCTCGTTGTCACGTCCCTACCAGGATACAGAGCTACCCTTGCATGTTCCGTGGCAAGTCTGGGCAAACAGGAACCGTGCACATAGCGCACATTGCAAAGCACTCCCAGCTCACCTGTCGCTCAGATCTGACACAGAGCATCTCAGAGCAGTACTTGAACTAACAAACAGCAGCTCCAAAAGGTCTGTGATCTTGGGGATCACTCTGTGCGGCCTCCCTCCACCTGGTCTTCCAGAGACTTCCACTGCACCCGGGGCACCAGGCCTCTGTCTCCACCCACCACCCTCCCCTCCTCTCCCTGACTCCTGGGATCCTCTCATTAGGAGAGGGTTTTCTTGAAGTTGTCTCCCACTCATGGGCCAGATAAAATGATTAGAAAACAAGCCAGAACTACAGCCCCTTGTCTATCCTGACTCTCAAGAGCCCACACCTGTTCCTTGGACCTGGCCGATTCAGCAAGTTCCATTTTCTGCAACTGTGAGACCCTGAGGGGTGATGATTGGCTGACCTGGGCAGCCTGACCGTGCCGGCCAGACCTCCCCAGGTGTGCCTGGGTTGAGATCGATATAAACACCGCTCCAGGCAGCAAGAGCCCCTGCAGCTGTGCCTGACGCCATTTTCTCTGCCCTGTCAACAGTCTCGGGGCTGGGCTGGTGGGAGGGAGTGAGAGGCCACGGCTTTGTGGGTGGTCCAGTGTGAGTGGGGCTCTGCTGGACTTTCTGCAGCAGTTGCCAGGATGCCACCTGCTAAGGAAGAGGATGTGTCACCCATACCTGCCGCTGGAATTTCTTCCTGGGGAGAGGTGAGGAAGGAAGAAAGCAGTGGGGGCCAGGACAGGAGGGGTATCTCAGGCAGGGAAATGGAAAGCTTCCAGAAGAGCACCCAGGGCCAGGACCATCCTGGCTGGCCTGCAGGCATCAAGTCGGCCGGCATGCTGTCGCTCGTGTGGCTCCATGGCCCTTCCTCTAGGCTTTCAAGTCCTTGTACATATTCAGGTGTTTTACCTGGGAAGGGTGGGAACATTTCAGCAGCAGCTGGCCTGGGGCTCGGCCCACGTTTACTCACAGATGCCTCGGCATGGTCCCCCAGCTTTGCAATGAGGACGCTTGTTGCGTGGGGCCTGCTGGCTGAATGGGAGATGATTCCCCACCACTGACCAACTTCAGAATTGTTTACAACTGGAGCAAGTGACCTGATAGGGTTTTCCTCTGTGTAACTGGTGGGTTCTGTTTTTCTTTTTCTTTTTTTCGTTTTTGGTTCAAGGTAGATTTTATTCTCCTCCTCTGTATTTACAGATATATGCATGGAAATAATTTATTCATATAAATACATGTATGTGAAGGGAAGAATATTTTTTCTGTTTTACTTTTTTTAATTTTTAATTTAATTTTATTTTTTATACAGCAGGTTCTTTTTGGTTATCTGTTTTATACATATAAATGTATACATGCCAATCCCAATCTCTCAACACCTCCCACCACCATCCCCCCAACAGCTTTCCCCCCTTGGTGTCCATACGTTCATTGTCTACATCTGTTGCTCTATTTCTGCCTTGCAAAACGGTTCATCTGTACAATTTTTCTAGGTTCCACATATATGCATTAATATACAAGATTTGTTTTGTTTTTCTCTTTCTGACTTACTTCACTGTGTATGACAGTCTCTAGATTCATCAACGTCTCTACAGGTGACCCAATTTCATTCCTTTTTATGGCTTAGTAATATTCCATTTTATATATGTACCACATCTTTATGCATTCGTCTGTCTGTGGGCATTTAGGTTGCTTCCATTACCTGGATATTGTAAATAGTGATGCAATGAACATTGCGCTGAATGTTGTTTTTTAATTTATGGTTTTGTCTGGGTATATGACCAGTAGTGGGATTGCTGTATCATATGGTAATTCTATTGTTAGTTTTATAAGAAACTCCATAATGTTCTCCACAGTGACTGTATCAATTTACATTCCCAACAATACTGGAAGAGGGTTCCATATCTCCACACCCTTTCCAGCATTTGTTGTTTGTAGATTTTTCTGATGATGCCCATTCTAACCAGTGTGAGGTGATACACCATGGATGAGTCTATTTCGTTGAGCAAGGAGTAGGTCTTGTCTATTACATTTTTGGCTTATGGAAAGGTATCTGTGCTAATTTCAATCTCTGGTTTTATACAGCACCCCAACTCAACTTTCCCCTTAAGCAAGCATAAGTTTTTTATCTAAATGTGAGACTCTGTTCGGTTTTGTAATCCAGTTCATGTGGAGCCAAGTTTACACTCCCTCTATTAGTGATATCTTATGATAACTATCTTTCTCTGTGTGACATATTTCTCTTAGAATCATCGTGCTTAAATCCACTCAATTTGCTGCTACAGGCCTGATGACATTGATCTCATTGCTGAGTGATATTCCATTGTACATAAGTAGCACAACTTCTTTATCCATTTGTTTCTTTCTGGGATATTTAATGTGCACAGGACTCAAGGTTCTTGTAAACACAGCAGCCCTAAATTTTGTGTTGGCTGTGTCTTGTTGATTTTAATATTCCTAAGCTATAGGGCCATAAGTGGAAGTGACCTAGGCTCTGTAGCTTTGTTTTTTAGATGTTTCAGGATACATCATAAACATCTCCAGAGTGTCTGTTGGCAATTGACATCCCACCCATCAGCATAACAAGGCTCCCTGTTCTCCATGGCCTGTCCTGTGTTTCTTGTTTTTACACTTTTTTCAGATGGCCATTTTGATGAATGGGAAAAGAGACTTCATTGTAGTGCAGATTTCCATTGCTCGAGTGCTTGGTTGACAAAAAAGAGCATATGCGTTTTTTCCTGAATGTATTCAGGAAAAAATGTATATGCACTTTTTGTCCAAGTGCATCACTGTCAAAGATCTGCTGCTTTTCATATGCTTTAAATGCAATTCAAATCTACCTCCTGAAATCTGATTCCTGCAATTCTGCCTCGTTTTCAAGTCCTCTTTGCAGCCTTACTTCAATATATTTTTGACAATAGCTGTCATTTATAACTCTGCAGGTTTGAGAATTACAGTGCCCCTGATTTCCTTTCTTAACTCGCTTCCTTGTGAGCTGGCCACAAAACCGCAGGTTTGCTTCAGGCTGTAATCTGGTTCTGGCATGGCATGCTCAGCGTTTGGTTAATTCCTCTTCCTGGTGGGAAATGAGAGTTAAATGTGCCCGTCCAGACACCTGCCTCATTCCCAGCCCCTTGGTGATGTGTGTCCTCTGGTTCGAGACCACATGTGCTGGGTTCCTCACCTTTCAATGATGTGGCCCCAATGGTGTGAGGAAACACCTGCCTGGTTCCCATCCCCTTGGTGATGTGGGCCCTCTGGTGAGAGTCTGACACTGGCTGCGTTCCTCACCCTTCTGTGTGGTGGGCCCTCTGCTCTTAGGTAAATCCTGCCTGGCTTGCTCCCATTGCCTTGGAGACGTAGGCCCTCTGGTGACAGTTGGAGCCTGCTGGGAGCCTCCTCTCCTCAGTGATGAGTGCCCTCTGGCGTCAGGTTCTAACTGCTGTGCTCCCCACGTTTTCTGATGTGAGCCCAGTGATGCCAGGACACTCCTGCCAGGTTCCCATCCCCATTGGGATGTGGGCCTTCTGCTCTGAGGTCCCAACGCCTGGGTTCCTTACAGTTTCATGGTGTTGGCTCTGTGATGTTAGTTCACTCAGGCCTAGATCCCATAGCCCCTGTGTTCTGGGCCGCCTGCTGCGAGGTTCCAACTGCTGGATTCCTCACCTTTTTTATTCTTTGTGCCCTGTGTTGTGAGGCTCCTCCTGCCTTCCTCACTCCCCCCATTGGTGATGTAGGTCCTGTGGTTTGAGGCTACATGTGCCGGTTTCCTCACCTTTTATTGATGTGGCCCCACTGGTGTGAGGACACTCCTGCCTGGTTCCCATCCCCTTGGTGATGTGGGCCCTCTGGTGAGAGTCTGATCCTGGCTGGATACCTCACACTTCTGGGAGGTGGGCTCTCTGCTGTGAGGTCACTCGTGCCTGGATGGCACACGTCGCCTTGGCCAAGTGGGCCCTCTGGTTGCAGTTGGAGCGGGATGGGAGCCTCCTCCCCTCGGTGATGAGGGCCCTCTGGCATCAGGCCCTAACTGCTGGGCTCCCCACATTTTCTGATGTGTGCCCACTGGTGCGATGACACTCCTGCCAGTTTCCCATCCCCATGGGGATGTGGGCCTTCTGCTCTGAGGTCCCAATGGCTGGGTTGCTCACAGTATCATGATGTGGGCCCTCTGCTGTGAGTTCACTGCGGCCTAGATCTCATAGACTGGGTGCCCTGGGCCGCCTGCTGGGAGCTTCCAATTACTGGATTCCTCACCTTTTTATTCTATGGGCCCTGTGTTGTAAGGCTACTCCTGCCTACCTCACTCCGAGTCCCTTGGAGATGTGGGTCCTCTGCTTTGAGGCCACATGTGTTGGGTTCCTCACCTTTCTATGATGTGGCCACATTGGTGTTAGGACACTCCTGCGTGGTTCCGATCCCCTTGGTGATGTGGGCCCTCTGGCGAGAGTCTTATCCTGGTTGGTTTCCTCACCCTTCTGTTAGGTAGGCCCTGTGCTGTGAGGTCACTCCTGCCTGACTGGCACACGTCACCTTGGCGACGTGGGCCCTCAATTGTGTGTTGGTGCCTGCTGGGAGTCTCCTTCCCTCGGTAATGAGGGCTCTCTGGCGTCAGGCCCTAACTCCTGGGCTCTCAAAATTTTCTGATGTGCGCCCTGTGGTGCGAGTACACTCCTGTCAGGTTCCCAAGCCCATGGGAATGTGGGCCTTCTGCTGTGAGGTCCCAACGTCTGGATTTCTCACAGTTTCATGATGAGGGCCCTCTGGTGTGAGTTCACTCACCCTGGATCCCATAGCCTCGCTACTCCAGGCCGCCTGCTGGGAGGTTCCAACTGCGGGATTCCTCACCTTTTTTATTCTATGGGCCCTCTGTTTTGAGGCTCCTCCTGCCTGCCTCATTCCCAGCCCCTTGTTTATGTGTGTCCTCTGATTAGAGGCCACGTGTGCTGGGTCCCTCACCTTTCGATGATGTGGCCCCACTGGTGTGAGGATACTTGTGCCTGGTTCCCATCCCCTTGGTGATATGAGCCCTCTGGTGAGAGTCTGATCCTGGCTGGGTTCCTCACCCTTCTGTGAGGTGGGCCCTCTGCTGTGAGGTAACTCCTGCCTGGCTTCCCATTGCCTTGGTGACATCGGCCCTCTGGTGGCAGTTGGAACCTACTGGGAGCCTCCTCCCCTCGGTGATGAGGGCCCTCTGGCGTGAGGCCATCACTGCTGGGCTCCCCATGTTATCTGATGTGAGCCCAGTGATAACAGGACACTCCTGTAAGTTTCCCATCCCCATGGGGATGTGGGCCTTCTGCTCTGTGGTTCCAACGTCTGGGTTGCTCACAGTTCCATGATATAGGCTCTCTGGTGTTAGTTCACTCAGGCCAGGATCCCATAGTCTCTGTGCTCTGGGCCGCCTGCTGCGAGGTTCCAACTGCTGGATACCTCACCTTTTTTATTCTTTGGGCCCTGTGTTGTGAGGCTCCTCCTGCCTGCCTCACTCCCAGCCCCTTGGTGATGTGGGTCCTGTGGTTTCAGGCCACATGTGCCGGTTTACTCACCTTTTAGTGATGTGGACCCACTGGTGTGAGGACACTCCTGCCTGGTTCCCATCCCCTTGGTGATGTGGGCCGCCTGGTGAGAGTCTGATCCTGACTGGTTTCGTCACACTTCTGGGAGGTGGGCCCTCTGCTGTGAGGTCACTCCTGCCTGGCTTGCTCCCGTTGCCTTGGTGACGTCGGCCCTCTGGTGGCAGTTGGAGCTTGCTGGGAGCCTCCTCCCCTCGGTGATGAGGGCCCTGTGGCGTCAGTCACTAACTGCTGGGTACCCATATTTTCTGATGTGTGCCCACTGGTGTGATGGCACTCCTGCCAGTTTCCCATACCCATGTGGATGTGGGCCTTCTGCTCTGACGTCCCAACGGCTGGGTTGCTCACAGTATAATGATGAGGGCCCTCTGGTGTGAGTTCATTCTGGCCTGGATCCCATAGCCTCGCTGCTCCTGGCCGCCTGCTGGGAGGATCCAACTGCGCGATTCCTCACCTTTTTTATTCTATGGGCCCTCTGTTTTGAGGCTCCTCCTGCCTGCCTCACTCCCAGTCCCTTGGTGATGTGTGTCCTCTGGTTTGAGGTCACATGTGCTGTGTTCCTCAACTTTGGATGATGTGGCCCCACTGGTGTGAGGACACTCCTGACTGGTTCCCATCCCCTTGGTGATGTGGGCCCTCTGGTGAGAGTCTGATCCTCGCTGGGTACCTCACCCTTCTGTGAGGTAGACCCTGTGATATGAGGTCTCTCCTGCCTGGCTGGCACACGTCGCCTTGATGACATGGGCCGTCTGTTGGCCTTTGGTGTGTGCTGGGAGCCTCCTCCCCTCATTAATGAGGGCCCTCTATAAAACGCATATGCCCTTCTTGGCCAAGTGCATCACTGTAGACGTTCTGCCTCTTTTCCTATGCTTTAAAAGCAATTACTGTCTACATCATGAAATCGGTTTCCTGCAATTCTGCCCCACTTTCAGGTCTTCTTCGCTGCCTTACTTCAATATATTTTTGGACGATAGCTGTCATTTATAACTGCAGGTTTGTGAATGACAGTGCCCCTGAGTTCCTTTCTTAACTCGCTTCCTTGTAAGCTGGCCACAAAACCACAGGTTTGCTTCAGGCCGTAATCAGGGTCCAGCACGGCACTCTGACCCTTTGGTTAATTCCTCTTCCTGGTGGGAAATTATAGTTAAATGTGCCCGTCCAGACACCTGCCTCACTCCCAGCCCCTTGGTGATGTGTGTCCTCTGGTTTGAGGCCACATGTGCTGGGTTCCTCATCTTTTGATGATGTGACCCCACTGGTGTGAGGACACTCCTGCCTGGTTCCCATCCCCTTGGTGATGTGGGCCCTCTGGTGAGAGTCTGATCATGGCTGGGTTCCTCACACTTCTTTGAGGTGGGCCCTCTTCTCTGAGGTCACTCCTGCCTGGCTGGCACAACCCGCCTTGGCCACATGGGCCCACTGGTTGCAGATGGAGCGTGCTGGGAGCCTCCTCCCCTCGGTGATGAGGGCCCAGTGGCGTCAGGGCCTAACTGCTGGGCTCCCCACATTTTCTGATGTGTGCCCAGTGGTGCGATGACACTCCTGCCAGGTTCCCATCCACATGGGGCTGTGGGCCTTCTATTCTGAGGTCCCAACGACTGGGTTGCTCACACTTTCATGATGTGGGCCCTCTGCTGTGAGGTCAATCGTGCCTGGCTGGCACACATCGCCTTGGTGACGTGGGCACTCTGGTGGCAGTTGGAGCGTGCTGGGGCCTCCTCCCCTCAGTGATGAGGGCCCTCTGGTGTCAGGCCCTAAGTGCTAGGCTCCACACATTTTCTGATGTGTGCCCAGTGGTGCGAGGACACTCCTGCCAGGTTCCCATCCCCATGGGCATGTGGGACTTCTGTTCTGTGGTCCCAACGGCTGGGTTGCTCACAGTTTCATGATGTGGGCCCTTTGCTGTGAGTTCACTCTGGCCTGTATCCCATAGCGTCGGTGCTCTGGGCCGCCTGCCTGGAGTTTCCAACTCCTGGATTCCTCACCTTTTTTATTCTATGTGCCCTCTGTTGTGAGTCTCCTCCTGCATGCCTCAGTCCCAGCCCCTTCGTGATGTGTGTCCCCTTGTTTGAGGCCACATGTACTGTGTTCCTCATCTTTCGCTGATGTGGCCCCACTGGTGTGAGGGCACTCCTGCCTGGTTTCCATCCCCTTGGCGATGTGGACCTTCTGGTGAGAGTCTGATCCTGGTTGGGATCCTCACACTTCTGTGAGGTGGGCCCTCTGCTCTGTGGTCACTCCTGCCTGGCTTGCACACACTGCCTTGGCAACGTCGGCCGGCTGGTGGCAGTTGGAGCCTGCTGGGAGCCTCCTCCCCTTGGTGATGAGGGCCCTCTGGTGTCAGGCCCTAACTGCTGGGTTCCCACATTTTCTGATACATGCTAAGTGGTGCGAGGACACTCCTGCGAGGTTCCCATCACCATGGTGATGTGGGCCTTCTGCTCTGAGGTCCCACCGGCTGGGTTGCTCACAGTTTCATGATGTGGGCCCTCTGCTGTGAGTTCACTGTGGCCTGGATCCCATAGACTGGGTGCTCTGGGCCACCTGCTGGGAGGTTCAAACTGCTGGATTCCTCACCTTTTTTATTCTATGGGCCCTGTGTTGTTAGACAACTCCTGCCTGCCTCACTCTGAGCCCCTTGGTGATGTGGGTCCTCTGGTTTTAGGTCACATGTGCTGGGCTCCTCACCTGTTGCTGATGTGGCCCCACTGGTGTGAGGACACTCCTGCCTGGTTCCCATCCCCTTGGTGATGTGGGCCCTCTGGTGAGAGTCTGATCCTTGTTGAGTTTCTTCACACTTCTTTGAGGTGGGCCCTCTGCTCTGAGGTCATTCCTGTCTGGCTGGCACACCCCTCCTTGGCGACGTCAGCCCTATGGTGGCAATTGGAGCCTGCTGGGAGCCTCCTCCCCTCAGTGATGAGGGCCCTCTGCCCTCAGGCCTTAACTGCTGGGTTCCCACATTTTCTGATTCGTGCTAAGTGGTGCGAGGACACTCCTGTCAGGTTCCCATCCCTATGGGGATGTGGGCCTTCTGTTCTGAAGTCCCAACGGCTCAGTTGCTCACAGTTTCATGATGTGGGCCCTCTGTTGTGAGTTCTCTGTGACCTGGATCCCATAGACTCCATGCTGTGGGCCGCCTGCTGGCAGGTTCCAACTGCTGGATTCCTCACATTTTTTATTCTATGGGCTCTGTGTTGTGAGGCTACTCCTGCCTGCCTCACTCCTAGCCCCTTGGAGATGTGGGTCCTCTGATTTAGGCCACACGTTCTGGGTTCCTCACCTTTCTATGATGTGGCCACCCTGGCGTGAGGACCCTTCTGCCTGGTTCTGATCCCCTTGGTGAGGTGGACAATCTGGTGAGAGTCTTATCCTGGCTGGTTTCCTCACCCTTCTGTGAGGTAGGCCCTCTGCGGTGAGGTCACTCCTGCCTGGTTGGCACACGTTACCTTGGCGACGTGGGCCCTCAGTTGGGAGTTGGTGCCTGCTGGGAGTCTCCGCCCCTGGGTAATGAGGGCCCTCTGGCGTCAGGCCCTAACTCCTGGGCTCCCAAAATTTTCTGATGTGCGCCCTGTGGTGCGAGTACACTCCTGCGAGGTTCCCAACCCCATGGGAATGTGGGCCTTCTGCTCTGAGGTCCCATCGTCTGGGTTGCTCACAGTTTCATGATGAGGGTCCTCTGTTGTGAGTTCAGTCAGGCCTAGATCCCATAGCCTCACTGCTTCTGGCCGCCTGCTGGGAGGTTCCAACTGCGGGATTCCTCACATTTTTTATTCTATGGGCCCTGTGTTGTGAGGCTACTCCTGCCTGCCTCACTCTAAGCACCTTGGACATGTGGGTCCTCTGGTTTCGGCCACATGTGCTGGGTTCCTCACCTTTCTATAATGTGGCCACACTGGTGTGAGGACACTCCTGCCTTCTTCCGATCCCCTTGGTGATGTGGGCTCTCTGGTGAGAGTCTTATCCTGGCTGGGTTCCTCACCCTTCTTTGAGGTAGGCCCTCTGCTGTGAGGTAACTCCTGCCTGGCTTTCTCCCATTGCCTGGTGACTTTGGCCCTCTGGTGGCAGTTGGAGCCTGCCTGGAGCCTCCTCTCCTCGGTGATGAGGGCCCTCTGGCGTCAGGCTCTAACTCCTGAGCTCCCCACGTTTTCTGATGTGAGTCCAGTGATGCCAGGACACTCCTGTAAGGTTCCCATCCCCATGCGGATGTGGGTCTTCTGGTCTGAGGTCCCAACGCCTGGGTTACTCACAGTTTCCTGATGTTGGCTCTCTGGTGTTAGTTAACTCAGGCCTAGATCCCATAGCCTCTGTGCTGTGGGCTGCCTGCTGGGAGGTTCCAACTGCTGGATTCCTCACCTTTTTTATTCTTTGGACCCTGTGTTGTGAGGCTCATCCTGCCTGCCTCACTCCCAGCCCCTTTGTGATGTAGGTCCTCTGGTTTGAGGCCACATGTGCCGGTTTCCTCACATTTTATTGATGTGGCCCCACTGGTGTGAGGACACTCCTGCCTGGTTCCCATCCCCTTGGTGATGTGGGCCCTCTGCTGAGAGTCTGATCCTGGCTGGATTCCTCACACTTCTGGGAGGAAGGCCCTGTGCTGTGAGGTCACTCCTGCCTGGCTGGCACACATGGCCTTGGCCACATGGGGCCTCTGGTTGCAGTTGGAGCATGCTGGGAGCCTCCTCCCCTCTGTGATGAGGGCCGTCTGGCGTTAGGCCCTAACTGCTGGTATCCCCACATTTTCTGATGTGTGCCCACTGGTGCGATGACACTCCTGCCAGGTTCCCATCCCCATGGGGATTTGGGCCTTCTACTCTGAAGTCCCAACACCTGGGTTGCTCACAGTGTCAGGATGTGGGCCCTCAGCTGTGAGTTCACTCCGGCATTGATCCCATAGCCTCGGTGCTCTGGGCCACCTGCTTGGAGCTTCCAACTGCTGGATTCCTCACCTTTTTTATTCTATGGGCCCTGTGTTGTGAGACAACTCCTGCCTGCCTCACTCTGAGCCTCTTGGTGATGTGGGTCCTCTGCTTTGAGGCCACGTGTTCTGGGTTCCTCACCTTTCGCTGATGTGGCCCCACTGGTGTGAGGACACTCCTGCCTGGTTCCCATCCCCTTGGTGATGTGGGCCCTCTGGTGAGAGTCTGATCCTGGTTGGGTTCCTCACACTTCTTTGAGGTGGGCCCTCTGCTCTGAGGTCACTCCTGCCCAGTTGGCACACCCCGCCTTGGTGACGTCGGCCCTTTTGTGGCAGTTGGAGCCTGCTGTGAGCCTCCTCCCCTTGGTGATGAGGGCCCTCTGGTGTCAGGCCCTAACTGCTGGGTACCCACATTTTCTGATACGTTCTAAGTGGTGCGAGGACACTCTTACCCTGTTCCCAACCCCATGAGGATGTGGGCCTTCTGCTCTGAGGTCCCAACGTCTGGGTTGCTCACAGTTTCATGATATGGGTCCTCTGCTGTGAGTTCACTGAGGCCTGGATCGCATAGACTGGGTGCTCTGGGCCGTCTGTTGGGAGGTTCCCACTGCTGGATTCCTCAGCTTTTTTATTCTATGGGCCCTGTGTTGTGAGGCTACTCCTGCCTGCCTCACTCCGAGCCCCTTGGAGATGTGGGTTCTCTGGTTTAGGCCACATTTGCTGGGTTCCTCACCTTTCTATGATATTGCCACACTGGCGTGAGGACACTCCTGCCTGGTTCTGATTCCCTTGGTAATGTGGGCCCTCTGGTGAGAGTCTTATCCTGGCTTTGTTCCTCACCCTTCTGTGAGGTAGGCCCTGTGCTGTGAGCTCACTCCTGCCTGGCTGTCACACGTTACCTTGGTGACCTGGGCCCTCAATTGGGAGTTGGTGCCTTCTTGGAGTCTCCTCCCCTTGGTAATGAGGGCCCTCTGGCGTCAGGCCCTAACTTCTGTGCTCCCAAAATTCTCTGATGTGTGCCCTGTGGTGTGAGTACACTGCTGACAGGTTCCCAACCCCATGGAAATGTGGGCCTTCTGCTCTGAGGTCCTAACGGCTGGGTTGCTCACAGTTTCATGATGAGGGCCCTCTGTTGTGAGTTCAGTCAGGACTGGATCCCATAGCCTCGCTGCTCCTGGCTGCCTGCTGGGAGGTTCCAACTGTGGGATTCCTCACCTTTTTTATTCTATGGTCCCGCTGTTTTGAGGCTCCTCCTGCCTGCCTCACTCCCAGCTCCTTTTTGATGTGTGTCCTCTGGTTTGAGGCCACATGTGCTGGGTCCCTCACATTTCGGTGATGTGGTCCCACTGGTGTGAGGACACTCCTGCCCTGTTCCCATTCCCTTGGTGATGTGGGCCCTCTGGTGAGTGTCTGATCATCTTTGGTTTCCTCACACTTCTGTGAGGTTGGCCCTCTGCTCTGAGGTCACTCCTGCCTGGCTGGCGCACCCCGCATTGGTGATATCGGGCCTCTGGTAGAAGTTGGAGCCTTCTGGGAGCTACGTCCCCTCAGTGATGAGGGCTCTCTGGCATCAGGCCCTAACTGCTGTGCTCCCCACATTTTCTGATGTGTGCCCACTGGTGCGATGACACTCCTGCTTGGTTCCCTTCCCCATGGGGATGTGGGCCTTGTGCTCTGAGGTCACAACGGCTGGGTTGCTTACAGTATCACGATGAGGGCCCTCTGCTGTGAGTTCACTGTGGCCTGGATCTCATACCCTCGGTGCTCTGGGCCGCCTGCTGGGAAGTTCCAACTGCTGGATTCCTCACCTTTTTTATACAGTGGGCCATGTGTTGTGAGGTTAATCCTGCCTGCCTCACTCCGAGACCCATGGTGATGTGGGTCCTCTGGTTTGAGGCTACATGTGCTGGGTACCTCAACTTTCGATGATGTGGCCCCACGGGTGTGAGGACACTCCTGCCTGGTTCCCATCCCCTTGGTGATGTGGGCCCTCTGGTGAGAGTCTGATCCTGGCTGGGTTCCTTACCCTTCTGTGAGGTGGGCCCTCTGATGTGAGGTCACACGTGGCTGGCTGGCTCACGTCACCTTGGCAACGTGGGGTCTCTGTTGACCCCTGGAGCATGCTGGGAGCCTCCTACCCTCGTAAATGAGGGCCCTGGAAAAAAACGCATATGCACTTTTTGGTCAAGTGCATCATTGTCGAGGTTTTGCCCCTTTTCCTATGCTTTCAGAGCAATTCCCGTCTACCTCCTGAAATCGCATTCCGGCAATTCTGCCCCGTTTTCAAGTCCTCTTTGCAGCCTTACTTGAATACATTTTTGGACGATAGCTGTCATTCATAACTCTGCAGGTTTGTGAATTACAGTGCCCCTGAGCCTCTTACTTCAACTCGTTTTCTTGTGAATTGGCCGCAAAACCGCAGGATTGCTTCAGGCCTTAATCTGGTTCCGGCATGGAATGCTGAGCCTGTGGTTAGTTCCTCTTCCTGGAGGGAAATGAGAGTTAAATGTGCCTGTCCACAAACCCACAGCTAGTCTCTCATTGGTTCTCCCTATTCCTGTTCATCTTCCGCAGAAATTGCAAACTGTACCAAAGAGGAGGTTAAAGGCACTGACTCTCCAAGTGGGGAGAGTGTTAGTAAAGTGTCTTGAATGGTGAACCCGAGGACCAGGGGACGAAAACTGAGATGCATTTAAAAACGTTTTCTGATCACACGGTGGACCATACTCTGCATTCCCCATGCATGTTTGAGCTGAAGGACGAATCCCTTAAACCTGGAAAGCTGGGACCCTTGGAATAGGTACCATGCAGTATTACTTCTAATGGTCTGCATTTGCTGACCGAACCTCACCAATGCTATCAGTCCCAAGTGTCCAGCCTTATGTCTAACCCAGCTGTGGGTGTGGATGTGGTAAACCCAGGTCTCATCACAAACCATGAATGAATTATTTAAGAATTGCTCTCTATTTCACAGTCTTTGTGATAGTTTTTAAAATTTATTTGTATAATGGGATTTAGCTGATTTTCAATGCTGCGTTTATGCCGCTGTACACACACTGAATTCCCTTATGGAGACATAAAAATACATAGGTTTTAAGACTCGTTCTAGTCACGTATATTCTTGGGGTTGAATATGTGATGTTGAGTCCATTTCGTTGAGCAAGGAGTAGATCATGTATACTACATATATGGCTTATGGAACGGTATCTGTGCTAATTTCATTCTCTGGTTTTATGCGGCACCTCAACTCACCTTTCCCCATAAGCAAACGTAAGTTGGTTTTCTAAATGTGAGACCCTGTTGTGTTTTGTAATTCACTTCATGTGTAGCCAAGCTTACATTCTGTGTATTAGTGATATCTTATGATGTTTCTTTTTCTGTGTGACTTATTTCACGTAGAATCATCGTACCTGAATCCACTCATTATGCCGCTATGGGCCTGATGACATAGATTTCATTGCTGAGTGATATACCATTGTACGTACGTACCACAACTTTTTTATCCATTTTTCGCTTTCTGAGATATTTAGCTTGTACCATAGACGAGGTTCTTGTAAACAGAGCTGTCCGAAATTTGGAGTGGCTGTGTGTTTTTGATTTTAATTTCCCTAAGCTATAGGACCATAAGTGGAAGTGCCATAGGCTGTGTTGCTTTGTTTTCTACGTGTTTCAGAAAACACCATACACATCTCCAGAGTGGCTGTTGGCAATTTACATCCCGCTCATCAGCATAACAAGGCTCCCTGTTCTCCAGGGCCTGTGCAGCTTTTCTGGATTTTACACATATTTAAAATGGCCCTTTTGATCCGGGGGCAGTGAGACTTCATTGTACTGCAGATTTCCTTTACACGCTTGCTTGTTTGGCCAAAAAGGGCGTATGCGTTTTTTCCTGAATATATTCAGGAAAAAATGCATACGCCCTTTTTGGCCAATTGCATCAGTGTCGACATTCTGCCTCTTTTCCTATGCTTTAAAGGCAATTGCAGTCAAACCCCTGA
The DNA here is from genome assembly GCF_059928025.1 of Delphinapterus leucas. Lineage (NCBI taxonomy): Eukaryota > Metazoa > Chordata > Mammalia > Artiodactyla > Monodontidae > Delphinapterus > Delphinapterus leucas. The sequence continues at coordinate 4,077,977 of NW_028322253.1, forward strand.
AATGGTTTTCCTGCAATTCTGCCCCACTTACAAGTCCTCTTCGCAGCCTTCCTTCAATATATTTTTGGACGATAGCTGTCATTTATAACTCTGCAGGTTTGTGAATTACAGTGACCCTGAGCTCCTTTCTTCAACTCGCTTTCTTGTGAGCTGGCCGGAAACCCGCAGGATTGCTAAAGGCCCCAATCTGCTTCCGGAACGGCATGCGGAGGCTTTGGTTAATTCCTCTTCCTGGTGGGAAATGAGCGTTACATTTGCCCGTGCCGACACCTACAGCTAGTCTCTCATTGGTTCTCCCAATTCCTGTTCATCTTGCGCAGAAATTGCAAACTGTGCCAAACAGGAGGTTAAAGGCACTGACTCTCCAAGTGGGGAGAGTGTTAGTAAAGCGTCAGGAATGCTGAAACCGAGTACCAGGGGACGAAACCTGAGATGCATTTGAAAACGTTTCCCAATTACACGGTGGACCATACTCTGGGTTTCCCATGCATGTTTTTGCTGGAGGACGAATCCCTTAAACCTGGAGAGTTAGGACCCATGGAAAGGGTACCATGCAGTATGACTTCAAAGGGTCTGCGTTTGCTCACTGAACCTCACCAATGCTATCAGCCCGAAGTGTCCAGCCTTATGTCTCACCCAGCTCTGGGTGTAGATTTGGTAAATCCAGGTTGCATCACGAACCCTGAATGAATTATTTAAGAATTGCTCTCTATTTCACTGTCATTGTGCTTTGTTTTTGAAATTTATGTTGATAATGGGATTTATCGGATTTTCACTGCTGCTTTTAGGTCGCTGTACACAGGATTGATTTCCTTATGGAGACATATCAATCCATGGGTTTTAAGATTCTTACTTGTCAGGTATATTCCCAGGCGTTGAATATGGGGTGTTGACTACATTTCGTTGAGCAAGGAGTAGGTCTTGTCTATTATATATTTGGCTTATGGAACGGTATCTGTGCTAATTTTAATCTCTGGTTTTATGCAGCACCCCAACTCACCTTTCCCATAAGCAAACATTAGTTGGTGATCTAAATTTGAGACCATGTTCTGTTTTGTAATTCAGTTCATGTGTAGCCAAGTTTACATTCCGTGTATTAGTGATATTTTATGATGTTTCTTTTTTTGTGTGACTTATTTCTCGTAGAATCATCGTACCTGTATCCACTCATTATGCCGCTACGGGCCTGATGACGTAGATTTCATTGCTGAATGATATTCCATTGTACGTGCGTACCACAACTTCTTTATCCATTTTTTGCTTTCTCGGATATTTAACTTGTACCGTAGACGAGGTTCTTGTAAACAGAGCCGTCCCAAACATTGGGGTGGCTGTGTGTTTTTGATTTTAATTTCCCTAAGCTATAGGACCATAAGTGGAAGTGCCATAGGCTGTGTTGCTTTGTTTCCTCCGTGTTTCAGGAAACACCATACACTTCTCCAGAGTGGCTGTTGGCAATTTACATCCCGCCCATCAGCATAACAAGGCTCCCTGTTCTCCATGACCTGTCCTGCCTTTCTGGATTTTACACGTTTTTCAGATGGCCCTTTTGACCGGGGGGCAGTGAGACTTCATTGTAGTGCAGATTTCCTTTACACGCTTGCTTGGTTGGCCAAAAAGGGCGTATGCGTTTATTCCTGAATATATTCAGGAAAAAACGCATACGCCCTTTTTGGCCAAGTGCATCATTGTGGACATTCTGCCTCTTTTCCTATGCTTTAAGTGCAATTCCAGTCTACCCCCTGAAATCGTTTTCCTGAAATTCTGCCCCGCTTTCAAGTCCTCTTTTAAGATTTACTTCAATACATTTTTGGACGATAGCTGCAATTCATAACTCTACAGGTTTGTGAATTACAGTGCCTCTGAGCTCCATTCTTCAACTCACTTTCTTGTGAGCTGGCCGCAAAACCGCAGGATTGCTTCAGGCCCTAATCTGTTTCCGGCCGGGCATGCTGAGCCTTTGGTTAATTCCTCTTCCTGGTCGGAAATGAGCGTTGCATTTGCCCGTGCAGAAACCTACAGCTCGTCTCACATTGGTTCTCCCTATTCCTGTTCATCTTGCGCAGAAATTAGAAACTGTGCCAAACAGGAGGTTAAAGGCACTGACTCTCCAAGTGGGGAGAGTGTTAGTAAAGTGTCTGGAACGGTGAACCCGGGTACCAGGGGACGAAACCTGAGATGCATTTGAAAACGTTTCCCAATCACACGGTGGAGCATACTCTGGGTTTCCCATGCATGTTTTAGCTGAAGGAAGAATCCCTTAAACCTGAAGAGTTGGGACCCATGGAATGGGTACCATGCAGTATGACTTCAAAGGGTCTGCGTTTGCTCACCAAACCTCACCAATGCTATCAGCCCGAAGTGTCCAGCCTTATGTCTCACCCAGCTCTGGGTGTAGATGTGGTAAATCCAGGTTGCATCACAAGCCCTGAATGAATTATTTAAGAATTGCTCTCTATTTCACTGTCATTGTGATTTGTTTTCGAAATTTATTTTTTTAATGGGATTTATCGGATTTTCACTGCTGCGTTTAGGCCGCTGTACACACGCTTGACTTCCTTATGGAGACATAAATCCATGGGTCTTAAGATTCTTACTCTTCAGGTATATTCCCAGGCGTTGAATATGGGGTGTTGAGTCCATTTCGTTGAGCAAGGAGTAGGTCTTGTCTATTATATATTTGGCTTATGGAACGGTATCTGTGCTAATTTCAATCTCTGGTTTTATGCAGCACCCCAACTCACCTTTCCCCATAAGCAAGCATAAGTTCCTTTTCTAAATTTGAGACCCTCTTCTGTTTTGTAATTCAGTTCATGTGTAGCCAAGTTTACGTTCCGTGTATTAGTGATATCTTATGATGTTTCTTTTTCTGTGTGACCTATTTCTCATAGAATCGTCGTACCTGAATCCACTCATTATGCCGCTATGGGCCTGATGACGTAGATCACATTGCTGAGTGATATTCCATTGTACGTACGTACCACAACTTCTTTATCCATTTTTTGCTTTCTCGGATATTTAACTTGTACCGTAGACGAGGTTCTTGTAAACAGAGCCGTCCCAAACTTTGGTGTGGCTGTGTGTTTTTGATTTTAATTTCCTAAATTATAGGACCATAAGGGGAAGTGCCATAGTCTGTGTTGCTTTGTTTCCTACGTGTTTCAGGAAACACCGTACACTTCTCCAGTGTGGCTGTTGGCAATTTATATCCCGCCCATCAGCATAACAAGGCTCCCTCTTCTCCATGACCTGTCCTGCCTTTCTGGATTTTACACTTTTTTCAGATGGCCCTTTTGACCGGGGGGCAGTGAGACTTCATTGTAGTGCAGATTTCCTTTACACGCTTGCTTGGTTGGCCAAAAAGAGCATATGCGTTTTTTCCTGAATATATTCAGAAAAAAACGCATACGCCCTTTTTGGCCAAGTGCATCATTGTCGACATTCTGCCTCTTTTCCTATGCTTTAAGTGCAATTCCAGTCTACCCCCTGAAATCGTTTTCCTGAAATTCTGCCCCGCTTTCAAGTCCTCTTCGAAGACTTACTTCAATATATTTTTGGACGATAGCTGTCATTCATAACTCTGCATGTTTGTGAATTACAGTGCCCCTGAGCTCCTTTCTTCAACTCGATTTCTTGTGAGCTGGCCGCATAACCGCAGGATTGTTTCAGGACCTCATCTGGTTCCGGCAGGGCATGCTGGGCCTTTGGTTAATTCCTCTTCCTGGTGGGAAATGAGCGTTCCATTTGCCCGTGCAGACACCTACAGCTAGTCTCTCATTGGTTCTCCCTATTCCTGTTCATCTTGCGCAGAAATTGTAAACTGTGCCAAACAGGAGGTTAAAGGCACTGACTCTCCAAGTGGGGAGAGTGTTAGTAAAGCGTCTGGAACGGTGCACCCGAGTACCAGGGGTCGAAACCTTAGATGCATTTGAAAACGTTTCCCAATCACACGGTGGACCATACTCTGGGTTTCCCATGAATGTTTTAGCTGAAGGAGGAATCCCTTAAACCTGGAGAGTTGGGACCCATGGAATGGGTACCATGCAGTATGACTTAAAATGGTCTGCGTTTGCTCACCGAACCTCACCAATGCTATCAGCCCGAAGTGTCCAGCCTTATGTCTCACCCAGCTCTAGGTGTAGATGTGGTAAATCCAGGTTGCATCACAAGCCCTGAATGAATTATTGAAGAATTGCTCTCTATTTCACTGTCATTGTGTTGTGTTTGTGAAATTTATTTTGATAATGGGATTTATCGGATTTTCACTGCTGCGTTTAGGCCACTGTACACACGCTTGATTTCCTTATGGAGACATATAAATTCATGGGTCTTAAGATTCTTACCTGTCAGGTACATTCCCAGGCGTTGAATATGGGGTGTTGAGTTCATTTCATTGAGCAAGGAGTAGGTCTTGTCTATTATATATTTGGCTTATGGAACGGTATCTGTGCTAATTTCAATGTCTGGTTTGATGCAGCACCCCAACTCATCTTTCCCCATAAGCAAGCATAAGTTGGTTTTCTAAATTTGAGACCCTGTTCTGTTTTGTAATTCAGTTCATGTGTAGCCAAGTTTACGTTCCGTGTATTAGTGATATCTTATGATGTTTCTTTTTCTGTGTGACTTATTTCTCGTAGAATCGCCGTATCTGAATCCACTCATTATGCCGCTACCGGCCTGATGACGTAGATCTCATTGCTGAGTGATATTCCATTGTACGTACGTACCACAACTTCTTTATCCATTTTTTGCTTTCTCGGATGTTTAACTTGTACCGTAGACGAGGTTCTTGTAAACAGAGCAGTCCCAAACTTTGGGGTGGCTGTGCGTTTTGATTTTCATTTCCCTAAGCTATAGGACCATAAGTGGAAGTGCAATAGGCTGTGTTGCTTTGTTTCCTACGTGTTTCAGGAAACACCATACACTTCTCCAGAGTGGCTGTTGGCTATTTACATCCCGCCCATCAGCATAACAAGGCTCCCTGTTCTCCATGACCTGTCCTGCCTTTCTGGATTTTACACTTGTTTCAGATGGCCCTTTGGGCCGGGGGGCAGTGAGACTTCATTGTAGTGCAGATTTCCTTTACACGCTTGCTTGGTTGGCCAAAAAGGGCGTATGCGTTTTTTCCTGAATATATTTTTCCTGAATATATATTTCCTGAATATATTCAGGAAAAAACGCATACGCACTTTTTGGCCAAGTGCATCATTGTGGACATTCTGCCTCTTTTCCTATGCTTTAAGTGCAATTCCAGTCTACCCCCTGAAATCGTTTTCCTGAAATTCTGCCCCGATTTCAAGTCCTCTTCGAAGACTTACTTCAATACATTTTTGGACGATAGCTGTCATTCATAACTCTGCAGGTGTGTGAATTACAGTGCCCCTGAGCTCATTTCTTCAACTCGCTTTCTTGTGAGCTGGCCGCAAAACCGCAGGATTGCTTCAGGCATTAATCTGGTTCCGGCAGGGCATGCTGAGCCTTTGGTTAATTCCTCTTCCTGGTGGGAAATGAGCGTTCCATTTGCCCGTGCAGACACCTACAGCTAGTCTCTCATTGGTTCTCCCTATTCCTGTTCATCTGGCGCAGAAATTGCAAACAGTGCCAAACAGGAGGTTAAAGGCACTGACTCTCCAAGTGGGGAGAGTGTTAGTAAAGCGTCTGGAACGGTGAACCCGAGTACCAGGGGATGAAACCTGAGATGCATTTGAAAACGTTTCCCAATCACACGGTGGACCATACTCTGGGTTTCCCATGCATGTTTTAGCTGAAGGAAGAATCCCTTAAACCTGAAGAGTTGGGACCCATGGAATGGGTAGCATGCAGTATGACTTCAAAGGGTCTGCGTTTGCTCACCAAACCTCACCAATGCTATCAGCCCGAAGTGTCCAGCCTTATATCTCACCCATCTCTGGATGTAGATGTGGTAAATCCAGGTTGCATCACAAGCCCTGAATGAATTATTTAAGAATTGCTCTCTATTTCACTGTCATTGTGATTTGTTTTCGAAATTTATTTTTTTAATGGGATTTATCGGATTTTCACTGGTGCGTTTAGGCCGCTGTACACACGCTTGACTTTCTTATGGAGACATATAAATCCATGGGTCTTAAGATTCTTACTCTTCAGGTATATTCCCAGGCGTTGAATATGGGGTGTTGAGTCCATTTCGTTGAGCAAGGAGTAGGTCTTGTCTATTATATATTTGGCTTATAGAACGGTATCTGTGCTAATTTCAATCTCTGGTTTTATGCAGCACCCCAAGTCACCTTTCCCCTAAGCAAGCATAAGTTGGTTTTCTAAATTTGAGACCCTGTTCTGTTTTTTAATTCAGTTCATGTGTAGCCAAGTTTACGTTCCGTGTATTAGTGATATCTTAGGATGTTTATTTTTCTGTGTGACTTATTTCTCATAGAATCGTCGTACCTGAATCCACTCATTATGCCGCTATGGGCCTGATGACGTAGATCACATTGCTGAGTGATATTCCATTGTACGTACGTAACACAACTTCTTTATCCATTTTTTGCTTTCTCGGATATTTAACTTGTACCGTAGACGAGGTTCTTGTAAACAGAGCCGTCCCAAACTTTGGGGTGGCTGTGTATTTTTGATTTTAATTTTCCTAAGCTATAGGACCCTAAGTGGAAGTGCCATAGGCTGTGTTGCTTTGTTTCCTACGTGTTTCAGGAAACACCATACACTTCTCCAGAGTGGCTGCTGGCAATTTACATCCCGCCCATCAGCATAACAAGGCTCCCTGTTCTCCATGACCTGTCCTGCCTTTCTGGATTTTACACTTTTTTCAGATGGCCCTTTTGACCGGGGGTCAGTGAGACTTCATTGTAGTGCAGATTTCCTTTACACGCTTGCTTGGTTGGCCAAAAAGGGCGTATGCGTTTTTTCCTGAATATATTCAGGAAAAAACGCATACGCCCTTTTTGGCCAAGTGCATCATTGTCGACATTCTGCCTCTTTTCCTATGCTTTAAGTGCAATTCCAGTCCACTCCCTGAAATCGTTTTCCTGAAATTCTGCCCCGCTTTCAAGTCCTCTTCGAAGACTTACTTCAATACATTTTTGGACGATAGCTGTCATTCATAACTCTGCAGGTTTGTGAATTACAGTGCCCCTGAGCTCCTTTCTTCAACTCGCTTTCTTGTGAGCTGGCCGCAAAACCGCAGGATTGTTTCAGGCCCTAATGTAGTTCCGGCAGGGCATGCTGAGCCTTTGGTTAATTCCTCTTCCTGGTGGGAAATGAGCGTTCCATTTGCCCGTGCAGACACCTACAGCTAGACTCTCATTGTTTGTCCCTATTCCTGTTCATCTTGCGCAGAAATTGCAAACTGTGCCAAACAGAAGTTTAAAGGCACTGACTTTCCAAGTGGAGAGAGTGTTAGTAAAGCGTCTGGAACGGTGCACCCGAGTACCAGGGGATGAAACCTGAGATGCATTTGAAAACGTTTCCCAATCACACGGTGGAACATACTCCGGGTTTCCCATGCATGTTTTAGCTGAAGGAAGAATCCCTTAAACCTGGAGAGTTGGGATCCATGGAATGGCTACCATGCAGTATGACTTCAAAGGGTCTGCGTTTGCTCACCGAACCTCACAATTGCTATCACCCCGAAGTGTCCAGCCTTATGTCTCACCCAGCTCTGGGTGTAGATGTGGTAAATCCAGGTTGCATCACAAGCCCTGAGTGAATTATTTAATAATTGCTCTCTATTTCACTGTCATTGTGTTTTGTTTTTGAAATTAATTTTGATAATGGGATTTATCGGATTTTCACTGCTGCGTTTAGGCCGCTGTACACACGCTTGATTTCCTTATGGAGACATATAAATCCATGGGTCTTAACATTCTTACTTGTCAGGTATATTTCCAGGCGTTGAATATGGGGTGTTGAGTCCATTTCGTTGAGCAAGGGGTAGGTCTTGTCTATTATATATTTGGCTTATGGAACGGTATCTGTGCTAATTTCAATCTCTGGTTTGATGCAGCACCCCAACTCACCTTTCCCCATAAGCAAACATAAGTTGGTTTTCTAAATTTGAGACCATGTTCTGTTTTGTAATTCAGTTCATGTTTCGCCAAGTTTACGTTCCGTGTATTAGTGATATCTTATGATGTTTCTTTTTCTGTGTGACTTATTTCTCGTAGAATCGTCGTACCTGAATCCACTCATTATGCCGCTACGGGCCTGATGACGTAGATCTCATTGCTGAGTGATATTCCATTGTACGTACGTACCTCAACTTCTTTATCCATTTTTTGCTTTGTCGGATATTTAACTTGTACCGGAGACGAGGTTCTTGTAAACAGAGCCGTCCCAAATGTTGGGGTGGCTGTGTGTTTTTGATTTTAATTTTCCTAAGCTATAGGACCATAAGTGGAAGTGCCATAGGCTGTGTTGCTTTGTTTCCTATGTGTTTCAGGAAACACCATACACTTCTCCAGAGTGGTTGTTGGCAATTTACATCCCGACCATCAGCATAACAAGGCTCCCTGTTCTCCATGACCTGTTCTGCCTTTCTGGGTTTTACACGTTTTTCAGATGGCCCTTTTGACCGGGGGCAGTGAGACTTCATTGTAGTGCAGATTTCCTTTACACGCTTGCTTGTTTGGCCAAAAAGGGCGTATGCGTTTTTTACTGAATATATTCAGGAAAAAACGCATACGCCCTTTTTGACCAACTGCATCATTGTCGACATTCTGCCTCTTTTCCTATGCTTTAAGTGCAATTCCAGTCTACCCCCTGAAATCGTTTTCCTGAAATTCTGCCCCGCTTTCAAGTCCTCTTCGAAGACTTACTTCAATATATTTTTGGACGATAGCTGTCATTCATAACTCTGCAGGTTTGTGAATTACAGTGCCCCTGAGCTCCTTTCTTCAACTCGCTTTCTTGTGAGCTGGCCGCAAAACCGCAGGATTGTTTCAGGCCCTAATCTGGTTCCGGCAGGGCATGCTGAGCCTTTGGTTAATTCCTCTTCCTGGTGGGAAATGAGCGTTCAATTTGCCCGTGCAGACACCTACAGCTAGACTCTCATTGTTTGTCCCTATTCCTGTTCATCTTGCGCAGAAATTGCAAACTGTGCCAAACAGAAGTTTAAAGGCACTGACTTTCCAAGTGGGGAGAGTGTTAGTAAAGTGTCTGGAACGGTGCACCCGAGTACCAGGGGATGAAAACTGAGATGCATTTGAAAACGTTTCCCAATCACACGGTGGAACATACTCCGGGTTTCCCATGCATGTTTTAGCTGAAGGAAGAATCCCTTAAACCTGGAGAGTTGGGACCCATGGAATGGGTACCATGCAGTATGACTTCAAAGGGTCTGCGTTTGTTCACCAAACATCACCAATGCTATCAGCCTGAAGTGTTCAGTCTTATGTCTCAACCAGCTCTGGGTGTAGATGTGGTAAATCCAGGTTGCATCACAAGCCCTGAATGAATTATTTAAGAATTGCTCTCTATTTCACTGTCATTGTGTTTTGTTTTTGAAATTTTTTTTGTTAATGGGATTTATCGGATTTTCACTGCTGCGTTTAGGCTACTGTACACACGCTTGACTTCCTTATTTAGACATATAAATCCATGGGTCTTAAGATTCTTACTTGTCAGGTATATTCCCAGGTGTTGAATATGGGGTGTTGATTCCATTTCGTTGAGCAAGGAGTAGGTCTTGTCTATTATATATTTGGCTTATGGAACGGTATCTGTGCTAATTTCAATCTCTGCTTTGATGCAGCATCCCAACTCACCTTTCCCCATAAGCAAGCATAAGTTGGTTTTCTAAATTTGAGACCCTGTTCTGTTTTGTAATTCAGTTCATGTGTAGCCAAGTTTACGTTCCGTGTATTAGTGATATCTTATGATGTTTCTTTTTCTGTATGACTTATTTCTCATAGAATCGTCGTACCTGAAATCACTCATTATGCCGCTACGGGCCTGATGACGTAGATCTCATTGCTGAGTGATATTCCATTGTACGTACGTACCACAACTTCTTTATCCATGTTTTGCTTTCTCGGATATTTAACTTGTACTGTAGACGAGGTTCTTGTAACCGAGCCATCCCAAATTTTGGGGTGGCTGTGTGTTTTTGATTTTAATTTCCCTAAGCTATAGGACCCTAAGTGGAAGTGCCATAGGCTGTGTTGCTTTGTTTCCTACGTGTTTCAGGAAACACCATACACTTCTCCTGAGTGGCTGTTGGCAATTTACATCCCGCCCATCAGCATAACAAGGCTCCCTCTTCTCCATGATCTGTCCTGCCTTTCTGGATTTTACACTTTTTTCAGATGGCCCTTTTGACCGGGGGGCAGTGAGACTTCATTGTAGTGCAGATTTCCTTTTCATGCTTGCTTGGTTGGCCAAAAAGGGCATATGCGTTTTTTCCTGAATATATTCAGGGAAAAACGCATACGCCTTTTTTGGCCAAGTGCATCATTGTCGACATTCTGCCTCTTTTCCTATGCTTTAAGTGCAATTCCAGTCTACCCGATGAAATCGTTTTCCTGAAATTCTGCCCCGCTTTCAAGTCCTCTTCGAAGACTTACTTCAATACATTTTTGGACGATAGCTGTCATTGTTAACTCTGCAGGTTTGTGAATTACAGTGCCCCTGAGTTCCTTTCTTCAACTCGCTTTCTTTTGAGCTGGCCGCAAAACAGCAGGATGGCTTCAGGCCTTCTTCTGGTTCCGGCAGGGCACGCTGAGCCTTTGGTTAATTCCTCTTCCTGGTGGGAAATGAGCGTTCCATTTGCCCGTGCAGACACCTACAGCTAGTCTCTCATTGGTTCTCCCTATTCCTGTTCATCTTGCGCAGAAATTGCAAACAGTGCCAAACAGGAGGTTAAAGGCACTGACTCTCCAAGTGGGGAGAGTGTTAGTAAAGCGTCTGGAACGGTGCACCCGAGTACCAGGGGTCGAAACCTGAGATGCATTTGAAAACGTTTCCCAATCACACGGTGGACCATACTCTGGGTTTCCCATGCATGTTTTAGCTGAAGGAAGAATCCCTTAAACATGGAGGGTTGGGATCCATGGAATGGGTACCATGCAGTATGACTTCAAAGGGTCTGCGTTTGCTCACCGAACCTCACCAATGCTATCAGCCCGAAGTGTCCAGCCTTATGTCTCACCCAGCTATGGGTGTAGATGTGGTAAATCCAGGTTGCATCCCATGCCCTGAAGGAATAATTAAGAATTGCTCTCTATTTCACTGTCATTGTGTTTTGTTTTTGAAATTCATTTTTATAATGGGATTTATCGGATTTTCACTGCTGCATTTAGGCCGCTGTACACACGACTGATTTCCTTATGGAGACATATAAATCCATGGGTCTTGAGATTCTTACTTGTCAGGTATATTCCCAGGCGTTGAATATGGGGTGTTGAGTCCATTTGGTTGAGCAAGGAGTAGGAATTGTCTATTATATATTTGGCTTATGGAACGATATCTGTGCTAATTTCAATCTCTGGTTTTATGCAGCACCCCAACTCACCTTTCCCCATAAGCAAGCATAAGTTGGTTTTCTAAATTTGAGACCCTGTTCTGTTTTGTAATTCAGTTCATGTGTAGCCAAGTTTACATTCCGTGTATTAGTGATATCTTATGATGTTTCTTTTTCTGTGTGATTATTTCTCGTAGAATCGTCGTACCTGAATCCACTCATTATGCCTCTACGGGCCTGATGAGGTAGATTTCATTGCTGAGTGATATTCCATTGTACATATGTACCACAACTTCTTTATCCATTTTTTGCTTTCTCGGATATTTAACTTGTACCGTAGACGAGGTTCTTGTAAACAGAGCCGTCCCAAACTTTGGGGTGGCTGTGTGTTTTTGATTTTAATTTCCCTAAGGTATAGGACCCTAAGTGGAAGTGCCATAGGCTGTGTTGCTTTGTTTCCTACGTGTTTCAGGAAACACCATACACTTCTCCAGAGTGGCTGTTGGCAATTTACATCCCGCCCATCAGCATAACAAGGCTCCCTGTTCTCCATGACCTGTCCTGCCTTTCTGGATTTTACACTTTTTTCAGATGGCCCTTTTGACCGGGGGGCAGTGAGACTTCATTGTAGTGCAGATTTCCTTGACACGCTTGCTTGTTTGGCCAAAAAGGGCGTATGCGTTTTTTCCTGAATATATTCAGGAAAAAACGCATACGCCCTTTTTGGCCAAGTGTATCATTGTGGACATTCTGCCTCTTTTCCTATGCTTTAAGTGCAATTCCAGTCTACCCCCTGAAATCGTTTTCCTGAAATTCTGCCCCGCTTTCAAGTCCTCTACGAAGACTTACTTCAATACATTTTTGGACGATAGCTGTCATTCTTAACTCTGCAGGTTTGTGAATTACAGTGCCCCTGAGTTCCTTTCTTTAACTGGCTTTCTTGGGAGCTGGCCAAAACCCGCAGGATTGCTTCAGGCCCTAATCTGGTTCTGGCAGGGCACACTGAGCCTTTGGCTAATTCCCCTTCCTTGTGGGAAACGAGCGTTCCATTTGCCCGTGCAGGCACCTACAGCTAGTCTCTCATTGGTTCTCCCTATTCCTGTTCATCTTGCGCAGAAATTGCAAACTGTGCCCAACAGGAAGTTAAAGGCACTGACTCTCCATGTGGGGAGAGTGTTAGTAAAGCGTCTGGAACGGTGAACCCGAGTATCAGGGGACGAAACCTGAGATGCATTTGAAAACGTTTCCCAATCACACGGTGGACCATACTCTGGGTTTCCCATGCATGTTTTAGCTGAAGGAAGAATCCCTTAAATCTGGAGAGTTGGGACCAATGGAATGGGTACCATGCAGTATGACTTCAAAGCGTCTGCGTTTGCTCACCGAACCTCACCAATGCTATCAGCCCGAAGTGTCCAGCCTTATGTCTCACCCAGCTCTGGGTGTAGATGTGGTAAATCCAGGTTGCATCACAAGCCCTGAATGAATTATTTAAGAATTGCTCTCTATTTCACTGTCATTGTGTTTTTTTTTTTTAAACATCTTTATTGGGGTATAATTGCTTTACAATGGTGTGTTAGTTTCTGCTTTATAACAAATTAAATCAGTTATACATATACATATGTTCCCATATGTCTTCCCTCTTGCATCTCCCTCCCTCCCACTCTCCCTATCCCACCCCTCCAGGCTGTCACAAAGCACCAAGCTAATATCCCTGTGCCTTGCGGCTGCTTCCCACTAGCTATCTACCTTACTACGTTTGTTAGTGTGTATATGTCCATGACTCTCTCTCGCCCTGTCAAAGCTCACCCCTCCCCCTCCCCATATCCTCAAGTCCGTTCTCCAGTAGGTCTGCGTCTTTATTCCTGTCTTACCCCTAGGTTCTTCATGACATTTTTTTTCCCCTTAAATTCCATATATATGTGTTAGCATACGGTATTTGTCTTTTTCTTTCTGACTTACTTCACTCTGTATGACAGACTCTAGGTCTATCCATCTCATTACAAATAGCTCAATTTCATTTCTTTTTAAGGCTGAGTAATATTCCATTGTATATATGTGCCACATTTTCTTTATCCATTCATCCGATGATGGGCGCTTAGGTTGTTTCCATCTCCGGGCTATTGTAAATAGAGCTGCAATGAACATTTTGGTACATGACTCTTTTTGAATTTTGGTTTTCCCAGGGTATATGCCCAGTAGTGGGATTGCTGGGTCATATGGTAATTCTATTTGTAGTTTTTTAAGGAACCTCCATACTGTTCTCCATAGTGGCTGAACCAATTCACATTCCCACCAGCAGTGCAAGAGTGTTCCCTTTTCTCCACACCCTCTCCAGCATTTATTGTTTCTAGATTTTTTGATGATGGCCATTCTGACTGGTGTGAGATGATATCTCATTGTAGTTTTGATTTGCATTTCTCTAATGATTAATGATGTTGAGCATTCTTTCATGTGTTTGTTGCCATTCTGTATATCTTCTTTGGAGAAATGTCTATTTAGGTCTTCTGCCCATTTTTGGATTGGGTTGTTTGTTTTTTTGTTATTGAGCTGCATGAGCTGCTTGTCAATTTTGGAGATTAATCCTTTGTCATTTGCTTCATTTGCATGTCATTGTGTTTTGTTTGTGAAATTTATTTTGTTAATGGGATTTATCGGATTTTCACTGCTGCGTTTAGGCCACTGTACACACGCTTGACTTCCTTATGGAGACATATAAATCCATGGGTCTTAAGATTCTTACTTGTCAGGTATATTCCCAGGCGTTGAATATGGGGTGTTGAGTCCATTTCGTTGAGCAACAGTAGGTCTTGTCTATTATATATTTGGCTTATGGAACGGTATCTGTGCTAATTTCAATCTCTGGTTTTATGCAGCACCCCAACTCACCTTTCCCCATAAGCAAGCATAAGTTGGTTTTCGAAATTTGAGACCCTGTTCTGTTTTGTAATTCAGTTCATGTGTAGCCAAGTTTATGTTCCGTGTATTAGTGATATCTTATGATGTTTCTTTTTCTGTGTGACTTATTTCTCGTAGAATCGTCGTACCTGAATCCACTCATTATGCCGCTATGGGCCTGATGACGTAGATCTCATTGTTGAGTGATATTCCATTGTACGTACGTATCACAACTTCTTTATCCATTTTTTGCTTTCTCGGATATATAACTTGTACCGTAGACGAGGTTCTTGTATACAGAGCCGTCCCACATTTTGGGGTGCCTGTGTGTTTTTGATTTTAATTTCCCTAAGCTATAGGACCCTAAGTGGAAGTGCCATAGGCTGTGTTGCTTTGTTTCCTACGTGTTTCAGGAAACACCATACACTTCTCCAGAGTGGCTGTTGGCAATTTACATCCCGCCCATCAGCATAACAAGGCTCCCTCTTCTCCATGACCTGTCCTGCCTTTCTGGATTTTACACTTTTTTCAGATGGCCCTTTTGACCGGGGGGCAGTGAGACTTCAATGTAGTGCAGATTTCCTTTACACGCTTGCTTGGTTGGCCAAAAAGGGCGTATGCGTTTTTTCCTGAATATATTCAGGAAAAAACGCATACGCCCTTTTTGGCCAAGTGCATCATTGTGGACATTCTGCCTCTTTTCCTATGCTTTAAGTGCAATTCCAGTCTACCTCCTGAAATCGTTTTCCTGAAATTCTGCCCCGCTTTCAAGTCCTCTTCGAAAACTTACTTCAATACATTTTTGGACGATAGCTGTCATTCATAACTCTGCAATATTGTGAATTACAGTGTCCCTGAGCTCCTTTCTTCAACTCGCTTTCTTGTGAGCTGGCCGCAAAACCGCAGGATTGCTTCAGGCCCTAATCTGGTTCCGGCAGGGCACGCTGAGCCTTTGGTTAATTCCTCTTCCTGGTGGGAAATGAGCGTTCCATTTGCCCGTGCAGACACCTACAGCTAGTCTCTCATTGGTTCTCCCTATTCCTGTTCATCTTGCGCAGAAATTGCAAACTGTGCCAAACAGGAGGTTAAAGGCACTGACTTTCCAAGTGGGGAGAGTTTTAGTAAAGTGTCTGGAACGGTGCACCCGAGTACCAGGGGACGAAACCTGAGATGCATTTGAAAACGTTTCCCAATCACACGGTGGAACATACTCCGGGTTTCCCATGCATGTTTTAGCTGAAGGAAGAATCCCTTAAACCTGGAGAGTTGGGACCCATGGAATGGGTACCATGCAGTATGACTTCAAAGGGTCTGCGTTTGCTCACCAAACCTCACCAATGCTATCAGCCCAAAGTGTCCAGCCTTATGTCTCAACCAGCTCTGGGTGTAGATGTGGTAAATCCAGGTTGCATCACAAGCCCTGAATGAATTATTTAAGAATTGCTCTCTATTTCACTGTCATTGTGTTTTTTTTTTTAAACATCTTTATTGGGGTATAATTGCTTTACAATGGTGTGTTAGTTTCTGCTTTATAACAAAGTGAATCAGTTATACATATACATATGTTCCCATATGTCTTCCCTCTTGCGTCTCCCTCCCTCCCACTCTCCCTATCCCACCCCTCCAGGCTGTCACAAAGCACCAAGCTAATATCCCTGTGCCTTGCGGCTGCTTCCCACTAGCTATCTACCTTACTACGTTTGTTAGTGTGTATATGTCCATGACTCTCTCTCGCCCTGTCAAAGCTCACCCCTCCCCCTCCCCATATCCTCAAGTCCGTTCTCCAGTAGGTCTGCGTCTTTATTCCTGTCTTACCCCTAGGTTCTTCATGACATTTTTTTTCCCCTTAAATTCCATATATATGTGTTAGCATACGGTATTTGTCTTTTTCTTTCTGACTTACTTCACTCTGTATGACAGACTCTAGGTCTATCCATCTCATTACAAATAGCTCAATTTCATTTCTTTTTAAGGCTGAGTAATATTCCATTGTATATATGTGCCACATTTTCTTTATCCATTCATCCGATGATGGGCGCTTAGGTTGTTTCCATCTCCGGGCTATTGTAAATAGAGCTGCAATGAACATTTTGGTACATGACTCTTTTTGAATTTTGGTTTTCCCAGGGTATATGCCCAGTAGTGGGATTGCTGGGTCATATGGTAATTCTATTTGTAGTTTTTTAAGGAACCTCCATACTGTTCTCCATAGTGGCTGAACCAATTCACATTCCCACCAGCAGTGCAAGAGTGTTCCCTTTTCTCCACACCCTCTCCAGCATTTATTGTTTCTAGATTTTTTGATGATGGCCATTCTGACTGGTGTGAGATGATATCTCATTGTAGTTTTGATTTGCATTTCTCTAATGATTAATGATGTTGAGCATTCTTTCATGTGTTTGTTGCCATTCTGTATATCTTCTTTGGAGAAATGTCTATTTAGGTCTTCTGCCCATTTTTGGATTGGGTTGTTTGTTTTTTTGTTATTGAGCTGCATGAGCTGCTTGTAAATTTTGGAGATTAATCCTTTGTCATTTGCTTCATTTGCATGTCATTGTGTTTTGTTTGTGACATTTATTTTGTTAATGGGATTTATCGGATTTTCACTGCTGCGTTTAGGCCACTGTACACACGCTTGACTTCCTTATGGAGACATATAAATCCATGGGTCTTAAGATTCTTACTTGTCAGGTATATTCCCAGGCGTTGAATATGGGGTGTTGAGTCCATTTCGTTGAGCAACAGTAGGTCTTGTCTATTATATATTTGGCTTATGGAACGGTATCTGTGCTAATTTCAATCTCTGGTTTGATGCAGCACCCCAACTCACCTTTCCCCATAAGCAAGCATAAGTTGGTTTTCGAAATTTGAGACCCTGTTCTGTTTTGTAATTCAGTTCATGTGTAGCCAAGTTTATGTTCCGTGTATTAGTGATATCTTATGATGTTTCTTTTTCTGTGTGACTTATTTCTCGTAGAATCGTCGTTACCTGAATCCACTCATTATGCTGCTATGGGCCTGATGACGTAGATCTCATTGTTGAGTGATATTCCATTGTACGTACGTACCACAACTTCTTTATCCATTTTTTGCTTTCTCGGATATATAACTTGTACCGTAGACGAGGTTCTTGTAAACAGAGCCGTCCCAAACTTTGGGGTGCCTGTGTGTTTTTGATTTTAATTTCCCTAAGCTATAGGACCCTAAGTGGAAGTGCCATAGGCTGTGTTGCTTTGTTTCCTACGTGTTTCAGGAAACACCATACACTTCTCCAGAGTGGCTGTTGGCAATTTACATCCCGCCCATCAGCATAACAAGGCTCCCTGTTCTCCATGACCTGTCCTGCCTTTCTGGATTTTACACTTTTTTCAGATGGCCCTTTTGTCCGGGGGGCAGTGAGACTTCAATGTAGTGCAGATTTCCTTTACACGCTTGCTTGGTTGGCCAAAAAGGGCGTATGCATTTTTTCCTGAATATATTCAGGAAAAAACGCATACGCCCTTTTTGGCCAAGTGCATCATTGTGGACATTCTGCCTCTTTTACTATGCTTTAAGTGCAATTCCAGTCTACCTCCTGAAATCGTTTTCCTGAAATTCTGCTCCGCTTTCAAGTCCTCTTCCAAAACTTTCTTCAATACATTTTTGGACGATAGCTGTCATTCATAACTCTGCAATATTGTGAATTACAGTGCCCCTGAGCTCCTTTCTTCAACTCGCTTTCTTGTGAGCTGGCCGCAAAACCGCAGGATTGCTTCAGGCCCTAATCTGGTTCCGGCAGGGCACGCTGAGCCTTTGGTTAATTCCTCTTCCTGGTGGGAAATGAGTGTTCCATTTGCCCGTGCAGACACCTACAGCTAGTCTCTCATTGGTTCTCCCTATTCCTGTTCATCTTGCGCAGAAATTGCAAACTGTGCCAAACAGGAGGTTAAAGGCACTGACTTTCCAAGTGGGGAGAGTTTTAGTAAAGTGTCTGGAACGGTGCACCCGAGTACCAGGGGACGAAACCTGAGATGCATTTGAAAACGTTTCCCAATCACACGGTGGAACATACTCCGGGTTTCCCATGCATGTTTTAGCTGAAGGAAGAATCCCTTAAACCTGGAGAGTTGGGACCCATGGAATGGGTACCATGCAGTATGACTTCAAAGGGTCTGCGTTTGCTCACCAAACCTCACCAATGCTATCAGCCCAAAGTGTCCAGCCTTATGTCTCAACCAGCTCTGGGTGTAGATGTGGTAAATCCAGGTTGCATCACAAGCCCTGAATGAATTATTTAAGAATTGCTCTCTATTTCACTGTCATTGTGTTTTTTTTTTTAAACATCTTTATTGGGGTATAATTGCTTTACAATGGTGTGTTAGTTTCTGCTTTATAACAAAGTTAATCAGTTATACATATACATATGTTCCCATATGTCTTCCCTCTTGCGTCTCCCTCCCTCCCACTCTCCCTATCCCACCCCTCCAGGCTGTCACAAAGCACCAAGCTAATATCCCTGTGCCTTGCGGCTGCTTCCCACTAGCTATCTACCTTACTACGTTTGTTAGTGTGTATATGTCCATCACTCTCTCTCGCCCTGTCAAAGCTCACCCCTCCCCCTCCCCATATCCTCAAGTCTGTTCTCCAGTAGGTCTGCGTCTTTATTCCTGTCTTACCCCTACGTTCTTCATGACATTTTTTTTCCCCTTAAATTCCATATATATGTGTTAGCATACGGTATTTGTCTTTTTCTTTCTGACTTACTTCACTCTGTATGACAGACTCTAGGTCTATCCATCTCATTACAAATAGCTCAATTTCATTTCTTTTTAAGGCTGAGTAATATTCCATTGTATATATGTGCCACATTTTCTTTATCCATTCATCCGATGATGGGCGCTTAGGTTGTTTCCATCTCCGGGCTATTGTAAATAGAGCTGCAATGAACATTTTGGTACATGACTCTGTTTGAATTTTGGTTTTCCCAGGGTATATGCCCTGTAGTGGGATTGCTGGGTCATATGGTAATTCTATTTGTAGTTTTTTAAGGAACCTCCATACTGTTCTCCATAGTGGCTGAACCAATTCACATTCCCACCAGCAGTGCAAGAGTGTTCCCTTTTCTCCACACCCTCTCCAGCATTTATTGTTTCTAGATTTTTTGATGATGGCCATTCTGACTGGTGTGAGATGATATCTCATTGTAGTTTTGATTTGCATTTCTCTAATGATTAATGATGTTGAGCATTCTTTCATGTGTTTGTTGCCATTGTGTATATCTTCTTTGGAGAAATGTCTATTTAGGTCTTCTGCCCATTTTTGGATTGGGTTGTTTGTTTTTTTGTTATTGAGCTGCATGAGCTGCTTGTAAATTTTGGAGATTAATCCTTTGTCATTTGCTTCATTTGCATGTCATTGTGTTTTGTTTGTGAAATTGATTTTGTTAATGGGATTTATCGGATTTTCACTGCTGCGTTTAGGCCACTGTACACACGCTTGACTTCCTTATTTAGACATATAAATCCATAGGTCTTAAGATTCTTACTTGTCAGGTATATTCCCAGGCGTTGAATATGGGGTGTTGATTCCATTTCGTTGAGCAAGGAGTAGGTCTTGTCTATTATATATTTGGCTTATGGAACGGTATCTGTGCTCATTTCAATCTCTGGTTTGATGCAGCACCCCAACTCACCTTTCCCCATAAGCAAGCATAAGTTGGTTTTCTAAATTTGAGACCCTGTTCTGTTTTGTAATTCAGTTCATGTGTAGCCAAGTTTACGTTCCGTGTATTAGTGATATCTTATGATGTTTCTTTTTCTGTGTGACTTATTTCTCGTAGAATCGTCGTACCTGAATCCACTCATTATGCCGCTATGGGCCTGATGACGTAGATCTCATTGCTGAGTGATATTCCATTGTACGTACGTACCACAACTTCTTTATCCATTTTTTGCTTTCTCGGATATTTAACTTGTACCGTAGACGAGGTTCTTGTAAACAGAGCCGTCCCAAACTTTGGGGTGGCTGTGTGTTTTTGATTTTAATTTCCCTAAGCTATAGGACCTAAGTGGAAGTGCCATAGGCTGTGTTGCTTTGTTTCCTACGTGTTTCAGGAAACACCATACACTTCTCCAGAGTGGCTGTTGGCAATTTACATCCCGCCCATCAGCATAACAAGGCTCCCTGTTCTCCATGACCTGTTCTGCCTTTCTGGATTTTACACTTTTTTCAGATGGCCCTTTTGACCGGGGGGCAGTGAGACTTCATTGTAGTGCAGATTTCCTTTACACGCTTGCTTGGTTGTCCAAAAAGTGCGTATGCGTTTTTTCCTGAATATATTCAGGAAAAAACGCATACGCCCTTTTTGGCCAAGTGCATCATTGTGGACATTCTGCCTCTTTTCCTATGCTTTAAGTGCAATTCCAGTCTACCTCCTGAAATCGTTTTCCTGAAATTCTGCCCCACTTTCAAGTCCTCTTCGAAAACTTACTTCAATACATTTTTGGACGATAGCTGTCATTCATAACTCTGCAGGATTGTGAATTACAGTGCCCCTGAGCTCCTTTCTTCAACTCGCTTTCTTGTGAGCTGGCCGCAAAACCGCAGGATTGCTTCAGGCCCTGATCTGGTTCCGGCAGGGCACGCTGAGCCTTTGGTTAATTCCTCTTCCTGGTGGGAAATGAGCGTTCCATTTGCCCGTGCAGACACCTACAGCTAGTCTCCTTTGGTTCTCCCTATTCCTGTTCATCTTGCGCAGAAATTGCAAACTGTGCCAAACAGAAGGTTAAAGGCACTGACTTTCCAAGTGGGGAGAGTGTTAGTAAAGTGTCTGGAATGGTGCACCCGAGTACCAGGGGATGAAACCTGAGATGCATTTGAAAACGTTTCCCAATCACACGGTGGAACATACTCCGGGTTTCCCATGCATGTTTTAGCTGAAGGAAGAATCCCTTAAACCTGGAGAGTTCGGACCCATGGAATGGGTACCATGCAGTATGACTTCAAAGGGTCTGCGTTTGCTCACCAAACATCACCAATGCTATCAGCCCGAAGTGTTCAGCCTTATGTCTCAACCAGCTCTGGGTGTAGGTGTGGTAAATCCAGGTTGCATCACAAGCCCTGAATGAATTATTTAAGAATTGCTCTCTATTTCACTGTCATTGTGTTTTTTTTTTTAAACATCTTTATTGGGGTATAATTGCTTTACAATGGTGTGTTAGTTTCTGCTTTATAACAAAGTGAATCAGTTATACATATACATATGTATCCATATATCTTCCCTCTTGCGTCTCCCTCCCTCCCACTCTCCCTATCCCACCCCTCCAGGCTGTCACAAAGTACCAAGCTAATATCCCTGTGCCTTGCGGCTGCTTCCCACTAGCTATCTACCTTACTACGTTTGTTAGTGTGTATATGTCCATGACTCTCTCTCGCCCTGTCAAAGCTCACCCCCCCCCCATATCCTCAAGTCCGTTCTCCAGTAGGTCTGCGTCTTTATTCCTGTCTTACCCCTAGGTTCTTCATGACATTTTTTTTCCCCTTAAATTCCATATATATGTGTTAGCATACGGTATTTGTCTTTTTCTTTCTGACTTACTTCACTCTGTATGACAGACTCTAGGTCTATCCATCTCATTACAAATAGCCCAATTTCATTTCTTTTTAAGGCTGAGTAATATTCCATTGTATATATGTGCCACATTTTCTTTATCCATTCATCCGATGATGGGCGCTTAGTTTGTTTCCATCTCCGGGCTATTGTAAATAGAGCTGCAATGAACATTTTGGTACATGACTCTGTTTGAATTTTGGTTTTCCCAGGGTATATGCCCAGTAGTGGGATTGCTTTGTCATATGGTAATTCTATTTGTAGTTTTTTAAGGAACCTCCATACTGTTCTCCATAGTGGCTGAACCAATTCACATTCCCACCAGCAGTGCAAGAGTGTTCCCTTTTCTCCACACCCTCTCCAGCATTTATTGTTTGTAGATTTTTTGATGATGGCCATTCTGACTGGTGTGAGATGATATCTCATTGTAGTTTTGATTTGCATTTCTCTAATGATTAATGATGTTGAGCATTCTTTCATGTGTTTGTTGGCATTCTGTATATCTTCTTTGGAGAAATGTCTATTTAGGTCTTCTACCCATTTTTGGAATGGGTTGTTTTTTTTTTTGTTATTGAGGTGCATGTGCTGCTTGTAAATTTTGGAGATTAATCCTTTGTCATTTGCTTCATTTGCATGTCATTGTGTTTTGTTTGTGAAATTTATTTTGTTAATGGGATTTATCGGATTTTCACTGCTGCGTTTAGGCCACTGTACACACGCTTGACTTCCTTATGGAGACATATAAATCCATGGGTCTTAAGATTCTTACTTGTCAGGTATATTCCCAGGCGTTGAATATGGGGTGTTGATTCCATTTCGTTGAGCAAGGAGTAGGTCTTGTCTATTATATATTTGGCTTATGGAACGGTATCTGTGCTAATTTCAATCTCTGGTTTGATGCAGCACCCCAACTCACCTTTCCCCATAAGCAAGCATAAGTTGGTTTTCTAAATTTGAGACCCTGTTCTGTTTTGTAATTCAGTTCATGTGTAGCCAAGTTTACGTTCCGTGTATTAGTGATATCTTATGATGTTTCTTTTTCTGTGTGACTTATTTCTCGTAGAATCGTCGTACCTGAATCCACTCATTATGCCACTACGGGCCTGATGACGTAGATCTCATTGCTGAGTGATATTCCATTGTACGTACGTACCACAACTTCTTTATCCATTTTTTGCTTTCTCGGATATTTAACTTGTACCGTAGACGAGGTTCTTGTAAACAGAGCCGTCCCAAATTTTGGGGTGGCTGTGTGTTTTTGATTTTAATTTCCCTAAGCTATAGGACCTAAGTGGAAGTGCCATAGGCTGTGTTGCTTTGTATCCTACGTGTTTCAGGAAACACCATACACTTCTCCAGAGTGGCTGTTGGCAATTTACATCCCGCCCATCAGCATAGCAAGGCTCCCTGTTCTCCATGACCTGTCCTGCCTTTCTGGATTTTACACTTTTTTCAGATGGCCCTTTTGACCGGGGGGCAGTGAGACTTCAATGTAGTGCAGATTTCCTTTACACGCTTGCATGGTTGGCCAAAAAGGGCGTATGCATTTTTTCCTGAATATATTCAGGAAAAAACGCATATGCCCTTTTTGGCCAAGTGCATCATTGTGGACATTCTGCCTCTTTTCCTATGATTTAAGGGCAATTCCAGTCTACCCCCTGAAATCGTTTTCCTGAAATTTTGCCCCACTTTCAATTCCTCTTCGAAGACTTACTTCAATACATTTTTGGACGATAGCTGTCATTCATAACTCTGCAGGTTTGTGAATTACAGTGCCCCTGGGCTCTTTTCTTCAACTCGCTATCTTGTGAGCTGGCCGCAAAACCACAGGATTGCTTCAGGCCCTAATCTGGTTCCGGCAGGGCACGCTGAGCCTTTGGTTAATTCCTCTTCCTGGTGGGAAATGAGCGTTCCATTTGCCCGTGCAGACACTTACAGCTAGTCTCTCATTGGTTCTCCATATTCCTGTTCATCTTGCACAGAAATTGCAAACTGTGCCAAACAGAAGGTTAAAGGCACTGACTTTCCAAGTGGGGAGAGTGTTAGTAAAGTGTCTGGAACGGTGCACCCGAGTACCAGGGGATGAAACCTGAGATGCATTTGAAAACGTTTCCCAATCACACGGTGGAACATACTCCGGGTTTCCCATGCATGTTTTAGCTGAAGGAAGAATCCCTTAAACCTGGAGAGTTGGGACCCATGGAATGGGTACCATGCAGTATGACTTCAAAGGGTCTGCGTTTGCTCACCAAACCTCACCAATGCTATCAGCCCAAAGTGTCCAGCCTTATGTCTCAACCAGCTCTAGGTGTAGATGTGGTAAATCCAGGTTGCATCACAAGCCCTGAATGAATTATTTAAGAATTGCTCTCTATTTCACTGTCATTGTGTTTTTTTTTTTTAAACATCTTTATTGGGGTATAATTGCTTTACAATGGTGTGTTAGTTTCTGCTTTATAACAAAGTGAATCAGTTATACATATACATATGTTCCCATATGTCTTCCCTCTTGCCTCTCCCTCCCTCCCACTCTCCCTGTCCCACCCCTCCAGGCTGTCACAAAGCACCAAGCTAATATCCCTGTGCCTTGCGCCTGCTTCCCACTAGCTATCTACCTTACTACGTTTGTTAGTGTGTATATGTCCATGACTCTCTCTCGCCCTGTCAAAGCTCACCCCTCCCCCTCCCCATATCCTCAAGTCCATTCTCCAGTAGGTCTGCGTCTTTATTCCTGTCTTACCCCTAGTTTCTTCATGACATTTTTTTTCCCCTTAAATTCCATATATATGTGTTAGCATACGGTATTTGTCTTTTTCTTTCTGACTTACTTCACTCTGTATGACAGACTCTAGGTCTATCCATCTCATTACAAATAGCTCAATTTCATTTCTTTTTAAGGCTGAGTAATATTCCATTGTATATATGTGCCACATTTTCTTTATCCATTCATCCGATGATGGGCGCTTAGGTTGTTTCCATCTCCGGGCTATTGTAAATAGAGCTGCAATGAACATTTTGGTACATGACTCTGTTTGAATTTTGGTTTTCCCAGGGTATATGCCCAGTAGTGGGATTGCTGGGTCATATGGTAATTCTATTTGTAGTTTTTTAAGGAACCTCCATACTGTTCTCCATAGTGGCTGAACCAATTCACATTCCCACCAGCAGTGCAAGAGTGTTCCCTTTTCTCCACACCCTCTCCAGCATTTATTGTTTCTAGATTTTTGATGATGGCCATTCTGACTGGTGTGAGATGATATCTCATTGTAGTTTTGATTTGCATTTCTCTAATGATTAATGATGTTGAGCATTCTTTCATGTGTTTGTTGCCATTGTGTATATCTTCTTTGGAGAAATGTCTATTTAGGTCTTCTGCCCATTTTTGGATTGGGTTGTTTGTTTTTTTGTTATTGAGCTGCATGAGCTGCTTGTAAATTTTGGAGATTAATCCTTTGTCATTTGCTTCATTTGCATGTCATTGTGTTTTGTTTGTGAAATTTATTTTGTTAATGGGATTTATCGGATTTTCACTGCTGCGTTTAGGCCACTGTACACACGCTTGACTTCCTTATGGAGACATATAAATCCATGGGTCTTAAGATTCTTACTTGTCAGGTATATTCCCAGGCGTTGAATATGGGGTGTTGAGTCCATTTCGTTGAGCAACAGTAGGTCTTGTCTATTATATATTTGGCTTATGG
Source organism: Delphinapterus leucas (assembly GCF_059928025.1). Taxonomy (NCBI): domain Eukaryota; kingdom Metazoa; phylum Chordata; class Mammalia; order Artiodactyla; family Monodontidae; genus Delphinapterus; species Delphinapterus leucas. The sequence goes on from NW_028322253.1 coordinate 4,103,616, forward strand.
AACGGTATCTGTGCTAATTTCAATCTCTGGTTTGATGCAGCACCCCAACTCACCTTTCCCCATAAGCAAGCATAAGTTGGTTTTCTAAATTTGAGACCCTGTTCTGTTTTGTAATTCAGTTCATGTGTAGCCAAGTTTACGTTCCGTGTATTAGTGATATCTTATGATGTTTCTTTTTCTGTGTGACTTATTTCTCGTAGAATCGTCGTACCTGAATCCACTCATTATGCCACTACGGGCCTGATGACGTAGATCTCATTGCTGAGTGATATTCCATTGTACGTACGTACCACAACTTCTTTATCCATTTTTTGCTTTCTCGGATATTTAACTTGTACCGTAGACGAGGTTCTTGTAAACAGAGCCGTCCCAAATTTTGGGGTGGCTGTGTGTTTTTGATTTTAATTTCCCTAAGCTATAGGACCTAAGTGGAAGTGCCATAGGCTGTGTTGCTTTGTTTCCTACGTGTTTCAGGAAACACCATACACTTCTCCAGAGTGGCTGTTGGCAATTTACATCCCGCCCATCAGCATAACAAGGCTCCCTGTTCTCCATGACCTGTTCTGCCTTTCTGGATTTTACACTTTTTTCAGATGGCCCTTTTGACCGGGGGGCAGTGAGACTTCATTGTAGTGCAGATTTCCTTTACACGCTTGCTTGGTTGTCCAAAAAGTGCGTATGCGTTTTTTCCTGAATATATTCAGGAAAAAACGCATACGCCCTTTTTGCCCAAGTGCATCATTGTGGACATTCTGCCTCTTTTCCTATGCTTTAAGTGCAATTCCAGTCTACCTCCTGAAATCGTTTTCCTGAAATTCTGCCCCACTTTCAAGTCCTCTTCGAAAACTTACTTCAATACATTTTTGGACGATAGCTGTCATTCATAACTCTGCAGGATTGTGAATTACAGTGCCCCTGAGCTCCTTTCTTCAACCCGCTCTCTTGTGAGCTGGCCGCAAAACCGCAGGATTGCTTCAGGCCCTGACCTGGTTCCGGCAGGGCACGCTGAGCCTTTGGTTAATTCCTCTTCCTGGTGGGAAATGAGCGTTCCATTTGCCCGTGCAGACACCTACAGCTAGTCTCCATTGGTTCTCCCTATTCCTGTTCATCTTGTGCAGAAATTGCAAACTGTGCCAAACAGAAGGTTAAAGGCACTGACTTTCCAAGTGGGGAGAGTGTTAGTAAAGTGTCTGGAACGGTGCACCCGAGTACCAGGGGATGAAACCTGAGATGCATTTGAAAACGTTTCCCAATCACACGGTGGAACATACTCCAGGTTTCCCATGCATGTTTTAGCTGAAGGAAGAATCCCTTAAACCTGGAGAGTTCGGACCCATGGAATGGGTACCATGCAGTATGACTTCAAAGGGTCTGCGTTTGCTCACCAAACATCACCAATGCTATCAGCCCGAAGTGTTCAGCCTTATGTCTCAACCAGCTCTGGGTGTAGATGTGGTAAATCCAGGTTGCATCACAAGCCCTGAATGAATTATTTAAGAATTGCTCTCTATTTCACTGTCATAGTGTTTTGTTTTTGAAATTGATTTTGATAATGGGATTTATCGGATTTTCACTGCTGCGTTTAGGCCGCTGTACACACGCTTGATTTCCTTATGGAGACATATAAATCCATGGGTTTTAAGATTCTTACTTGTCAGGTATATTCCCATGTGTTGAATAAGGGGTGTTGAGTCCATTTCGTTGAGCAAGGAGTAGGTCTTGTCTATTATATATTTGGCTTATGGAACGGTATCTGTACTAATTTCAATCTCTGCTTTTATGCAGCACCCCAACTCACCTTTCCCCATAAGCAAGCATAAGTTGGTTTTCTAAATATGAGACCCTGTTCTGTTTTGTAATTCAGTTCATGTGTAGCCAAGTTTACGTTCCGTGTATTAGTGATATCTTATGATGTTTCTTTTTCTGTGTGACTTATCTCTCGTAGAATCGTCGTACCTGAATCCACTCATTATGCCGCTACGGGCTGATGACGTAGATCGCATTGCTGAGTGAAATTCCATTGTACGTACGTACCACAACATTTATCCATTTTTTGCTTTCTCAGATATTTAACTTATACCGTAGACGAGGTTCTTGTAAACAGAGCCGTCCCAAACTTTGCGGTGGCTGTGTGTTTTTGATTTTAATTTCCCTAAGCTATAGGACCCTAAGTGGAAGTGCCATAGGATGTGTTGCTTTGTTTCCTACGTGTTTCAGGAAACACCATACACTTCTCCAGAGTGGCTGTTGGCAATTTACATCCCGCCCATCAGCATAATAAGGTTCCTTGTTCTCCATGACCTGTCCTGCCTTTCTGGATTTTACACTTTTTTCAGATGGCCCTTTTGACCGCGGGGCAGTGAGACTTCATTGTAGTGCAGATTTCCTTTACATGCTTGGTTGGTTGGCCATAAAGGGCGTATGCGTTTTTTCCTGAATATATTCAGGAAAAAACGCATACGCCCTTTTTGGCCAAGTGCATCATTGTCGATATTCTGCCTCTTTTCCTATGCTTTAAGTGCAATTGCAGTCTACCCCCTGAAATCGTTTTCCTGAAATTCTGCCCCGCTTTCAAATCCTCTTCGAAGACTTACTTCAGTACATTTTTGGACGATAGCTGTCATTCATAACTCTGCAGTTTTGTGAATTACCGTGCCCCTGAGCTCCTTTCTTCAACTCGCTTTCTTCTGAGCTGGCCGCAAAACCGCAGGATTGCTTCAGGCCCTAATCTGGTTCCGGCAGGGCATGCTGAGCCTTTGGTTAATTCCTCTTCCTGGTGGGAAATGAGCATTAAATTTGCACGTGCAGACACCTACAGCTAGTCTCTGATTGGTTCTCCCTATTCCTGTTCACCTTGCGCAGAATTTCCAAACTGTGCCAAACAGGAGGTTAAAGGCACTGACTCTCCAAGTGGAGAGAGTGTTAGTAAAGGGTCTGGAATGGTGAACCCGTGTAAAAGGGGACGAAAACTGAGATGCATTTGAAAACACTTCCCAGTCACACGGTGTACCATACTCTGGGTTTCCCATGCATGTTTTAGCTGAAGGAAGAATCTCTTAAACCTGGAGAGTTGGGACCCATGGAATGGGTACCATGCAGTATGACTTCAAAGGGTCTGCATTTGCTCATCGTACCTCACCAGTGCTTTCCGCCCGAAGTGTCCAACCTTATGTCTCACTCAGCTCTTGGTGCAGATGTGGTTAATCCAGGTTGCATCACAAGCTCTGAATGAATTATTTAAGTATAGCTCTCTATTTCACTGTCATTGTGTTTTGTTTTTGTAATTCATTTTGATAATTTGATTTATCGGATTTTCTCTGCTGCGTTCATAAATCTATACACACGCTTGATTCTCTTACGGAGACATATAAATCCATGGGTTTGAAGATTCTTACTAGTCAGGTGTATTCCTAGGCGTTGAATATGGGGTGTTTAGTCCATTTCGTTGAGCAACTGGTAGGTCTTGACTATTACATATTTGGCTTATGGATAGGTATCTGTGCTAATTTCTATCTCTGGTTTTATGCAGCACCCCAACTCTCCTTTATCCTTAAGCAAGCATATGTTGGTTTTCTAAATTTGAGACCCCATTCTGTTTTGTAATTCAGTTCATTTGTAGCCACGTTTACATTCCATGTATTAGTAATATCGTGTGTCTTTTTCTTTTTGAATTATGTGACTTCGAATGATCATACGTAACTCCTCTGTGGTTGTTACAACTGGCCATATTTCATTGATTTCCAGGCTGAGTAATATTCCACTCTACATAAGTGCCACATCTCTATCCATTTTTTCCCTCCAGAGACTTATAAATTATATCCTAGTCGAGGATCTTTTAAACATAGAGGCAGTAAATATTGGGGTGCCTGTGTCCTCTCGATTTTTGTTTTTCCCAAGATATACGTCCATGAGTGCAAGTGCCCTGTGCTCTGTAGCTCATTTTTTAGATGCTTTAGTAAACACAATACACTTCTCCAGAGTGACCGTTGGCAATATACATTTCCAGTATAAGCCTCAGTGGGCTCCCTTTTCTCCTTGCCCTGTCCTGCATTTCTGGTGTTTACACTTTATGAGGAAGGCTCTTCTGACTGATGCGAAGTGATATGTTTTGTAGTATTGATTTCCAGTGCCCACCTGTTTGGTTGGCTAAAAAAGTGTATGCCCTTTTCTTGAATACATACAGAAAAAGATGCATACACCCTTTTTGGCCAATTGCAATGTTGGCAATGTTCAGCCCCTTTTCTTGTGCTTAATGGCGAGTCCTTTCTACCTCTTCCAATCCCTTTCCTGCCATTCTCCGTTGCTTACAAGTCCTTTCCTCTGACTTTCCTCAAGACATTTTTCAGTGATAGATATTTTCAACTCTGCAGTTTCGTGAATTTTAGTGTCCCTGAGTTCCATTTTTCAACTTGTGTTTATGGGAACTGGCCACAAAGCAGCGGGATTTCCTCAAGCCCTATTCTGTTTCCATGGGCAACCCTAGCCTTTGGTCAATTCGTCTTCCTGATTGGAAATAAGAGTGACATGTGCCTGTCCGAACACTTTGGACTTGTCTCTCATTGTTCCCCTCCTTCTGCTTCATCCTCTGGACAAATTCCAAACTGTCTGCAACAGGATGTTGACAGTGCTGACATCTCCAAGTGGGGAGACTGTTCGTAAAGACGCTGGAGGGGTGAACCCGAGCACCAGGAGATGAGGAGATGAGATGCCTTTTCCAAACTCTTCCCGATCAGACGGTATACCATCCTCTGGGTGTGACAGGCATGTTTTAGCTGTAGGAAGTGTCCCATTCATGTGAGGAGAACACCAGGGCTTTTACAAAATCAGTGTCTCTCCACAACCCAAACTGGGGAATTTTTTAAGCTACGGCTACACATATGTTCATTAAGGGCCTTGGGAAGTAGGCAGAGTCCAAACTTTAGATGATTGAAGTCTTCAGGGTCAGAAGCACTAACCACCGGCTTCCCTTAGGTTCCATTTTAACTGTCATTAATAGATGATGTCAATAAAAATATCTATTCTTTTTCAGATGATTTCCCCTTATAGGTTATTGTAAAATATTGAGTGTAGTTCCCTGTGCTATACAGTAGTTCCTTGTTGATGATCGATTTTATACATAGCAGTGTGTATGTGTTAATCCCAAACTGTTAATTTATCCCTCCTCCCACCTTTCCCCTTTGGTAATAATAAATTATAAGATTTTATACTTCTCAGAATTGGGGGAACTGAAAGAGAGGTATCATTTTCAATGGAAAAGCATTTAAAACAAGATTGAAGCTTTAACCAAGATTTTTAGATGTACATCCTTGGAAAGAATTCACTTCGTTTCTCTAATATTGACCTGACAAATAAGACAAACCTTTTCACTGAACTTGCTTCTAATAAAGTGATGGAAATATCAAATGGGAGTGTTAGAAACATCTTATTTTACCCGAGCCTTATACACTGTTCTATGTTAATTACAGTTTGGCTCAAACATCTGTTCATTGAAGTTACAATGTTCTCAATTTCTGTTACTGATCCTCCAGAGTGGACCCCAACAAGTGTCCCCCTGCCCAGTGTCATTGGAGCCAACAGATTGAGACTGAGTTTGGTTCAGAAGCAAAGGAAACTTTATATTTTGATCAGAGAATGGAGAGGTGAGAGCATGTGCTACCCCGTGGGCTGTGGGCTGGGCTGCTGTGTAGAGATCCTGTCAGAGTCAGTGGGAGGGAGGGGGCGGAGCTCTCGAGGGCCCGGTTGGCTGCAGCTCAGGCTCTATATCGCGGAGTGTGCACTGTGTCCCAGGAGCTGAGGTGTCGACCCAGCCATTCCGCACTAGGAAATCTGGTCTGAAGTGCCGGCTGTTGAACCTCTGTATGCGGGACCCTAGGAGCACGTGAAATTAGACAAAGCACAAAGGATAAAAAAGGTTAGACTTTATTTTATTGCCCAGATTCTATTTTTATCTCCCAGGGATTTTTAAGGGGCTTTGCCTGGGAAAAAGCCCTCTTCTGCCTTTTTTCCCCTTCCTCATTCTTAGAGTGCTGAGGGTGCAGACCCTTCTTCTGTAACTGCTGAGTGCTGAGTTAGGAGCCCTCATACCCGTGGGCGAGGGTCAGAACTTCTCCCCAGCAGCCTCCAGGTGACGTTGATTGTCCCCAGGCCTCCTGCCTCCCCGCTCGTCCGCCTGAGCACCAGTATTGGAAGCGTTATAGATTCTAATGACCTTTAAGGGTCCAGGAAGGAGATGTGCAGTGACGCTGTGAGGTCCAGTTTCACCCCGCCCTGCATTTGTTCGGCCACCTTAGGCTGACCGTTTCTGCCAGCCTAGATGCTCTGACCAGTAGTCTGCACTTTCTTCAATTAGGCCCCTGAATTAACGTAAAAAGAGCACCAGGTGTCAGGACCCTGCCTGCTCAACTCCCAGACAGTCCAGGGTCAGTGGTGATGAAGGACCATGATGGCCACTGAGTCAACAGCCTTTTGAAGTAAACAGGAGTCCAGCCGGTCTTATTGGCCACCATCATCACAGTGTCTGTAGGCTCTTCTATGGTGACAGCGTGATATACGTTTCCCCCGCCAAGATTATTAGGTCCGCTCTGGGTGCAGTAAGTCCTGCAAGCAGTAGTCTACTCTTTTGGGACACACTCTTGTTGTTTTATGAGAGAAACTCCAGGTCAAGTGATGGTCACATGAGTCGTCATGGTGCCCCTTTACCCCGGTTATCTCTCTGGAGGTTGGAGTTGGAGGGCCTCCTCACTCGAGGTCAGTGTGCCCACGGAGCAAACCCTGCAACTTCAGGGCATTGTTGGGGCTTAGGGTCACCACGTGGGGTCCTTTTCCCTTAGGAGGGAGGTGGCCTTTTGTGCTGCTGATTTCCAGGTTTTCAGATACCGCCAGTATCTTGGCCAGATGTGGCGGTGGGCCAAGCCCATTGGTGACCGTAGTTTATCCTACCGGGATGGCATTCTTGCATTGTTCCATTTCAAGTGGTCCCAGTTTTTGCACTAATACTCCAATAGCGATTCACCATTCACCAGGAATGTAAAGGTCAAAGGGTTTAGCTAAATTGGGGAGTTCCAGGGCAAGGGTCTGAATTGACTGCTCTTTCCATTCTTGAAAGGCCACTTCTGGATTCTATTCAAAAGGATCATCATCTTTTCCTTTCAGTGTTTCATATAGAGGCCCAGCTAGTAGACTGTAGTTAGGGATCCAGAAGCACCAACCCTGGCCTCCCCAGGAACCCCTAAGCTGTCTTCTAGTTTTAGAAATGGGTAAGGCTGTAAATTGTTTCTTCCCTTTCCTGAGATGGGCTTCTCCGACCTTCTGTGAGAATGAAGCCCAGGCAGGTCACCGTAGTCTGTGATATTTGAGCTTTTTATTTGACAACTTGTATCCTTTATTGGCTTGGTAGTTCAGAGGTCTCCTTAGTAGGGCTGGCGATCAGAATGTCGTCTGCATATTGAAGGAGTGTTTCCTTTTCCAGAGGTAGAACTTTTAGGTCTTTAACTGAGCTTTCCCCAAAGATGGTGTGGGAATTTTTGAACCCTTGGGGCAACACGGCCCAGAAGTATTGTTTTAGTTGTATGTTGAGTCCTGCCACTCACAAGCCAAAATTTCTTGTGACTCTGGGACTAATAGAATACAAAAGAAGGCATCATTGAAGACTAATACAGAATACCATGTCCCGGTGGTTGGTAGAATGACCAGCAGGGTGTAGGATTTAGGAACTACTGGAGGTATATCCTCGGTGGCTTCACTGACTGTCCTGACATCCTTTACCAGGACTCCAGCAGCCCATGGGGCTCTCGAGGTCAGGCCAATCCCAGGATATGGAGCTCACCTGGGCAGGTACCCCACCCCCACCGCAGCCCACGGTGCTCTCCTGTTCAGGCCCCCCCCAGGATATGGGGTTCCCTGGGCAGGTTCCCCTGCAGCCCATGGGGCTCTCATGGTCAGGCCCCTCCCAGGATACAGAGCTACCCTTGCAGTTACCCTGGCAGGGCTGGGCACACAGGTACCGTGCACATCGCCCTCATTGCAGAGCACTTCCAGCTCACCTGTCACTCAGATCTGACACAGAGCACCTCAGAGCAGGACTTGAACTAAGAAACAGCAGCTCCAACAGGTCTGTGACCCTGGGCATCACTCTGTGTGGCCTCCCTCCACCTGGTCTTCCAGAGACTTCCACTGCACCCGGGGCACCAGGCCTCTGTCTCCACCCACCACCCACCCCTCCTCTCCCTGACTCCTGGGTTCCTCTCATTAGGAGAGGGTTTTCTTGAAGTTGTCTCCCACTCATGGGCCAGATAATATAATTAGAAAACAAGCCAGAGCTGCAACCCCTTGTCTATCCTGACTCTCAGGAGCCCACACCTGTTCCTTGGACCTGGCCGATTCAGCAAGTTCCAGTTTCTGCAACTGTGAGCGCCTGAGGGGTGATTATTGGCTGGCCTGGGAAGCCTGACGGTGCCGGCCAGCCCTCCCCAGGTGTGCCTGTTTGAGATCAATATAAACACCGCTCCAGGCAGCAAGAGCCCCTGCAGCTGTGCCTGATGCCATTTTCTCTGAGCTGTCAGCAGCCTCGGGGCTGGACTGGTGGGAGGGAGTGAGAGGCCACGGCTTTGTGGGTGGCCCAGTGTGAGTGGGGCTCTGCTGGACTTTCTGCAGCAGTTACCAAGATGCCACCTGCTAAAGAAGAGGATGTGCCACCCATACCTGCCTCTGGAATTTCTCCCTGGGCAGAGGTGAGTGAGGAAGAAAGCAGTGGGGGCCCGGACAGCAGGGGTATCTCAGGCAGGGAAATGGAAAGCTTCCAGAAGAGTACCCAGGGCCCGGACCATCCTGGCTGGCCTGCAGGCACCAAATCGGCTGGCATGCTGTCGTTCATATGGCTCCATGGCCCTTCCTCTAGGCTTTCAAGTCCTTGTACATATTCAGGTGTTTTACCTGGGAAGGGTGGGAACATTTCAGCAGCAGCTGGCCTGGGGCTCGGCCCACATTTACTCACAGATGCCTTGGCACGGTCCCCCAGCTTTGCAATGAGGACGCTTGTTGCGTGGGGCCTGCTGGCTGAATGGGAGATGATTCCCCACCACTGGCCAACTACAGAATTGTTTACAACTGGAGCAAGTGCCCTGATACGGTTTTCCTCTGTGTAACTGGTGGGTTCTGTTTTTTTTTTTCTTTTTTTCATTTTTGGTTCAAGGTAGATTTTATTCCTCTTTTTTGTATTTACAGATATAAGCATGGAAATAATTTATTCATATAAATACATGTATGTGAAGGGAAGAATATTTTTTCTGTTTTACTTTTTGTAATTTTGAATTTTATTTTTTTTTTTATACAGCAGGTTCTTTTTGGTTATCTATTTTATACATATAAATGTATACATGCCAATCCCAATCTCTCAATCCTCCCACCACCACCCCCCAACAGCTTTCCCCCCTTGGTGTCCATACGTTTGTTGTCTACATCTGTTGCTCTATTTCTGCCTTAAAAAACGGTTCATCTGTATAATTTTTCTAGGTTCCACATATATGCATTAATATACAAGATTTGTTTTTCTATTTCTGACTTACTTCACTCTGTATGACAGTCTCTAGATCCATCAACGTCTCTACAAATGACCCAATTTCATTCCTTTTTATGGCTTAGTAATATTCCATTTTATATTTGTACCACATCTTTATGCATTCGTCTGTCTGTGGGCATTTAGGTTGCTTCCATTACCTGGATATTGTAAATAGTGATGCAATGAACATTGAGGTGAATGTCTCTTTTTGATTTATGGTTTTGCCTGGGTATATGCCCAGTAGTGGGATTGCTGTATCATATGGTAATTCTATTCTTAGTTTTATAAGAAACTCCATAATGTTCTCCACAGTGACTGTATCAATTTACATTCCCAACAATAGTGGAAGAGGGTTCCTTATCTCCACACCCTTTCCAGCATTTGTTGTTTGTAGATTTTCTGATGATGCCCATTCTAACAGGTGTGAGGTGATACACCATGGATGAGTGTATTTCGTTGAGCAAAGAGTAGGTCTTGTCTATTACATATTTGGCTTATGGAATGGTATGTGTGCTAATTTCAATCTCTGGTTTTATACAGCACCCCAACTCAACTTTCCCCTTAAGCAAGCATAAGTTTTTATCTAAATGTGAGACTGTTCGGTTTTGTAATTCAGTTTATGTGTAGCCAAGTTTACACTCCCTCTATTAGTGATATCTTATGATAATTATCTTTCTCTGTGTGACATATTTCTCTTAGAATCATCATACTTAAATCCACTCAATTTGCTGCTACAGGCCTGATGACATTGATTTCATTGCTGAGTGATATTCCGTTGTACGTAAGTAGCACAACTCCTTTATCCATTTTTTTCTTTCTGAGATATTTAATTTGTACTGGACTCGAGGTTCTTGTAAACACAGCAGCCCTAAATTTTGTGTTGGCTGTGTCTTGTTGATTTTAATTTTCCTAAGCTATAGGGCCAAAAGTGGAAGTGCCCTAGTCTCTGTAGCTTTGTTTTTCAGATGTTTCAGGATACACCATAAACATCTCCAGAGTGTCTGTTGGCAATTTACATCCCGCCCATCAGCATAACAAGGCTCCCTGTTCTCCATGGCCTGTCCTGTGTTTCTGGTTTTTACACTTTTTTCAGATGGCCCTTTGGACGAATGGGAAATGAGACTTCATTGTAGTACGGATTTCCATTGCTCGAGTGCTTGGTTGGCCAAAAAGGGCATATGCGTTTTTTCCTGAATATATTCAGGAAAAAATGTATACACACTGTTCGTCCAAGTGCATCACTGTCAAAGATCTGCCGCTTTTCACATGTTTTAAATGCAATTCCAATCTACCTCCTGAAATATGATTCCTCAATTCTGCCTCGTTTTCAAGTCCTCTTTGCAGACTTACTTCAATATATTTTTGCCAATAGCTGTCATTTATAACTCTGCAGGTTTGTGAATTTCAGTGCCCGTGATTTCCTTTCTTAACTCGCTTCCTTGAAAGCTGGCCACAGAACCGCAGGTTTGCTTCAGGCCATAATCAGGGTGTGGCACGGCACTCTGAGCCTTTGGTTAATTCCTCTTCCTGGTGGGAAATTAGAGTTAAATGTGCCCCTCCAGACACCTGCCTCACTCCCAGCCCCTTGGTGATGTGTGTCCTCTGGTTTGAGGCCACATGTGATGGGTTCCTCATCTTTTGATGATGTGGCCCCACTGGTGTGAGGACACTCCTGCCTGCTTCCCATCCCCTTGGTGATGTGGTCCCTCCGGCGAGAGTCTGATCCTGGTTGGGTTCCTCACACTTCTGTGAGGTGGGCCCTCTTCTCTGAGGTCACTCCTGCCTGGCTAGCACACCCCGCCTTGGCGACGTCGGACCTCTGGTGGCAGTTGGAGCCTGCTGGGAGCCTCCTCCCCTCGGTGATGAGGCCCTCTGGCATCAGGCCCTAACTGCTGGGTTCCCACATTTTCTGATACGTCCTAAGTGGTGCGAGGGCACTCCTGCCAGGTTCCCATCCCCATGGGCATGTGGGCCTTCTGCTCTAAGGTCCCAACACCTGTGTTGTTCACCGTTTCATGATGTTGGCTCTCTGGTGTTAGTTCACTCAGGCCTAGATCCCATAGACTCTGTGCTCTGAGCCGCCTGCTGGGAGGTTCCTACTGCTGGATTCCTTACCTTTTCTATTCTTTGGGTCCTGTGTTTTCATGCTCCTCCTTCCTGACTCACTCCCAGCCCCTTTGTGATGTAGGTCCTCTGGTTTGAGGCCACATGTGCCGGTTTCCTCACCTTTATTGATGTGGCCCCACTGGTGTGAGGACACTCCTGCCTGGTTCCCATCCACTTGGTGATGGGGGCCCTCTGGTGAGAGCCTGATCCTGGCTGGATTCCTCACCCTTCTGTGAGGTAGACCCTCTGCTGTGAGGTCACTCCTGCCTGGCTGGCACACGTCACCTTGGCGATGTGGGCCCTCAGTTGGGAGTTGGTGCCTGCTGGGAGTCTCCTCCCCTCGGTAATGAGGGCCCTCTGGCGTCAGGCCCTAACTCATGGGCTCCCAAAATTTTCTGATGTGCGCCCTGTCGTGCGAGTACACTCCTGCCAGGGTCCCATCCCCATGGGGATGTTGGCTTTCTGCTCTGAGGTCCCAACGGCTGGGTTGCTCACAGTGTCAGAATGTGGGCCCTCTGCTGTGAGTTCACTCCGGCATGGATCCCATAGCCTCGGTGCTCTGGGCCACCTGCTTGGAGCTTCCAGCGGTGGGGTTCCTCACCTTTTTATTCTATGGGCCCTCTGTTGTGAGTCTCCTCCTGCATGCCTCACTCCCAGCCCTTTCGTGATGTGTGTCCCCTTATTTGAGGCCACATGTGCTGTGTTCCTCACCTTTGGCTGATGTGGCCCCACTGGTGTGAGGACACTCCTGCCTGGTTTCCATCCCCTTGGTGATGTGGGCCCTCTGGTTAGAGTCTGATCCTGGTTGGGTTCCTCACACTTCTGTGAGGTGGGCCCTCTGCTGTGAGGTAACTCCTGCCTGGCTTGCTCCCATTGCCTTGGTGACGTCGGCCCTCTGGTGGCATTTGGAGCCTGCTGGTAGCCTCCTCTCCTCGGTGATGAGGGCCCTCTGGCGTCAGGCCCTAACTGCTGGGTTCCCACATTTTCTGATACGTGTTAAGTTGTGCGAGGACACTCCTGCGAGGTTCCTATCCCCATGGGGATGTGGTCCTTCTGCTCTGAGGTTCCACCGGCTGGGTTGCTCACAGTTTCATGATGTGGGCCCTCTGCTGTGAGTTCACTGTGGCCTGGATCCCATAGACTCCGTGCTCTGGGCCACCTGCTGGGAGGTTCAAACTGCTGGATTCCTCACATTTTTTATTCTGTGGGCCCTGTGTTGTTAGGCTACTCCTGCTTGCCTCACTCGGAGCACCTTGGAAATGTGGGACCTCTGGTTTAGGCCACATGTGCTGGGTTCCTCACCATTCTATAATGTGGCCACACTGGTGTAAGGACACTGCTGCCTTTTTCCGATCCCCTTGGTGATGTGGGCTCTCTGGTGAGAGTCTTATCCTGGCTGGTTTCCTCACCCTTCTGTGAGGTAGACCCTCTGCTGTGAGGTCACTCCTGCCTGGCTGGCACACCCCGCCTTGGCAACATCGGCCCTCTTGTGGCAGTTGGAGCCTGCTGGGAACTTCCTCTCCTCGGTGATGAGGGCCCTCTGGCGTCAGGCCCTAACTTCTGGGCTCCCAAAATTCTCTAATGTGCGCCCTGTGGTGCGAGTACACTCCTGCCTGGTTCCCAACCACATGGGAATGTGGGCCTTCTGCTCTGAGGTCCCAACGGCTGGGTTGCTCACAGTTTCATGATGAGGGCCCTCTGTTTTGTGTTCAGTCAGGCCTGGATCCCATATCCTCGCTGCTCCTGGCCGCCTGCTGGGAGTTTCCAACTGCGGGATTCCTCACCTTTTTTATTCTATGGGCCCTCTGTTTTGAGGCTCCTCCTGCCTCCTTACTCCCAGCCCCTTGGTGATGTGTGTCCTCTAGTTTGAGGCCAAGTGTGCTGGGTCCATCACATTTCGTTGATGTGGCCCCACTGGTGTGAGGACACTCCTGCCTGGTTTCCATTCCCTTGGTGATGTGGGCCCTCTGGTGAGAGTCTGATCCTCTTTGGGTTCCTCACACTTTTGTGTGGTTGGCCCTCTGCTCCGAGGTCACTCCTGCCTGGCTGGCACACACCGCATTGGCGACGTCAGCCCTCTGGTAGCAGTTGGAGCTTGCTGGGAGCCTCCTCTCCTCAGTGATGAGGGCCCTCTGGCGTCTGGCCCTAACTGCTGGGCTCCCCACATTTTCTGATGTGTGCCCACTGGTGCGATGACACTCCTGCTTGGTTCCCTCCCCCATGGGGATGTGGGCCTTGTGCTCTGAGGTCACAACGGCTGGGTTGCTTACAGTATCACGATGAGGGCCCTCTGTTGTGAGTTCATCACTGCCTGGATCCCATAGCCTCGGTGATCTGGGCCGCCTGCTGGGATGTTCCAACGGCTGGATTCCTCACCTTTTTTATACAATGGGCCATGTGTTGGGAGGTTAATCCTGCCTGCCTCGCTCCGAGACCCATGGTGATGTGGGTCCTCTGGTTTGAGGCCACATGTGCTGGGTACCTCAACTTTCGCTGATGTGGTCCCACGGGTGTGAGGACACTCCTGCCTGGTTCCCAGCCCCTTGCTCTTGTGGACACTCTGGTGAGGGTCTGATCCTTCCTGGGTTCCTTACCCTTCTGTGAGGTGGGCCCTCTGATGTGAGGTCACTCCTGCAAGGCTGGCTCACATCGCCTTGGCGACGTGGGTCTTCTGTTGGCCACTGAAGCATACTGGCAGCCTCCTACCCTCTTTAATGAGGGCCCTGGAAAAAACGCATATGCCCTTTTTGACCAAGTGCATCATTGTCGACATTCTGACTCTTTTCCTATACTTTCAGAGGATTTCCCGTCTACCTCCTGAAATCGTAGTCCTGGAATTCTGCCCCACGTTCAAGTCCTCTTTGTAGCCTTACTTCAATATATTTTTGGATGAGGGCTGTCATTTATAACTCTGCAGGTTTGTGAATTACAGTGCCCCTGAGCTCCTTTCTTCAACTCGCTTTCTTGTGAGCTCGCCGCAAAACCGCAGGATTGCTTCAGGCCCTAATCTGGTTCCGGCACGTCATGCTGAGCCTTTGGCTAATTCCTCTTCCTGGTTCATAATGAGCGTTAAATTTGCCCGTGCAGACACCTACAGCTAGTCTCTCATTGGTTCTCCCTATTCCTGTTCATCTTGCGCAGAAATTGCAAACTGTGCCAAACAGGAGGTTAAAGGCACTGACTCTCCAGGTAGGGACAGTGTAAGTAAAGCGTCTGGAATGGTGAACCCGAGTACCAGGGGACGAAAACTGAGACGCATTTAAAAACGTTTCCCGGTCACACGGTGGACCATACTCTGGGATTCCCATGCATGTTTTAGCTGAAGGAAGAATCCTTTAAACCTGGAGAGTTGGGACCCATGGAATGTGTACCATGCAGTATGACTTCAAAGGGTCTGCATTTGCTCACCTAACCTCACCAATGGTATCCGCCCGAAGTGTCCAGCCTTATGTCTCACCCAGCTCTAGGTGTAGATGTGGTAACTCCAGGTTGCATCACAAGCCCTGAATGAATTCTTTAAGAATTGCTCTCTATTTCACTGTCATTGTGTTTTGTTTTTGTAATTTATTTTGATAATGGGATTTATCGGATTTTCACGGCTGCATTTATGGCACTGTACACATGCCTGATTCTCTTACGGAGACATGTAAATCCATGGGTGTTAAGATTCTTAATTGGCAGGTGTATTCCTAGGCATTGAATATGGGGTGTTTAGTCCATTTCGTTGAGCAAGGAGTAGGTCTTGACTATTAAATATTTGGCTTATGGAACGGTATCTGTTCTAATTTCAATCTCTGGTTTTATGCAGCACCCCAACTCACATTTCCCCTTAAGCAAGCATAAGTTGGTTTTCTAAATTTGAGACCCTGTTCTGTTTTGTAATTCAGTTCATGTGTAGCCAAGTTCACATTCGGTGTATTAGTGATATCTTAATGTTTCTTTATCTGTGTGACTTATTTCACTTAGAATCACCGTATCTGAATCCACTCATTATGCCGCGACGGGCCTGATGACATAGATTTCATTGCTGAGTGATATTCCATTGTACGTATGTACCACAAATTCTTTATCCATTTTTCGCATTCTGGGTTATTTAACTTGTACCGTAGACGAGCTTCTTGTAAACAGATCCGTCCAAAACTTTGGGGTGGCTGTGTGTTTTTGATTTTAATTTCCCTAAGTTATAGGGCCATAAGTGGAAGTGCCGTAGGCTCCGTTGCTTAGTTTTTTAGGTGTTTCAGGAAACACCGTACATTTCTCCAGAGTGGCTGTTAGCAATTTACATCCCGCCCATCAGCATAACAAGGCTCCCTGTTCTCCATGACCTGTCCTGCCTTTCTGGATTTTACACTTTTTTCAGATGGCCCTTTTGACCGGGGGGCAGTGAGACTTCATTGTAGTGCAGATTTCCTTTACACGCTTGCTTGGTTGGCCAAAAAGTGTGTATGCGTTTTTTCCTGCATATATTCAGGAAAAAACGCATACGCCCTTTGTGGCCAAGTGCATCATTGTGGACATTCTGCCTCTTTTAATATGCTTTAAGTGCAATTCCAGTCTACCCCCTGAAATCGTTTTACTGAAATTCTGCCCTGCTTTCAAGTCCTCTCCGAAGACTTACTTTAATACATTTTTGGACGATAGCTGTCATTCACAACTCTGCAGGTTTGTGAATTACAGTGCCCCTGAGCTCCTTTCTTCAACTCGCTTTCTTGTGAGCTGGCCGCAAAGCCGCAGGATTGCTTCAGGCCCTAATCTGGTTCTGGCAGGGCACACTGAGCCTTTGGCTAATTCCCCTTCCTTGTGGGAAACGAGCGTTCCATTTGCCCATGCAGGCACCTACAGCTAGTCTCTCATTGGTTCTCCCTATTCCTGTACATCTTGCGCAGAAATTGCAAGCAGTGCCAAACAGGAGGTTAAAGGCACTGACTCTCCATGTGGGGAGAGTGTTAGTAAAGCGTCTGGAACGGTGAACCCTAGTACCAGGGGACGAAACCTGAGATGCATTTGAAAACGTTTCCCAATCACACGGTGGACCATACTCTGGGTTTCCCATGCATGTTTTAGCTGAAGGAAGAATCCCTTAAACCTGGAGAGTTGGGACTCATGGAATGGGTACCATGCAGTATGACTTCAAAGGGTCTGCGTTTGCTCACCGAACCTCACCAATGCTATCAGCCCAAAGTGTCCGGCCTTATGTGTCACTCAGCTCTGGGTGTAGATGTAGTAAATCCAGGTTGCATCACAAGCCCTGAATGAATTATTTAAGAATTGCTCTCTATTTCACTGTCATTGTGTTTTGTTTGTGAAATTTATTGTGATAATGGGATTTATCGGATTTTCACTGTTGTGTTTAGGCCGCTGTACACATGCTTGATTTCCTTATGGAGACATATAAATCCATGGGTTTTAACATTCTTACTTGTCTGGTATCTTCCCATGTGTTGAATAAGGGGTGTTGAGTCCATTTCGTTGAGCAAGGAGTAGGTCTTGTCTATTATATATTTGGCTTATGGAACGGTATCTGTACTAATTTCAATCTCTGGTTTGATGCAGCACCCCAACTCACCTTTCCCCATAAGCAATCATAAGTTGGTTTTCTAAATTTGAGACCCTGTTCTGATTTGTAATTCAGTTCATGTGTAGCCAAGTTTACGTTCCGTGTATTAGTGATATCTTATGATGTTTCTTTTTCTGTGTGACTTATTTCTCGTAGAATCGTCGTACCTGAATCCACTCATTATGCCGCTACGGGCCTGATGACGTAGATCTCATTGCTGAGTGATATTCCATTGTACGTATGTACCACAACTTCTTTATCCATTTTTTGCTTTGTCGGATATTTAACTTGTACCGTAGACGAGGTTCTTGTAAACAGAGCCGTCCCAAACTTTGGGGTGGCTGTGTGTTTTTGATTTTAATTTCCCTAAGCTATAGGAACATAAGTGGAAGTGCCATAGGCTTTGTTGCTTTGTTTCCTACGTGTTTCAGGAAACACCATACACTTCTCCAGAGTGGCTGTTGCCAATTTACATCCCGCCCATCAGCATAACAAGGTTCACTGTTCTCCATGGCCTGTCCTGCCTTTCTGGATTTTACACTTTTTTCAGATGGCCCTTTTGACCGGGGGGCAGTGAGACTTCATTGTAGTGCAGATTTCCTTGACACGCTTGCTTGGTTGGCCAAAAAGTGCGTATGTGTTTTTTCCTGAATATACTCTGGATAAAACGCATACACCCTTTTTGGCCAAGTGCATCATTGTGGACATTCTGCCTCTTTTCCTATGCTTTAAGTGCAATTCCAGTCTACCCCCTGAAATCGTTTTCCTGAAATTCTGCCCCGCTTTCAAGTCCTCTTCGAAGACTTATTTCAATATATTTTTGGACGATAGCTGTCATTCCTAACTCTGCAGGTTTGTGAATTACAGTGCCCCTGAGCTCCTTTCTTTAACTCGCTTTCTTGTGAGGTGGCCGCAAAACCGCAGGATTGCTTCAGGCCCTAATCTCTTTCTGGCAGGGCACGCTGAGCCTTTGGTTAATTCCTCTTCCTGGTGGGAAATGAGCGTTTCATTTGCCCGTGCAGACACCTACAGTTAGTCTCTCATTGGTTCTCCCTATTCCTGTTCATCTTGCGCAGAAATTGCAAGCTGTGCCAAACAGGAGGTTAAAGGCACTGACTCTCCAAGTGGGGAGAGAGTTAGTAAAGCGTCTGGAATGGTGAACCCGAGTACCAGGGGACGAAACCTGAGATGCATTTGAAAACGATTCCCAATCACACGGTGGACCATACTCTGGGTTTTCCATGCATGTTTTAGCTGAAGGAAGAATCCCTTAAACCTGGAGAGCTGGGACCCATGGAATGGGTACCATGCAGTATGACTTCAAAGGGTCTCCGTTTGCTCACCGAACCTCACCAATGCTATCAGCCCGAAGTGTCCAGCCTTATGTAAATCCAGGTTGCATCACAAGCCCTGAATGAATTATTTAAGAATTGCTCTCTATTTCACTGTCATTGTGTTGTGTTTGTGAAATTTATTTTGATAATGGGATTTATCGGATTTTCACTGCTGCGTTTAGGCCGCTGTACACACGCTTGATTTCCTTATGGAGACATATAAATCCATGGGTCTTAAGATTCTTACTTGTCAGGTATATTCCCAGGCGTTGAATATGGGGTGTTGAGTCCATTTCGTTGAGCAAGGAGTAGGTCTTGTCTATTATATATTTGGCTTATGGAACGGTATCTGTTCTAATTTCAATCTCTGGTTTTATGCAGCACCCCAACTCACCTTTCCCCATAAGCAAGCATAAGTTGGTTTTCTAAATGTGAGACCCTGTTCTGTTTTGTAATTCAGTTCATATGTAGCCAAGTTTACGTTCCGTGTATTAGTGATATCTTATGATGTTTCTTTATCGGTGTGACTTATTTCTCGTAGAATCGTCGTACCTGTATCCACTCATTATGCCACTACGGGCCTGATGACGTAGATCGCATTGCTGAGTGATATTCCATTGTACGTACGTACCACAAATTTTTTATTCATTTTTTGCTTTCTCGGATATTTAACTTGTACCGTAGACGAGGTTTTTGTAAACAGAGCCGTCCCAAACTTTGGGGTGGCTGTGTGTTTTTGATTTTAATTTCCTTAAGCTATAGGACCATAAGTGGAAGTGCCATAGGCTGTGTTGCTTTGTTTCCTACGTGTTTCAGGAAACACCATACACTTCTTCAGATTGGCTGTTGGCAATTTACATCCCTCCCATCAGCATAATAAGGTTCCCTGTTCTCCATGACCTGTGCTGCCTTTCTAGATTTTACACTTTTTTCAGATGGTCCTTTTGACCGGGGGGCAGTGAGACTTCATTGTAGTGCAGATTTCCTTTACATGCTTGCTTGGCTTGCCAAAAAGGGCGTATGCGTTTTTTCCTGAATATATTCAGGAAAAAACGCATACGCCCTTTTTGGCCAAGTGAGCCATTGTCGACATTCTGCCTCTTTTCCTATGCTTTAAGTGCAATTCCAGTCTACCCCCTGAAATCGTTTTCCTGAAATTCTGCCCCGCTTTCAAGTCCTCTTCGAAGACTTACTTCAATACAATTTTGGACGATAGCTGTCATTCATAACTCTGCAGTTTTGTGAATTTCAGTGCCCCTGAGCTCCTTTCTTCAACTCGCTTTCTTCTGAGCTGGCCGCAAACCCACATGATTGCTTCAGGCCCTAATCTGGTTCCGGCTGGCATGCTGAGCTTTTGGTTAATTCCTCTTCCTGGTGGGAAATGAGCATTAAATTTGCACGTGCAGACACCTACAGCTAGTCTCTGATTGGTTCTCCTATTCCTGTTCACCTTGCGCAGAATTTCCAAACTGTGCCAAACAGGAGGTTAAAGGCACTGGCTCTCCAAGTGGAGAGAGTGTTAGTAAAGGGTCTGGAATGGTGAACCCGTGTAAAAGGGGGCGAAAACTGAGATGCATTTGAAAACGCTTCCCAGTCACACGGTGTACCATACTTTGGGTTTCCCATGCATGTTTTAGCTGAAGGAAGAACCTCTTAAACCTTGAGAGTTGGGACCCATGGAATGGGTACCATGCAGTATGACTTCAAAGGGTCTGCATTTGCTCATCGTACCTCACCAGTGCTATCCGCCCGAAGTGTCCAACCTTATGTCTCACTCAGCTCTTGGTGCAGATGTGGTTAATCCAGGTTGCATCACAAGCTCTGAATGAATTATTTAAGAATAGTTCTCTATTTCACTGTCATTGTGTTTTGTTTTTGTAATTCATTTTGATAATTGGATTTATCGGATTTTCTCTGCTGCGTTCATAAATCTATACACACGCTTGATTCTCTTACGGAGACATATAAATCCATGGGTTTGAAGATTCTTACTAGTCAGGTGTATTCCTAGGCGTTGAATATGGGGTGTTTAGTCCATTTCGTTGAGCAACTGGTAGGTCTTTACTATGACATATTTGGCTTATGGAAAGGTATCTGTGCTAATTTCTATCTCTGGTTTTATGCAGCACCCCAACTCTCCTTTATCCTTAAGCAAGCATATGTTGGTTTTCTAAATTTGAGACCCCGTTCTGTTTTGTAATTCAGTTCATTTGTAGCCACGTTTACATTCCATGTATTAGTAATATCGTGTGTCTTTTTCTTTTTGAATTATGTGACTTCGAATGATCATACGTAACTCCTCTGTGGTTGTTACAACTGGCCATATTTCATTGATTTCCAGGCTGAGTAATATTCCACTCTACATAAGTCTCACATCTCTATCCATTTTTTCCCTCCAGAGACTTATAAATTATATCCTAGTCGAGGATCTTTTAAACATAGAGGCGGTAAATATTGGGGTGCCTGTGTCCTCTCGATTTTTGTTTTTCCCAAGATATACGTCCATGAGTGCAAGTGCCCTGTGCTCTGTAGCTCATTTTTTAGGTGCTTTAGTAAACACAATACACTTCTCCAGAGTGACCGTTGGCAATATACATTTCCAGTATAAGCCTCAGAGGGCTCCCTTTTCTCCTTGCCCTGTCCTGCATTTCTGGTGTTTACACTTTATGAGGAAGGCTCTTCTGACTGATGCGAAGTGATATGTTTTGTAGTATTGATTTCCAGTGCCCACCTGTTTGGTTGGCTAAAAAAGTGTATGCCCTTTTCTTGAATACATACAGAAAAAGATGCATACACCCTTTTTGGCCAATTGCAATGTTGGCAATGTTCAGCCCCTTTTCTTGTGCTTAATGGCGAGTCCTTTCTACCTCTTCCAATCCCTTTCCTGCCATTCTCCGTTGCTTACAAGTCCTTTCCTCTGACTTTCCTCAAGACATTTTTCAGTGATAGATATTTTCAACTCTGCAGTTTCGTGAATTTTAGTGTCCCTGAGTTCCATTTTTCAACTTGTGTTTATGGGAACTGGCCACAAAGCAGCGGAATTTCCTCAAGCCCTATTCTGTTTCCATGGGCAAACCTAGCCTTTGGTCAATTCGTCTTCCTGATTGGAAATAAGAGTGACATGTGCCTGTCCGAACACCTAGGACTTGTCTCTCATTGTTCCTCCTCCTTCTGCTTCATCCTCTGGACAAATTCCAAACTGTCTGCAACAGGATGTTGACAGTGCTGACATCTCCAAGTGGGGAGACTGTTCGTAAAGACGCTGGAGGGGTGAACCCGAGCACCAGGAGATGAGGAGATGAGATGCCTTTTCCAAACTCTTCCCGATCAGACGGTATACCATCCTCTGGGTGTGACAGGCATGTTTTAGCTGTAGGAAGGGTCCCATTCATGTGAGGAGAACACCAGGGCTTTTACAAAATCAGTGTCTCTCCACAACCCAAACTGGGGAATTTTTTAAGCTACGGCTACACATATGTTCATTAAGGGCCTTGGGAAGTAGGCAGAGTCCAAACTTTAGATGATTGAAGTCTTCAGGGTCAGAAGCACTCACCACCGGCTTCCCTTAGGTTCCATTTTAACTGTCATTAATAGAAGATGTCAATAAAAATATCTATTCTTTTTCAGATTATTTCCCCTTATAGGTTATTGTAAAATATTGAGTGTAGTTCCCGGTGCTATACAGTAGTTCCTTGTTGATGATCGATTTTATACATAGCAGTGTGTATGTGTTAATCCCAAACTGTTAATTTATCCCTCCTCCCACCTTTCCCCTTTGGTAATAAAAAATTATAAGATTTTATGCTTCTCAGAATTGGGGGAACTGAAAGAGAGGTATCATTTTCAATGGAAAAGCATTTAAAACAAGATTGAAGCTTTAACCAAGATTTTTAGATGTACATCCTTGGAAAGAAATCACTTCGTTTCTCTAATATTGACCTGACAAATAAGACAAACCTTTTCACTGAACTTGCTTCTAATAAAGTGATGGAAATATCAAATGGGAGTGTTAGAAACATCTTATTTTACCCGAGCCTTATACACTGTTCTATGTTAATTACAGTTTGGCTCAAACATCTGTTCATTGAAGTTACAATGTTCTCAATTTCTGTTACTGATCCTCCAGAGTGGACCCCAACAAGTGTCCCCCTGCCCAGTGTCATTGGAGCCAACAGATTGAGACTGAGTTTGGTTCAGAAGCAAAGGAAACTTTATATTTTGATCAGAGAATGGAGAGGTGAGAGCATGTGCTACCCCGTGGGCTGTGGGCTGGGCTGCTGTGTAGAGATCCTGTCAGAGTCAGTGGGAGGGAGGGGGCGGAGCTCTCGAGGGCCCGGTTGGCTGCAGCTCAGGCTCTATATCGCGGAGTGTGCACTGTGTCCCAGGAGCTGAGGTGTCGACCCAGCCATTCCGCACTAGGAAATCTGGTCTGAAGTGCCGGCTGTTGAACCTCTGTATGCGGGACCCTAGGAGCACGTGAAATTAGACAAAGCACAAAGGATAAAAAAGGTTAGACTTTATTTTATTGCCCAGATTCTATTTTTATCTCCCAGGGACTTTTAAGGGGCTTTGCCTGGGAAAAAGCCCTCTTCTGCCTTTTTTCCCCTTCCTCATTCTTAGAGTGCTGAGGGTGCAGACCCTTCTTCTGTAACTGCTGAGTGCTGAGTTAGGAGCCCTCATACCCGTGGGCGAGGGTCAGAACTTCTCCCCAGCAGCCTCCAGGTGACGTTGATTGTCCCCAGGCCTCCTGCCTCCCCGCTCGTCCGCCTGAGCACCAGTATTGGAAGCGTTATAGATTCTAATGACCTTTAAGGGTCCAGGAAGGAGATGTGCAGTGACGCTGTGAGGTCCAGTTTCACCCCGCCCTGCATTTGTTCGGCCACCTTAGGCTGACCGTTTCTGCCAGCCTAGATGCTCTGACCAGTAGTCTGCACTTTCTTCAATTAGGCCCCTGAATTAACGTAAAAAGAGCACCAGGTGTCAGGACCCTGCCTGCTCAACTCCCAGACAGTCCAGGGTCAGTGGTGATGAAGGACCATGATGGCCACTGAGTCAACAGCCTTTTGAAGTAAACAGGAGTCCAGCCGGTCTTATTGGCCACCATCATCACAGTGTCTGTAGGCTCTTCTATGGTGACAGCGTGATATACGTTTCCCCCGCCAAGATTATTAGGTCCGCTCTGGGTGCAGTAAGTCCTGCAAGCAGTAGTCTGCTCTTTTGGGACACACTCTTGTTGTTTTATGAGAGAAACTCCAGGTCAAGTGATGGTCACATGAGTCGTCATGGTGCCCCTTTACCCCGGTTATCTCTCTGGAGGTTGGAGTTGGAGGGCCTCCTCACTCGAGGTCAGTGTGCCCACGGAGCAAACCCTGCAACTTCAGGGCATGGTTGGGGCTTAAGGTCACCACGTGGGGTCCTTTTCCCTTAGGAGGGAGGTGGCCTTTTGTGCTGCTGATTTCCAGGTTTTCAGATACCGCCAGTATCTTGGCCAGATGTGGCGGTGGGCCAAGCCCATTGGTGACCGTAGTTTATCCTACCGGGATGGCATTCTTGCATTGTTCCATTTCAAGTGGTCCCAGTTTTTGCACTAATACTCCAATAGCGATTCACCATTCACCAGGAATGTAAAGGTCAAAGGGTTTAGCTAAATTAGGGAGTTCCAGGGCAAGGGTCTGAATTGACTGCTCTTTCCATTCTTGAAAGGCCACTTCTGGATTCTATTCAAAAGGATCATCATCTTTTCCTTTCAGTGTTTCATATAGAGGCCCAGCTAGTAGACTGTAGTTAGGGATCCAGAAGCACCAACCCTGGCCTCCCCAGGAACCCCTAAGCTGTCTTCTAGTTTTAGAAATGGGTAAGGCTGTAAATTGTTTCTTCCCTTTCCTGAGATGGGCTTCTCCGACCTTCTGTGAGAATGAAGCCCAGGCAGGTCACCGTAGTCTGTGATATTTGAGCTTTTTATTTGACAACTTGTATCCTTTATTGGCTTGGTAGTTCAGAGGTCTCCTTAGTAGGGCTGGCGATCAGAATGTCGTCTGCATATTGAAGGAGTGTTTCCTTTTCCAGAGGTAGAACTTTTAGGTCTTTAACTGAGCTTTCCCCAAAGATGGTGTGGGAATTTTTGAACCCTTGGGGCAACACGGCCCAGAAGTATTGTTTTAGTTGTATGTTGAGTCCTGCCACTCACAAGCCAAAATTTCTTGTGACTCTGGGACTAATAGAATACAAAAGAAGGCATCATTGAAGACTAATACAGAATACCATGTCCCGGTGGTTGGTAGAATGACCAGCAGGGTGTAGGATTTAGGAACTACTGGAGGTATATCCTCGGTGGCTTCACTGACTGTCCTGACATCCTTTACCAGGACTCCAGCAGCCCATGGGGCTCTCGAGGTCAGGCCAATCCCAGGATATGGAGCTCACCTGGGCAGGTACCCCACCCCCACCCCAGCCCACGGTGCTCTCCTGTTCAGGCCCCTCCCAGGTTATGGGGTTCCCTAGGCAGGTTCCCCTGCAGCCCATGGGGCTCTCATGGTCAGGCCCCTCCCAGGATACAGAGCTACCCTTGCAGCTACCCTGGCAGGGCTGGGCACACAGGTACCGTGCACATCGCCCTCATTGCAGAGCACTTCCAGCTCACCTGTCACTCAGATCTGACACAGAGCACCTCAGAGCAGGACTTGAACGAAGAAACAGCAGCTCCAACAGGTCTGTGACCCTGGGCATCACTCTGTGTGGCCTCCCTCCACCTGGTCTTCCAGAGACTTCCACTGCACCCGGGGCACCAGGCCTCTGTCTCCACCCACCACCCACCCCTCCTCTCCCTGACTCCTGGGTTCCTCTCATTAGGAGAGGGTTTTCTTGAAGTTGTCTCCCACTCATGGGCCAGATAATATAATTAGAAAACAAGCCAGAGCTGCAACCCCTTGTCTATCCTGACTCTCAGGAGCCCACACCTGTTCCTTGGACCTGGCCGATTCAGCAAGTTCCAGTTTCTGCAACTGTGAGCGCCTGAGGGGTGATTATTGGCTGGCCTGGGAAGCCTGACGGTGCCGGCAGCCCTCCCCAGGTGTGCCTGTTTGAGATCAATATAAACACCGCTCCAGGCAGCAAGAGCCCCTGCAGCTGTGCCTGACGCCATTTTCTCTGCCCTGTCAGCAGCCTCGGGGCTGGACTGGTGGGAGGGATTGAGAGGCCACGGCTTTGTGGGTGGCCCAGTGTGAGTGGGGCTCTGCTGGACTTTCTGCAGCAGTTACCAAGATGCCACCTGCTAAAGAAGAGGATGTGTCACCCATACCTGCCTCTGGAATTTCTCCCTGGGCAGAGGTGAGTGAGGAAGAAAGCAGTGGGGGCCCGGACAGCAGGGGTATCTCAGGCAGGGAAATGGAAAGCTTCCAGAAGAGTACCCAGGGCCAGGACCATCCTGGCTGGCCTGCAGGCACCAAATCGGCTGGCATGCTGTCGCTCATGTGGCTCCATGGCCCTTCCTCTAGGCTTTCAAGTCCTTGTACATATTCAGGTGTTTTACCTGGGAAGGGTGGGAACATTTCAGCAGCAGCTGGCCTGGGGCTCGGCCCACATTTACTCACAGATGCCTTGGCACGGTCCCCCAGCTTTGCAATGAGGACGCTTGTTGCGTGGGGCCTGCTGGCTGAATGGGAGATGATTCCCCACCACTGGCCAACTACAGAATTGTTTACAACTGGAGCAAGTGCCCTGATACGGTTTTCCTCTGTGTAACTGGTGGGTTCTGTATTTTTTTTCTTTTTTTCATTTTTGGTTCAAGGTAGATTTTATTCCTCTTTTTTGTATTTACAGATATAAGCATGGAAATAATTTATTCATATAAATACATGTATGTGAAGGGAAGAATATTTTTTCTGTTTTACTTTTTGTAATTTTGAATTTTATTTTATTTTTTTATACAGCAGGTTCTTTTTGGTTATCTATTTTATACATATAAATGTATACATGCCAATCCCAATCTCTCAATCCTCCCACCACCACCCCCCAACAGCTTTCCCCCCTTGGTGTCCATACGTTTGTTGTCTACATCTGTTGCTCTATTTCTGCCTTAAAAAACGGTTCATCTGTATAATTTTTCTAGGTTCCACATATATGCATTAATACACAAGATTTGTTTTTCTATTTCTGACTTACTTCACTCTGTATGACAGTCTCTAGATCCATCAACGTCTCTACAAATGACCCAATTTCATTCCTTTTTATGGCTTAGTAATATTCCATTTTATATTTGTACCACATCTTTATGCATTCGTCTGTCTGTGGGCATTTAGGTTGCTTCCATTACCTGGATATTGTAAATAGTGATGCAATGAACATTGAGGTGAATGTCTCTTTTTGATTTATGGTTTTGCCTGGGTATATGCCCAGTAGTGGGATTGCTGTATCATATGGTAATTCTATTCTTAGTTTTATAAGAAACTCCATAATGTTCTCCACAGTGACTGTATCAATTTACATTCCCAAAAATAGTGGAAGAGGGTTCCTTATCTCCACACCCTTTCCAGCATTTGTTGTTTGTAGATTTTCTGATGATGCCCATTCTAACAGGTGTGAGGTGATACACCATGGATGAGTGTATTTCGTTGAGCAAAGAGTAGGTCTTGTCTATTGCATATTTGGCTTATGGAACGGTATGTGTGCTAATTTCAATCTCTGGTTTTATACAGCACCCCAACTCAACTTTCCCCTTAAGCAAGCATAAGGTTTTATCTAAATGTGAGACTCTGTTCGGTTTTGGAATTCAGTTTATGTGTAGCCAAGTTTACACTCTCTCTATTAGTGATATCTTATGATAATTATCTTTCTCTGTGTGACATATTTCTCTTAGAATCATCATACTTAAATCCACTCAATTTGCTGCTACAGGCCTGATGCCATTTATTTCATTGCTGAGTGATATTCCGTTGTACGTAAGTAGCACAAATCCTTTATCCATTTGTTTCTTTCTGGGATATTTAATTTGTACTGGACTCGAGGTTCTTGTAAACACAGCAGCCCTAAATTTTGTGTTGGCTGTGTCTTGTTGATTTTAATTTTCCTAAGCTATAGGGCCAAAAGTGGAAGTGCCCTAGTCTCCGTAGCTTTGTTTTTCAGATGTTTCAGGATACACCATAAACATCTCCAGAGTGTCTGTTGGCAATTTACATCCCGCCCATCAGCATAACAAGGCTCCCTGTTCTCCATGGCCTGTCCTGTGTTTCTGGTTTTTACACTTTTTTCAGATGGCCCTTTTGACGAATGGGAAATGAGACTTCATTGTAGTGCAGATTTCCATTTCTCGAGTGCTTGGTTGGCCAAAAAGGGCATATGCGTTTTTTCCTGAATATATTCAGGAAAAAATGTATACGAACTTTTGTCCAAGTGCATCACTGTCAAAGATCTGCCGCTTTTCACATGCTTTAAATTCAATTCCAATCTACCTCCTGAAATATGATTCCTGCAATTCTGCCTCGTTTTCAAATCCTCTTTGCAGACTTACTTCAATATATTTTTGCCAATAGCTGTCATTTATAACTCTGCAGGTTTGTGAATTACAGTGCCCGTGATTTCCTTTCTTAACTCGTTTCCTTGAAAACTGGCCACAGAACCGCAGGTTTGCTTCAGGCCGTAATCAGGGTCTGGCACGGCACTCTGAGACTTTGGTTCATTCCACTTCCTGGTGGGAAATTAGAGTTAAATGTGCCCCTCCAGACACCTGCCTCACTTCTAGCCCCTTGGTGATGTGTGTCCTCTAGTTTGAGGCCACATGTGCTGGATTCCTCACCTTTGGCTGATGCGGCCCCACTGGTGTGAGGACACTCCTGCCTGGTTCCCAGCCCTTTGGTGATGTGGGCCCTCCGGTGAGAGTCTGATCCTGGTTGGGTTCCTCACACTTCTGTGAGGTGGGCCCTCTTCTCTGAGGTCACTCCTGCCTGGCTGGCACACCCCGCCTTGGCGACGTCCGCCCTCTGGTGGGATTTGGTGCCTGCTGGGTGTCTCCTCCCCTCGGTACTGAGGGCCCTCTGGGGTCAGGCCCTAACTCCTGGGCTCCCAATATTTTCTGATATGCGCCCTGTGGTTCGAGTACACTCCTGCCAGGTTCCCAACCCCATGGGAATGTGGGCCTTCTGCTTTGAGGTCCCAACCGTGGGTTGCTCAGTTTCATGATGAGGGCCCTCTGCTGTGAGTTCTCTCCGGCCTGGATCCCATAGCCTTGCTGCTCCTGGCCTCCTGCTGGGAGGTTACAACTGCGGGATTCCTCACCTTTTTTCTTCTATTGGCCCTCTGTTTTGAGACTCCTCCTGTCTGCCTCACTCCCAGCCCCTTGGTGATGTGTGTCCTCTGGTTTGAGGCCACGTGTGCTGGGTCCCTCGCCTTTCAATGATGTGGCCCCACTGGTGTGAGGACACTCCTGCCTGCTTCCTATCCCCTTGATGATGTGGGCCCTCTGGTGAGAGTCTGATCGTGGGTGGGTTCCTCACCCTTCTGTGAGGTGGGCCCTCTGCTGTGAGGTCACTCCTGCCTGGCTGGCACACCCCACCTGGGCAACATCGGCCCTCTTGTGGCAGTTGGAGCCTGCTGGGAGCCTCCTCCCCTCGGTGATGGGGCCCCTCTTGCGTCAGGCCCTAACTGCTGGGTACCCACATTTTCTGATATGTGCTAAGTGGTGAGAGGACACTCCTGCGAGGTTCCCATCCCCATGGTCATGTGGGCCTTCTGCTCAGGTCCCAACACCTGTGTTGTTCACCGTTTCATGATGTTGGCTCTCTGGTGTTAGTTCACTCAGGCCTAGATCCCCTAGACTCTGTGCTCTGAGCCGCCTGCTGGGAGGTTCCTACTGCTGGATTCCTTACCTTTTTTATTCTTTGGGTCCTGTGTTTTCATGCTCCTACTTCCTGACTCACTCCCAGCCCCTTTGTGATGTAGGTCCTCTGTTTAAGGCCACATGTACCGGTTTCCTCACCTTTATTGATGTGGCCCCCACTGGTGTGAGGACGCTCCTGTCTGGTTCCCATCCCCTTGGTGATGGGGGCCCTCTGGTGAGAGTCTGATCCTGTCTGGATTCCTCACACTTCGGGGAGGTGGAGCCTCTGCTGTGAGGTCACTCCTGCCTGGCTGGCACACGTCACCTTGGCGATGTGGGCCCTCAGTTGGGAGTTGGTGCCTGCTGGGAGTCTCCTCCCCTCGGTAATGAGGGCCCTCTGGCGTCAGGCCCTAACTCATGGGCTCCCAAAATTTTCTGATGTGCGCCCTGTCGTGCGAGTACACTCCTGCCAGGGTCCCATCCCCATGGGGATGTGGGCTTCCTGCACTGAGGTCCCAAAGGCTGGGTTGCTCACAGTGTCAGAATGTGGGCCCTCTGCTGTGAGTTCACTCCGGCATGGATCCCATAGCCTCGGTGCTCTGGGCCACCTGCTTGGAGCTTCCAAGTGCAGGGTTCCTCACCTTTTTTATGCTATGGGCCCTCTGTTGTGAGTCTCCTCCTGCATGCCTCACTCCCAGCACTTTCGCGATGTGTGTCCCCTTGTTTGAGGCCACATGTGCTGTGTTCCTCACCTTTCGCTGATGTGGTCCCACTGGTGTGAGGACACTCCTGCCTGGTTCCTATCCCCTTGTGATGTGGGCCCTCTGGTGAGAGTCTGATCCTGGCTGGGTTCCTCACACTTCTGTGAGGTGGGCCCTCTGCTCTGAGGTCACTCCTGCCTGGATTGCTCCCGTTGCCTTGGTGACGTCGGCCCTCTGGTTGAATTTGGAGCCTGCTGGTAGCCTCCTCTCCTCCGTGATGAGGGCCCTCTGGCGTCAGGCCATAACTGCTGGGCTCCCACATTTTCTGATACGTGCTAAGTGGTGCGAGGACACTCGTGCCATGTTTCCAACCCCATGGGGATGTAGGCCTTCTGCTCTGAGGTCCCAACAGCTGGGTTGCTCACAGTTTCATGATGTGGGCCCTCTGCTGTGAGTTCACTGCGGCCTGGATCGCATAGACTCGTTGCTCTGGGCCGCCTGCTGGGAGGTTCCCACTGCAGGATTCCTCAGCTTTTTTATTCTATTGGCCCTGTGTTGTGAGGCTACTCCTGCCTGCCTCACTCCGAGCCCCTAGGAGATCTGGATCCTCTGGTTTAGGCCACATGTGCTGGGTTCCTCACCTTTCTATGATGTGGTCACCCTGGTGTGAAGTCAGTCCTGCCTGGTTCTGATGCCCTTGGTGATGTGGGCCCTATGGTGAGAGTCTGATCCTGGCTGGGTTCCTCACCATTCTGTGAGGTAGGCCCTCAGCTGTGAGGTCACTCCTGCCTGGCTGTGGCACGTCACATTGGCGACATGAGCCCTCAGTTGGGAGTTGGTGCCTGCTTGGGGTCTCCTCCCCTTGGTAATGAGGGCCCTCTGGCGTCAGGCCCTAACTTCTGGGCTCCCAAAATTCTCTGATGTGCGCCCTGTGGTGCGAGTACACTTCTGCCAGGTTCCCAACCACAAAGGAATGTGGGCCTTCTGCTCTAAGGTCCCAACGGCTGGGTTGCTCACAGTTTCATGATGAGGGCCCTCTGTTTTCAGTTCAGTCAGGCCTGGATCCCATAGCCTCGCTGCTCCTGGCCGCCTGCTGGGAGGTTCCAACTACAGGATTCCTCACCTTTTTTACGCTATGGGCCCTCTGTTTTGAGGCTCCTCCTGCCTGCCTCACTCCCAGCCCCTTGGTGATGTGTGTCCTGTAGTTTGAGGCCACGTGTGCTGGGTCCGTCACATTTCGGTGATGTGGCCCCACTGGTGTGAGGACACTCCTGCCTGGTTTCCATTCCCTTGGTGATGTGGGCCCTCTGGTGAGAGTCTGATCCTCTTTGGGTTCCTCACACTTTTGTGTGGTTGGCCCTCTGCTCTGAGGTCACTCCTGCCTGGCTGGCACACCCCGCATTGGCGATGTCGGCCCTCTGGTAGCTGTTGGAGCTTGCAGGGAGCCTCCTCTCCTCAGTGATGAGGGCCCTCTGGCGTCCGGCCCTAACTGCTGGGCTCCCCACATTTTCTGATGTGTGCCCACTGGTGCGATGACACTCCTGCTTGGTTCCCTTCCCCATGGGGATGTGGGCCTTGTGCTCTGAGATCACAACGGCTGGGTTGCTTACAGTATCACGATGAGGGCCCTCTGTTGTGAGTTCATCACTGCCTGGATCCCATAGCCTCGGTGCTCTGGGCCGCCTGCTGGGATGTTCCAACTGCTGGATTCCTCACCTTTTTTATACAATGGGCCATGTGTTTTGAGGTTAATCCTGCCTGCCTCGCTCCGAGACCCATGGTGATGTAGGTCCTCTGGTTTGAGGCCACATGTGCTGGGTACCTCAACTTTCGATGATGTGGTCCCACGGGTGTGAGGACACTCCTGCCTGGTTCCCAGCAGCTTGCTTATGTGGGCACTCTGGTGAGAGTCTGATCCTGACTGAGTTCCTTACCCTTCTGTGAGGTGGGCCCTCTGATGTGAGGTCATTCCTGCCTGGATGGCTCACGTCGCCTTGGCGACGTAGGCCCTCTGTTGGCCACTGGAGCATGCTGGGAGCCTCCTACCCACTTTAATGAGGGCCCTGGAAGAAACGCATATGCCCTTTTTTACCAAGTGCATCATTGTCGACGTTCTGCCTCTTCTCCTATACTTTCAGAGGACTTCCAGTCTACCTACTGAAAATTTATTCCTGGAATTTTGCGCTGCGTTCAAGTCCTCTTTGCAGCCTTACTTCAATATATTTTTGGACGATAGTTGTCATTTATAACTCTGCAGGTTTGTGAATTACAGTGCCCCTGAGCTCCTTTCTTCAACTCGCTTTCTTGTGAGCTGGCCGCAAAACCGCAGGATTGCTTCAGGCCCTAATCTGGTTACGTCACGGCATGCTGAGACTTTGGCTAATTCCTCTTCCTGGTGGGAAATGAGCATTAAGTTTGCTCGTGCAGACACCTACAGCTAATCTCTCATTGGTTCCCCCTATTCCTGTTCATCTGGCGCAGAAATTGCAAACTGTGCCAAACAGGAGGTTAAAGGCACTGACTCTCCAAGTGGGGAGACTGTTAGTAAAGCGTCTGGAATGGTAAAACCGAGTACGAGGGGACGAAAATTGAGATGCATTTAAAAAGGTTTCCCGGTCACACGGTGGACCATATTCTGGGGTTCCCATGCATGTTTTACCTGAAGGAAGAATCCCTTAAACCTGGACAGTAGGGACCCATGGAATGGGTACCATGCAGTATGACTTCAAAGGGTTGCCTTTGCTCACCGAACGTCACGAATGCTATTAGCCCAAAGTGTCCAGCCTTATGTCTCACCCAGCTCTGGGTGTAGATGTGGTAAATCCACGTTGCATCGCAAACCCTGAATGAATTATTTAAGAATTGCTCTCTATTTCACTGTCATTGTGTTTTGTTTTTGTAATTTATTTTGATAATGTGATTTATCGGATTTTCATTGCTGCGTTTATGCCGCTGTACACATGCTTGATTCTCTTATGGAGACATATAAATCAATCGGTTTTAAGATTCTTACTAGTCAGGTATATTCCTAGGCATTGAATATGCGGTGTTGAGTCCATTTCGTGGAGCAAGAGGTAGGACCTGACTATTACATATTTGCTTATGGAAAGGTATCTGTGCTAATTTCAATCTCTGGTTTTATGCAGCACCCCAACTCACCTTTCCCCATAAGCAAGCATAAGTTGGTTTTCTAAATTTGAGACGCTGTTCTGTTTTCTAATTCAGTTCATGTGTAGTCAAGTTTACATTCCGTGTATTAGTGATATCTTATGATGTTTCTTTTTCTGTGTGACTTATTTCTCGTAGAATCATCGTACCTGAATCCACTCATTATGCCGCTATGGGCCTGATGACGTAGATTTCATTGCTGAGTGACATTCCATTGTACGTGCGTACCACAACTTCTTTATCCATTTTTTGCTTTCTCGGATATTTAACTTGTATCGTAAGCGAGGTTCTTGTCAACAGAGCCGCCCAAATTTTGGGGTGGCTGTGTGTTTCTGATTTTAACTTCCCTAAGCTATAGGATCATAAGTGGAA
This sequence comes from Delphinapterus leucas, assembly GCF_059928025.1. NCBI lineage: Eukaryota > Metazoa > Chordata > Mammalia > Artiodactyla > Monodontidae > Delphinapterus > Delphinapterus leucas. The sequence continues at coordinate 4,137,220 of NW_028322253.1, forward strand.
GTGCCATAGGCTGTGTTGCTTTGATTCCTACGTGTTTCAGGAAACACCATACACTTCTCCAGAGTGGCTGTTGGCAATTTACGTCCCGCCAAACGGCATAACAAGGCTCCCTGTTCTCCATGACCTGTCCTGCCTTTCTGGATTTTACACTTTTTTCGATTGGCCCTTTTGACCGGGGGGCAGTGAGACTTCATTGTAGTGCAGATTTCCTTTACAGGTTTGCTTGGTTGGCCTAAAAGGGCGTATGCGTTTTTTCCTGAATATATTCAGGAAAAAACGCATACACACTTTTGGGCCAAGAGCATCATTGTCGACATTCTGCCTCTTTTCCTATGCTTTAAGTGCAATTCCAGTCTAACCCCTGAAATCGTTTTCCTGAAATTCTGCCCCGCTTTCAAGTCCTCTTCGAAAACTTATTTCAGTACATTTTTGAACAATAGCTGTCATTCATAACTCTGCAGGTTTGTGAATTACAGTGGCCCTGAGCTACATTCTTCAACTCGCTTTCTTGTGAGCTGGTCGCAAAACCACAGGATTGCTTCAGGCCCTAATCTGTTTCCGGCAGGGCACGCTGAGCCTTTGGTTAATTCCTCTTCCTGGTGGGAAATGAGCGTTTCATTTGCCCGTGCAGACACCTACAGCTAGTCTCTCATTGGTTCTCCCTATTCCTGTACATCTTGCGCAGAAATTGCAAACTGTGCCAAACAGGAGTTTAAAAGCACTGACTCTCCAAGTGGGGAGAGTGTTAGTAAAGCGTCTGGAATGGTGAACCCGAGTACCAGGGTTCGAAAACTGAGATGCATTTGAAAACGTTTCCCAATGACACGGTGGACCATACTCTGGGTTTCCCATGCATGTTTTAGCTGAATGAAGAATCCGTTAAACCTGGAAAGTTGGGACCCATGGAATGGGTACCATGCAGTATGACTTCAAAGGGTCTGCGTTTGCTCTCTGAACCTCACCAATGCTATCAGCCCGAAGTGTCCAGCCTTATGTCTCACCTAGCTCTGGGTGTAGATGTGGGAAATCCAGGTTGCATCACAAGCCTTGAATGAATTATTTAAAAATTGCTCTCTATTTCACTGTCATTGTGTTTTGTTTTTGAAATTTATTTTGATAATGGGATTTATCGGATTTTCACTGCTGCATTTAGGCCACTGTACACACGCTTTATTTCCTATGGAGACATAAAAATCCATGGGTTTTAAGATTCTTACTTGTCAGGTATGTTCCCAGGCGTTGAATATGGAGTGTTGAGTCCATTTCGTTGAGCAAGGAGTAGGTCTTGTCTATTATATATTTGGCTTATGGAACGATATCTGTGCTAATTTCAATCTCTTGTTTTATTCAGCACCCCAACTCACCTTTCCCCATAAGCAAGCATAAGTTGGTTTTCTAAATTTGAGACGCTGTTCTGTTTTCTAATTCAGTTCATGTGTAGTCAAGTTTACATTCCGTGTATTAGTGATATCTTATGATGTTTATTTTTCTGTGTGACTTATTTCTCGTAGAATCATCGTACCTGAGTCCACTCACGATGCCGCTACAGGCCTGATGACGTAGATCTCATTGCTGAGTGATATTCCATTGTACGTGCGTACCACAACTTCTTTATCCATTTTTTGCTTTCTCAGATATTTAACTTGTACCATAGACGAGGTTCTTGTAAACAGAGCCGTCCCAAACTTTGGGGTGGCTGTGTGTTTTTGATTTTAATTTCCCTAAGCTATAGGACCATAAGTGGAAGTGCCATAGGCTGTGTTGCTTTGTTTCCTACTTGTTTCAGGAAACACCATACACTTCTCCAGAGTGGCTGTTGGCAATTTACATCCCGCCCATCAGCATAACAAGGCTCCCTCTTCTCCATGACCTGTCCTGCCTTTCTGGATTTTACACTTTTTTCAGATGGCCCTTTTGACCGGGGGGCAGTGAGACTTCATTGTAGTGCAGATTTCCTTTACACGCTTACTTGGTTGGCCAAAAATTGCGTATGCATTTTTTCCTGAATATATTCAGGAAAAAACGCATACGCCCTTTTTGGCCAAGTGCATCTTTGTCGACATTATGCCTCTTTTCCAATGCTTTAAGTGCAATTCCAGTCTACCCCCTGAAATCGTTTTCCTGAAATTCTGCCCCGCTTTCAAGTCCTCTTCGGAGACTTACTTCAATACATTTTTGGACGATAGCTGTCATTCATAACTCTGCAGGTTTGTGAATTACAGTGCCCCTGAGCTTCTTTCTTCTACTCGCTTTCTTGTGAGCTGGCTGCAAAACCGCAGGATTGCTTCAGGCCTTAATCTGTTTCCGGCAGGGTACGCTGAGCCTTTGGTTAATTTCTCTTCCTGGTGGGAAATGAGTGTTCCATTTGCCCGTGCAGACACCTACAGCTAGTCTCTCATTGGTTCTCCCTATTCCTGTTCATCTTGTGCAGAAATTGCAAACTGTGCCAAACAGGAGGTTAAAGGCCCTGTTTCTCCAAGTGGGGAGAGTGTCAGTAAAGCGTTTGGAATGTTGAACCCGAGTATCAGGGTTCGAAAACTGAGATGCATTTGAAAACGTTTCCCAATCACACGGTGGACCATACTCTGGGTTTCCCATGCATGTTTTAGCTGAAGGAAGAATCCCTTAAACCTGGAGATTTGGGACCCATGGAATGGGTACCATGCAGTATGACTTCAAAGGGTCTGCGTTTGCTCACCGAACCTCACCAATTCTATCAGCCCGAAGTGTCCAGCCTTATGTTTCACCCAGCCCTGGGTGTAGATGTGGTAAATCCAGGTTGCATCACAAGCCCTGAATGAATTATTTAAGAATTGCTCTCTATTTCACTGTCATTGTGTTTTGTTTTTGAAATTTATTTTGATAATGGATTTATCGGATTTTCACTGCTACATTTAGGCCTCTGTTCACACGCGTGATTTCCTTAGGGAGACATATAAATCCATGGGTTTTAAGATTCTTATCTGTCAGGTATATTCCTAGGCGTTGAATATGGGGTGTTGAGTCCATTTCGTTGAGCAAGGAGTAGGTCTTGTCTATTATATATTTGGCTTATGTAACGGTATCTGTGCTAATTTCAATCTCTGGTTTTATGCAGCACCCCAACTCACCTTTCCCCATAAGCAAACATAAGTTGGTTTTCTAAATTTGAGACCCTGTTCTGTTTTGTAATTCAGTTCATGTGTAGCCAAGTTTACATTCCGTGTATTAGTGATATCTTATGATGTTTCTTTTTCTGTGTGACTTATTTCTCTTAGAATCATCATACCTGAATCTATGCTGCTACGGGCCTGATGACATAGATTTCATTGCTGAGTGATATTCCATTGTACGTACGTACCACAACTTCTTTATCCATTTTTTGCTTTGTCGGATATTTAACTTGTACCGTAGACGAGGTTCTTGTAAACAGTGCCGTCACAAACTTTGGGGTGGCTGTCTCTTTTTGATTTTAATTTCCGTGATCTAGACGACCATAAGTGGAAGTGCTGTAGTCTCCGTTGCTTTGTTTCTTAGGTGTTTCAGGAAACACCATACACTTGTCCAGAGTGGCTGTTGGCAATTTACATCCCGCCCATCAGCATAACAAGGCTCCCTGTTCTCCATGGCCTGTGCTTTCTGGATTTTACACTTTTTTCAGATGGCCCTTTTGACTGGGGGGCAGTGAGAGTTCATTGTAGTGCAGATTTCTTTAACATGCTTGCTTGGTTGGCCAAAAAGTGCGTATGCGTTTTTTCCTGAATATATTCAGGAAAAAACGCATACGCCCTTTTTGGCCAAGCGCATCATTGTCAACGTTCTGCCTGTTTTCCTATGCTTTAAATGCAATTCCATTCTATCCCCTGAAATCGTTTTCCTGCCATTCTGCCCCACATTCAAGTCCTCGTCGAAGACGTACTTCAATATATTTTTTGGCGATACTTGTCATTTATAACTCTGCAGGTTTGTAAATTACTGTGTCCCTGAGCTCCTTTCTTCAACTTGCTTTCTTGTGAGATGGCCGCAGACCCATAGGATTGCTTCAGGCCCTAATCTGGTTCCGGCACAGCATGCTGAGCCATTGGTTAATTCCACTTCCTTGTGGGAAATGTGCGTTCCATTCGCCCGTACAGACACCTTCACAAGAGTCGTCATGGTGCCCCTTTGCCCCGGTTATCTCTATGGAGGATGGAGTTGGAGGGCCATCTCACTCAAGGTCAGTGTGCCCACGGAGCCAACCCTCCAACTTCAGGGCATGGTTGGGGGTTAGGATCACCACGTGGGGTCCTTTTCCCTTAGGAGGGAGGTGGCCTTTTGGGCTGCTGATTTCCAGGTTTTCAGATACTGCCAGTATCTTGGCCAGATGTGGCGGTGGGCCAAGCCCCTTGGTGACCGTAGTTTATCCTATCTGGATCGTATTCTTGCATTGTTCCATTTCAAGTGGTCCCAGGATTTGCACTAATACTCCAATGGCGATTCACCATTCACCAGGAATGTAAAGGTCAAAGGGTTTAGCTAAATTAGGGAGTTCAAGGGCAAGGTTCTGAATTGACTGCTCTTTCCATTCTTGAAAGGCCACTTTTGCATTCTATTTAAAAGGATCATCATCTTTTCCTTTCAGTGTTTCATATAGAGGCCCAGCTAGTATACTGTAGTTAGGGATCCAGAAGCAGCAAACACTGGCCTCTCCAGGAACCCCTAAGCTGTCTTCTAGTTTTAGAAATGGGTAAGGCTGTAAATTGTTTCTTCCCTTTCCTGGGATGGGCTTCTCCGACCTTCTGTGAGAATGAAGCCCAGGCAGGTCACCGTAGTCTGTGATATTTGAGCTTTTTCTTGGACAACTTGTATCCTTTATTGGCTTGGTAGTTCAGAGGTCTCCTTAGTAGGGCTGGCGATCAGAATGTCGTCTGCATATTGAAGGAGTGTTTCCTTTTCCAGAGGTAGAACTTTTAGGTCTTTAGCTGAGCTTTCCCCAAAGATGGTGTGGGAATTTTTGAACCCTTGGGGCAACACGGACCGGAAGTATTGTTTTAGTTCTATGTTGAGTCCTGCCACTCACAAGCCAAAATTTCTTGTGACTCTGGGACTAATAGAATACAAAAGAAGGCATCATTGAAGACTAATACAGAATACCATGTCCTGGTGGTTGGTAGAATGACCAGCAGGGTGTAGGATTTAGGAACTACTGGAGGTATATCCTCGGTGGCTTCATTGACTGTCCTGACATCCTTTACCAGGACTCCAGCAGCCCATGGGGCTCTCGAGGTCAGGCCAATCCCAGGATATGGAGCTCACCTGGGCAGCTACCCCACCCCCACCCCAGCCCACGGGGCTCTCGTGTTCAGGCCCCTCCCAGGATATGGGGTTCCCTGGGCAGGTTCCCCTGCAACCCATGGGGCTCTCATGGTCAGGCCCCTCCCAGGATACAGAGCTACCCTTGCAGTTACCCTGGCAGGGCTGGGCACACAGGAACCGTGCACATCACCCTCATTGCAGAGCACTCCCAGCTCACCTGTCACTCAGATCTGACACAGAGCACCTCAGAGCAGGACTTGAACTAACAAAAAGCAGCTCCGACAGGTCTGTAACCCTGGGCATCACTCTGTGTGGCCTCCCTCCACCTGGTCTTCCAGAGACTTCCACTGCACCCGGGGCACCAGGCCTCTGTTTCCACCCACCACCCACCCCTCCTCTCCCTGACTCCTGGGTTCCTCTCATTAGGAGAGGGTTTTCTTGAAATTGTCTCCCACTCATGGGCCAGATAATATAATTAGAAAACAAGCCAGAGCTGCAGCCCCTTGTCTATCCTGACTCTCAGGAGCCCACACCTGTTCCTTGGACCTGGCCGATTCAGAAAGTTCCAGTTTCTGCAACTGTGAGCCCCTGAGGGGTGATTATTGGCTGGCCTGGGAAGCCTGACTATGCCGGCCAGCCCTCCCCAGGTGTGCCTGGGTTCAGATCAATATAAACACGACTCCAGGCAGCAAGAGCCTCTGCAGCTGTGCCTGACGCCATTTTCTCTGCCCAGTCAGCAGTCTTGGGGCTGGACTGGTGGGAGGGAGTGAGAGGCCATGGCTTTCTGGGTGGCCCAGTGTGAGTGGGGCTCTGCTGGACTTTCTGCAGCAGTTGCGAAGATGCCACCTGCTAAAGAAGAGGATGTGTCACCCATACCTGCCACTGGAATTTCTCCCTGGGCAGAGGTGAGTGAGGAAGAAAGCAGTGGGGGCCCGGACAGCAGGGGTATCTCAGGCAGGGAAATGGAAAGCTTCCAGAAGAGCACCCAGGGCCAGGACCATCCTGGCTGGCCTACAGGCACCAAGTCGGCTGGCATGCTGTCACTCATGTGGCTCCATGGCCCTTCCTCTAGGCTTTCAAGTCCTTGTACATATTCAGGTGTTTTCCCTGGGAAGGGTGGGAACATTTCAGCAGCAGCTGGCCTGGGGCTCAGCCCATATTTACTCACAGATGCCTTGGCACGGTCCCCCAGCTTTGCAATGAGGACGCTTGTTGCGTGGGGCCTGCTGGCTGAATGGGAGATGATTCCCCACCACTGACCAACTTCAGAATTGTTTACAACTGGAGCAAGTGCCCTGATACGGTTTTCCTCTGTGTAACTGGTGGGTTCTGTTTTTTTTCCTTTTTTTCGTTTTTGGTTCAAGGTAGATTTTCTTCCTCTTTTTTGTATTTACAGATATAAGCATGGAAATAATTTATTCATATAAATACATGTATGTGAAGGGAAGAATATTTTTTCTGTTTTACTTTTTTTAATTTTATTTTTTTAACTTTGAATTTTATTTTATTTTTTTATACAGCAGGTTCTTTTTGGTTATCTCTTTTATACATATAAATGTATACATGCCAATCCCAATATCTCAACTCCTCCCACCACTACCCCCAACAGCTTTCCCCCCTTGGTGTCCATACGTTTGTTGTCTACATCTGTTGCTGTATTTTTGCCTTGCAAAACGGTTTATCTGTACAATTTTTCTAGGTTCCACATATATGCATTAATATACAAGATTTGTTTTTCTCTTTCTGACTTACTTCACTCTGTATGACAGTCTCTAGATCCATCAACGTCCTTAAAAATGACCCAATTTCATTCCTTTTTATGGCTTGGTAATATTCCATTTTATACTTGTACCACATCTTTATGCATTCGTCTGTCTGTGGGCATTTAGGTTGCTTACATTACCTGGATATTGTAAATAGTGATGCAATGAACATTGCGGTGAATGTCTCTTTTTGATTTATGGTTTTGTCTGGGTATATGCCTAGTACTGGGATTGCTGTATCATATGGTAATTCTATTCTTAGTTTTATAAGAAACTCCATAATGTTCTCCACAGTGACTGTATCAATTTACATTCCCAACAATAGTGGAAGAGGGTTCCTTATCTCCACACCCATTCCAACATTTGTTGTTTGTAGATTTTCTGATGATGCCCGTTCTAACAGGTGAGAGGTGATACACCATGGAGGAGTCTATTTCGTTGAGCAAAGAGTAGGTCTTGTCTATTACATATTTGGCTTATGGAACGGTATGTGTGCTAATTTCAATCTCTGGTTTTATACAGCACCCTAACTCAACTTTCCCCTTAAGGAAGCATGCGTTTTTTCTCTAAATGTGAGACTCTGTTCGGTTTTGTAATTTAGTTTATGTGTAGCCAAGTTTACACTCCCTCTATTAGTGATATCTTATGATAATTATCTTTCTGTGTGTGACATATTTCTCTTAGAATCATCATACCTAAATCCACTCAATTTGCTGCTACAGGCCTGATGACATTGATTTCATTGCTGAGTGATATTCCGTTGTACGTAGGTAGCACAACTTCTTTATCCATTTTTTTCTTTCTGGGATATTTAATTTGTACTGCACTCGAGGTTCTTGTAAACACAGCAGCCCTAAATTTTGTGTTGGCTGTGTCTTGTTGATTTTAAATTTCCTAAGCTATAGGGCCAAAAGTGGAAGTGCCCTAGGCTCTGTAGCTTTGTTTTTCAGATGTTTCAGGATACACCATAAACATCTCCAGAGTGTCTGTTGGCAGTTTACATCCCGCCAATCAGCATAACAAGGCTCCCTGTTCTCCATGGCCTGTCCTGTGTTTCTGGTTTTTACACTTTTCTCAGATGGCCCTTTTGACGAATGGGAAATGAGACTTCATTGTAGTGCGGATTTCCATTGCTGGAGTGCTTGGTTGGACAAGAAGGGCATATGCGTTTTTTCTGAATATATTCAGGAAAAAATGTATACGCACTTTTTGTCCAAGTGCATCACTGTCAAAGATCTGCCGCTTTTCACATGCTTTAAACGCAATTCCAATCTACCCCCTGATATATGATTCCTGCAATTCTGCCTCGTTTTCAAGACCTCTTTGCAGACTTACTTCAATATATTTTTGCCAATAGCTGTCATTTATAACTCTGCAGGTTTGTGAATTACAGCGCCCGTGATTTCCTTTCTTAACTCGCTTCCTTGAAAGCTGGCCACAAAACCGCAGGTTTGCTTCAGGCCGTAATCAGGGTGTGGCACGGCACTCTGAGCCTTTGGTTAATTCCTCTTCCTGGTGGGAAATTAGAGTTAAATGTGCCCCTCCAGACACCTGCCTCACTCCCAGCCCCTTGGTGATGTGTGTCCTCTGGTTTGAGGCCACATGTGATGGGTTCCTCATCTTTTGATGATGTGGCCCCACTGGTGTGAGGACACTCCTGCCTGCTTCCCATCCCCTTGGTGATGTGGTCCCTCCGGCGAGAGTCTGATCCTGGTTGGGTTCCTCACACTTCTGTGAGGTGGGCCCTCTTCTCTGAGGTCATTTTTGCCTGGCTGGCACACCCCGCCTTGGCGACGTCGGCCCTCTGGTGGCAGTTGGAGCCTGCTGGGAGCCTCCTCCCCTCGGTGATGAGGCCCTCTGGCATCAGGCCCTAACTGCTGGGTTCCCACATTTTCTGATACGTGCTAAGTGGTGCGAGGGCACTCCTGCCAGGTTCCCATCCCCATGGGCATGTGGGCCTTTTGCTCTAAGGTCCAAACACCTGTGTTGTTCACCGTTTCATGATGTTGGCTCTCTGGTGTTAGTTCACTCAGGCCTAGATCCCATAGACTCTGTGCTCTGAGCCGCCTGCTGGGAGGTTCCTACTGCTGGATTCCTTACCTTTTCTATTCTTTGGGTCCTGTGTTTTCATGCTCCTCCTTCCTAACTCACTCCGAGCCCCTTTGTGATGTAGGTCCTCTGGTTTGAGGCCAACTGTGCCGGTATCCTCACCTTTATTGATGTGACCCCACTGGTGTGAGGACACTCCTGCCTGGTTCCCACCCCCTTGGTGATGGGGGCCCTCTGGTGAGAGTCTGATCCTGGCTGGATTCCTCACACTTCTGGGAGGTGGGCCCTCTGCTGTGAGGTCACTCCTGCCTGGCTGTCACACGTCACCTTGGCGATGTGCGCCCTCAGTTGGGAGTTGGTGCCTGCTGGGAGTCTCCTCCCCTCGGTAATGAGGACCCTCTGGCGTCAGGCCCTAAATCATGGGCTCCCAAAATTTTCTGATGTGCGGCCTGTCATGCGAGTACACTCCTGCCAGGGTCCCATCCCCATGGGGATGTGGGCTTTCTGCTCTGACGTCCCAATGGCTGGGTTGCTCACAGTGTCAGAATGTGGGCCATCTACTGTGAGTTCACTCCGGCATGGATCCCATAGCCTCGGTGCTCTGGGCCACCTGCTTGGAGCTTCCAACTGCGGGGTTCCTCACCTTTTTTATTCTATGGGCCCTCTGTTGTGAGTCTCCTCCTGCATGCCTCACTCCCAGCCCTTTCGTGATGTGTGTCCCCTTGTTTGAGGCCACATGTGCTGTGTTCCTCACCTTTCGCTGATGTGGCCCCACTGGTGTGAGGACACTCCTGCCTGGTTTCCATCCCCTTGGTGATGTGGGCCCTCTGGTTAGAGTCTGATCCTGGTTGGGTTCCTCACACTTCTGTGAGGTGGGCCCTCTGCTGTGAGGTAACTCCTGCCTGGCTTGCTCCCATTGCCTTGGTGACGTCGGCCCTCTGGTGGCATTTGGAGCCTGCTGGTAGCCTCCTCTCCTCGGTGATGAAGGCCCTCTGGCGCCAGGCTCTAACTGCTGGGTTCCCACATTTTCTGATATGTTCTAAGTTGTGCGAGGACACTCCTGCAAGGTTCCCATCCACATGGGGATGTGGGCCTTCTGCTCTGAAGTCCCACCGGCTGGGTTGCTCACAGTTTCATGATGTGGGCCCTCTGCTGTGAGTTCACTGTGGCCTGGATCCCATAGACTCCGTGCTCTGGGCCACCTGCTGGGAGGTTCAAACTGCTGGATTCCTCACATTTTTTATTCTGTGGGCCCTGTGTTGTTAGGCTACTCCTGCTTGCCTCACTCGGAGCACCTTGGAAATGTGGGTCCTCTGGTTTAGGCCACATGTGCTGGGTTCCTCACCTTTCTATAATGGGCCCCACTGGTGTGAGGACACTCCTGCCTTGTTCCGATCCCCTTGGTGATGTGGGTTCTCTGGTGAGAGTCTTATCCTGGCTGGGTTCCTCACCCTTCTGTGAGGTAGGCCCTCTGCTGTGAGGTCACTCCTGCCTGACTGGCACACGTCACCTTGGCGACATGGGCCCTCAGTTGGGAGTTGCTGCCTGCTGGGAGTCTCCTCCCCTCGGTAATGAGGGACCTCTGGCGTCAGGCCCTAACTCCTGAGCTCCCCAAATTTTCTGATGTGCACCCTGTGGTGCGAGTACACTCCTGCCAGGTTCCCAACACCATGGGAATGTGGGCCTTCTGCTCTGAAGTCCCAAAGGTGGGTTGCTCAGTTTCATGATGAGGGCCCTCTGGTGTGAGTTCACTCCGGCCTGGATCCCATAGCCTCGCTGCTGCTGGCCGACTGCAGGGAGGTTCCAACTGCGGGATTCCTCACCTTTTTTCTTCCATGGGCCCTCTGTTTTGAGACTCCTCCTGCCTGCTTCACTCCAGGCCCCATGGTGATGTGTGTCCTCTGGTGAGAGTGTGATCCTGGCTGGGTTCCTCACCCTTCTGTGAGGTGGGCCCTCTGCTGTGAGGTCACTCCTGCCTGGCTGGCACACCCCGCCTTGGCAACGTCGGCCCTCTTGTGTCAGTTGGAGCCTGCTGGGAGCCTCCTCCAAACGGTGATGAGGGCCCTCTGGCGTCAGGCCCTAACTGCAGGGTACCCACATTTTCTGATACATGCTAAGTGGTGTGAGGACACTCGTGCCATGTTCCCAACCCCATGGGAATGTGGGCCTTCTGCTCTGAGGTCCCAACGGCTGGGTTGCTCACAGTTTCATGATGTGGGCCCTCTGCTGTGAGTTCACTGCGGCCTGGATCGCATAGACTCGGTGCTCTGGGCCACCTGCTGGGAGGTTCCCACTGCAGGATTCCTCAGCTTTTTTATTCTATTGGCCCTGTGTTGTGAGGCTACTCCTGCCTGACTCGATCCGAGACCCATGGTGATGTGGGTCCTCTGGTTTGAGACAACATGTGTTGGGTACCTCAACTTTCGATGATGTGGCCCCACGGGTGTGAGGACACTCCTGCCTGGTTCCCAGCCCCTAGCTGATGTGGGCACTCTGGTGAGAGTCTGATCCTGGCTGGGTACCTTACCCTTCTGTGAGGTGGGCCCTCTGATGTGAGGTCACTCCTGCCTGGTTGGCTCACGTCGCCTTGGTGACGTGGAGCCTCTGTTGGCCACTGAAGCATGCTGGGAGCCTCCTACCCTCTTGAATGAGGGCCCTGGAAAAATCACATATGCCATTTTGACCAAGGGCATCATTGTCGAGGTTCTGCCTCTTTTAATATGCTTTCAAAGGACTTCCCGTTTACCTCCTGAAATCGTATTCCTGGAATTCTGCCCCGCTTTCAAGTCCTCTTCGCAGCCTTCCTTCAGATATTCATGGACGATAGCTGTCATTTAACACTCTGCAGATTTGTGAATGGCAGTGGCCCTGAGCTCCTTTCTTCAACTCGCTCTCTTGTGAGCTGGCCGCAAAACCGCAGGATTGCTTCAGGCCCTAATCTGGTTCCGGCACGGCATGCTGAGCCTTTGGCTATTTCTTCTTCCTAGTGGGAAATGAGCGTTAAATTTGCCCATGCAGATACCTACAGCTAGTCTCTCATTGGTTCTCCCTAGTCCTGTTCATCTTGCACAGAAATTGCAGACTGTGCCAAACAGGAGGTTAAAGGCACTGACTCTCCAAGCTGGGAGAGTGTTAGTAAATTTTCTGGAATGGTGAACCCGAGTAGCAGGGGACGAAAACTGAGATGCATTTAAAAATGTTTACCGGTCACACGGTGGACCATACTCTGTGTTTCCCATGCATGTTTTACCTGAAGGAAGAATCCCTTAAACCTGGAGAGTTGGGATCCATGGAATGGGTACCATGCAGTATGACTTCAAAGGGTCTGCATTTGTTCACCGAACCTCACCAATGCTATCAGCCCGAAGGGTCATGCCTTATGTCTCACCAAGCTCTTGGTGTAGATGTGGTAAATCCAGGTTACATCACAAGCCCTGAATGAATTATTTAAGAATTGCTCTCTATTTCACTGTCATTGTGTTTTGTTTTTGTAATTTATTTTGATAACTGGATTTATCGGATTTTCACTGCTGTGTTTATGCCGCTGTACACACACTTGATTCTCTTACGTAGACATATAAATCCATGGGTTTTAAGATTCTTACTAGACAGGTATATTCCTAGGCGTGGAATATGTGGTGTGGAGTCCATTTCGTTGAGCAAGGAGTAGGCCTTGACTCTAATATATTTGGCTCATGGAAGGGTATCTGTGGTAATTTCAATCTCTGGTTTTATGCAGCACCCCAACTCACCTTTCCCCTTAAGCATGCATAAGTTGGTTTTCTAAATTTGAGACCCTGTTCTGTTTTGTAATTCAGTTCATGTGTAGCCAAGTTTACGCTCCGTGTATTAGTGATATCTTATGATGTTTCTATTTCTGTGTGACTTATTTCTCGTAGAATCGTCGTACGTGAATGCACTCATTATGCCGCTACGGGCCTGATGACGTAGATCTCATTGCTGAGTGATATTCCATTTTACGTACGTACCACAACTTCTTTATCCATTTTTTGCTTTCTCAGATATTTAACTTGTACCATAGGCGGGGTTCTTGTAAACAGAGCCATCCCAAACTTTGGGGTGGCTGTGTGTTTTTGATTTTAATTTCCCTAAGCTATAGGACCATAAGTGGAAGTGCCATAGGCTGTGTTGCTTTGTTTCCTACGTGTTTCAGGAAACACCATACACTTCTCCAGAGTGGCTGTTGGCAATTTACCTCCCGGTCCCAAACTTTGGGGTGGCTGTGTGTTTTTGATTTTAATTTCCCTAAGCTATAGGACCATAAGTGGAAGTGCCATAGGCTGTGTTGCTTTGTTTCCTACGTGTTTCAGGAAACACCATACACTTCTCCAGAGTGGCTGTTGGCAATTTACATCCCGCCCATCAGCATAACAAGGCTCCCTGTTCTCCATGACCTGTCCTGCCTTTCTGGATTTTACACTTGTTTCAGATGGCCCTTTTGACCGGGGGGCAGTGAGACTTCATTGTAGTGCAGATTTCCTTTACACGCTTGCTTGGTTGGCCAAAAAAGGCGTATACCTTTTTTCCTGAATATATTCAGGAAAAAACGCATACGCCCTTTTTGGCCAAGTGCATCATTGTGGACATTCTGCCTCTTTTCCTATGCTTTAAGTGCAATTCCAGTCTACCCCCTGAAATCGTTTTCCCGAAATTCTGCCCCGTTTTCAAGTCCACTTTGAAGACTTCCTTCAATACAATTTTGGATGATAGCTGTCATTCATAACTCTGAAGGTTTGTGAATTACAGTGCCCCTGAGCTCCTTTCTTCAACTCGCTTTCTTGTGAGCTGGCCGCAAAACCGCAGGATTGCTTCAGGCCCTAATCTGGTTACGGCAGGGCATGCTGGGCCTTTGGTTAATTCCTCTTCCTGGTGGGAAATGAGCGTTCCGTTTGCCCGTGCAGACACCTACAGCTAGTCTCTTTTTCGTTCTCCCTATTCCTGTTCATCTTGCGCAGAAATTGCAAACTGTGCCAAACAGGAGGTTAAAGGCACTGACTCTCCAAGTGGGGAGAGTGTTAGTAAAGCGTCTGGAACGGTGAACCCGAGTACCAGGGGACGAAACCTGAGATGCATTTGAAAACGTTTCCCAATCACACGGTGGACCATACTCTGGGTTTCCCATGCATGTTTTAGCAGAAGAAAGAATCCCTTAAACCTGGAGAGTTGGGACCCATGGAATGGCTACCATGAAGTATGACTTCAAAGGGTCTGCGTTTGCTCACCGAACCTCACCAATGCTATCAGCCCGAAGTGTCCAGCCTTATGTCTCACCCATCTCTGGGTGTAGATGTGGTAAATCCAGGTTGCATCACAAGCCCTGAATGAATTATTTAAGAATTGCTCTCTATTTCACTGTCATTGTGTTTTGTTTTTGAAATTTATTTGTTATTGGGATTTATCAGATTTTCACTGCTGCGTTTAGGCCACTGTACACACGCTTGACTTCCTTATGGAGACATATAAATCAATGGGTCTTAAGTTTCTTACTTGTCAGGTATATTCCCAGGCGTTGAATATGGGGTGTTGAGTCCATTTCGTTGAGCAAGGTGTAGGTCTTGTCTATTATATATTTGTCTTATGGAACGGTATCTGTGCTAATTTCAATCTCTGAATTGATGCAGCACCCCAACTCATCTTTCCCCATAAGCAAGCGTAAGTTGGTTTTCTAAATTTGAGACCCTGTTCTGTTTTGTAATTCAGTTCATGTGTAGCCAAGTTTACGTTCCGTGTATTAGTGATATCTTATGATGTTTCTTTTTCTGTGTGAGTTATTTCTCGTAGAATCGTCGTACCTGAATCCACTCATTATGCCGCTACGGGCCTGATGACGTAGATCTCATTGCTGAGTGATATTCCATTGTACGTACGTACCTCAACTTCTTTATCCATTTTTTGCTTTCTCGGATATTTAACTTGTACCGTAGACGAGGTTCTTGTAAACAGAGCCGTCCCAAATGTTGGGGTGGCTGTGTGTTTTTGATTTTAATTTTCCTAGGCTATAGGACCATAAGTAGAAGTGCCATAGGCTGTGTTGCTTTGTTTCCTATGTGTTTCAGGAAACACCACACACTTCTCCTGAGTGGCTGTTGGCAATTTACATCCCGACCATCAGCATAACAAGGCTCCCTCTTCTCCATGACCTGTCCTGCCTTTCTGGATTTTACACTTTTTTCAGATTGCCCTTTTGACCGGGGGGCAGTGAGACTTCATTGTAGTGCAGATTTCCTTTACACGCTTGATTGGTTGGCCAAAAAGGGCGTATGCGTTTTCTCCAGAATACATATAGGGAAAAACGCATATGCCCTTTTTGGCCAAGTGCATCATTGTGGACATTCTGCCTCTTTTCCTATGCTTTAAGTGCAATTCCAGTCTACCCCCTGAAATCGTTTTCCTGAAATTCTGCCCCGCTTTCAAGTCCTCTTCGAAGACTTACTTCAATACATTTTTGGACGATAGCTGTCATTCATAACTCTGCAGGTTTGTGAATTACAGTGCCCCTGAGCTCCTTTCTTCAACTCGCTTTCTTGTGAGCTGGCCGCAAAACCGCAGGATTGCTTCAGACCCTAATCTGGTTCCGGCAGGGCACGCTGAGCCTTATGTTAATTCCTCTTCCTGGTGGGAAGTGAGCGTTCTATTTGCCCGTGCAGACACCTACAGCTAGTCTCTCATTGCTTCTCCCTATTCCTGTTCATCTTGCGCAGAAATTGCAAACTGTGCCAAACAGGAGGTTAAAGGCACTGACTTTCCAAGTGGGGAGAGTTTTAGTAAAGTGTCTGGAACGGTGCACCCGAGTACCAGGGGACGAAACATGAGATGCATTTGAAAACGTTTCCCAATCACACGGTGGAACATACTCCGGGTTTCCCATGCATGTTTTAGCTGAAGGAAGAATCCCTTAAACCTGGAGAGTTGGGACCCATGGAATGGGTACCATGCAGTATGACTTCAAAGGGTCTGCGTTTGCTCACCAAACCTCACCAATGCTATCAGCCCAAAGTGTCCAGCCTTATGTCTCAACCAGCTCTGGGTGTAGATGTGGTAAATCCAGGTTGCATCACAAGCCCTGAATGAATTATTTAAGAATTGCTCTCTATTTCACTGTCATTGTGTTTTTTTTTTTAAACATCTTTATAGGGGTATAATTGCTTTACAATGGTGTGTTAGTTTCTGCTTTATAACAAAGTGAATCAGTTATACATATACATATGTTCCCATATGTCTTCCCTCTTGCGTCTCCCTCCCTCCCACTCTCCCTATCCCACCCCTCCAGGCTGTCACAAAGCACCAAGCTAATATCCCTGTGCCTTGGGGCTGCTTCCCACTAGCTATCTACCTTACTACGTTTGTTAGTGTGTATATATCCATGACTCTCTCTCGCCCTGTCAAAGCTCACCCCTCCCCCTCCCCATATCCTCAAGTCCGTTCTCCAGTAGGTCTGCGTCTTTATTCCTGTCTTACCCCTAGGTTCTTCATGACATTTTTTTCCCCTTAAATTCCATATATATGTGTTAGCATACGGTATTTGTCTTTTTCTTTCTGACTTACTTCACTCTGTATGACAGACTCTAGGTCTATCCATCTCATTACAAATAGCTCAATTTCATTTCTTTTTAAGGCTGAGTCATATTCCATTGTATATATGTGCCACAGTTTCTTTATCCATTCATCCGATGATGGGCGCTTAGGTTGTTTCCATCTCCGGGCTATTGTAAATAGAGCTGCAATGAACATTTTGGTACATGACTCTTTTTGAATTTTGGTTTTCCCAGGGTATATGCCCAGTAGTGGGATTGCTGGGTCATATGGTAATTCTATTTGTAGTTTTTTAAGGAACCTCCATACTGTTCTCCATAGTGGCTGAACCAATTCACATTCCCACCAGCAGTGCAAGAGTGTTCCCTTTTCTCCACACCCTCTCCAGCATTTATTGTTTCTAGATTTTTTGATGATGGCCATTCTGACTGGTGTGAGATGATATCTCATTGTAGTTTTGATTTGCATTTCTCTAATGATTAATGATGTTGAGCATTCTTTCATGTGTTTGTTGCCATTCTGTATATCTTCTTTGGAGAAATGTCTATTTAGGTCTTCTGCCCATTTTTGGATTGGGTTGTTTGTTTTTTTGTTATTGAGCTGCATGAGCTGCTTGTAAATTTTGGAGATTAATCCTTTGTCATTTGCTTCATTTGCATGTCATTGTGTTTTGTTTGTGACATTTATTTTGTTAATGGGATTTATCGGATTTTCACTGCTGCGTTTAGGCCACTGTACACACGCTTGACTTCCTTATGGAGACATATAAATCCATGGGTCTTAAGATTTTTACTTGTCAGGTATATTCCCAGGCGTTGAATATGGGGTGTTGAGTCCATTTCGTTGAGCAACAGTAGGTCTTGTCTATTATATATTTGGCTTATGGAACGGTATCTGTGCTAATTTAAATCTCTGGTTTTATGCAGCACCCCAACTCACCTTTCCCCATAAGCAAGCATAAGTTGGTTTTCTAAATTTGAGACCCTGTTCTGTTTTGTAATTCAGTTCATGTGTAGCCAAGTTTACGTTCCGTGTATTAGTGATATCTTATGATGTTTCTTTTTCTGTGTGACTTATTTCTCGTAGAATCGTCGTACCTGAATCCACTCATTATGCCGCTATGGGCCTGATGACGTAGATCTCATTGCTGAGTGATATTCCATTGTACGTACGTACCACAACTTCTTTATCCATTTTTTGCTTTCTCGGATATTTAACTTGTACCGTAGATGAGGTACTTGTAAAAAAGCCGTCCCAAACTTTGGGGTGGCTGTGTGTTTTGGATTTTAATTTCCCTAAGCTATAGGACCATAAGTGGAAGTGCCATAGGCTGTGTTGCTTTGTTTCCTACGTGTTTCAGGAAACACCATACACTTCTCCAGAGTGGCTGTTTGCAATTTACATCCCGCCCATCAGCATAACAAGGCTCCCTGTTCTCCATGACCTGTCCTGCCTTTCTGGATTTTACACTTGTTTCAGATGGCCTTTTGGACCGGGAGGCAGTGAGACTTCATTGTAGTGCAGATTTCCTTTACACGCTTGCTTGGTTGACCAAAAAGGGCGTATGCGTTATTTCCTGAATATATTCAGGAAAAAACGCATACGCCCTTTTTGGCCAAGTGCATCATTGTGGACATTCTGCCTCTTTTCCTATGCTTTAAGTGCAATTCCAGTCTACCCCCTGAAATCGTTTTCCTGTAATTCTGCCCCGTTTTCAAGTCCTCTTCGAAGACTTACTTCAATACATTTTTGGACGATAGCTATCATTCATAACTCTGCAGGTGTGTGAATTACAGTGCCCCTGAGCTCCTTTCTTCAAATCGCTTTCTTGTGAGCTGGCCGCAAAACCGCAGGATTGCTTCAGGCCCTAATCTGGTTCCGGCCGGGCACGCTGAGCCTTTGGTTAATTCCTCATCCTGTTGGGAAAGGAGCGTTCCATTTGCCCGAGTAGACACCTACAGCTAGTCTCTCATTGGTTCTCCCTATTCCTGTTCATCTTGTGCAGAAATTGCAAACTGTGCCAAACAGGAGGTTAAAGGCACTGACTCTCCAAGTGGGGAGAGTGTTAGTAAAGTGTCTGGAGCGGTGAACCCGAGTACCAGGGGACGAAACCTGAGATGCATATGAAAACGTTTCCCAATCACACGGTGGACCACACTCTGGGTTTCCCATGCATGTTTTAGCTGAAGGAAGAATCCCTTAAACCTGGAGAGTTGGGACCCATGGAATGGCTACCATGCAGTATGACTTCAAAGGGTCTGCGTTTGGTCACCGAACCTCACCATTGCTATCAGCCCGAAGTGTCCAGCCTTATGTCTCACCCAGCTCTGGGTGTATATGTGGTAAATCCAGGTTACATCACAAGCCCTGATTGAATTACTTAAGAATTGCTCTCTATTTCACTGTCATTGTGTTTTGTTTTTGAAATTAATTTTGATAATGGGATTTATCGGATTTTCACTGCTGCGTTTAGGCCGCTGTACACACGCTTGATTTCCTTATGGAGACATATAAATCTATGGGTCTTAACATTCTTACTTGTCAGGTTAAATTCCAGGCGTTGAATATGGGGTGTTGAGTCCATTTCGTTGAGCAACAGTAGGTCTTGTCTATTATATATTTGGCTTATGGAATGGTATCTGTGCTAATTTCAATCTCTGGTTTGATGCAGCACCCCAACTCACCTTTCCCCATAAGCAAGCATAAGTTGGTTTTCTAAATTTGAGACCATGTTCTGTTTTGTAATTCAGTTCATGTTTAGCCAAGTTTACGTTCCGTGTATTAGTGATATCTTATGATGTTTCTTTTTCTGTGTGACTTATTTCTCGTAGAATCGTCGTACCTGAATCCACTCATTATGCCGCTACGGGCCTGATGACGTAGATCTCATTGCTGAGTGATATTCCATTGTACGTACGTACCTCAACTTCTTTATCCATTTTTTGCTTTCTCGGATATATAACTTGTACCGTAGACGAGGTTCTTGTAAACAGAGCCGTCCCAAATGTTGGGGTGGCTGTGTGTTTTTGATTTTAATTTTCCTAAGCTATAGGACCATAAGTAGAAGTGCCATAGGCTGTGTTGCTTTGTTTCCTATGTGTTTCAGGAAACACCATACACTTCTCCAGAGTGGCTGTTGGCAATTTACATCCCGACCATCAGCATAACAAGGCTCCCTCTTCTCCATGACCTGTCCTGCCTTTCTGGATTTTACACTTTATTCAGATGGCCCTTTTGACAGGGGGCAGTGAGACTTCTTTGTAGTGAAGATTTCCTTTACACGCTTGCTTGTTTGGCCAAAAAGGGCGTATGCGTTTTTTCCTGAATATATTCAGGAAAAAACGCATACGCCCTTTTTGACCAACTGCATCATTGTCGACATTCTGCCTCCTTTCCTATGCTTTAAGTGCAATTCCAGTCTACCCCCTGAAATCGTTTTCCTGAAATTCTGCCCCGCTTTCAAGTCCTCTTCGAAGACTTACTTCAATACATTTTTGGACGATAGCTGTCATTCATAACTCTGCAGGTTTGTGAATTACAGTGCCCCTGAGCTCCTTTCTTCAACTCGCTTTCTTGTGAGCTGGCCGCAAAACCGCAGGATTGTTTCAGGCCCTAATCTGGTTCCGGCAGGGCATGCTGAGCCTTTGGTTAATTCCTCTTCCTGGTGGGAAATGAGCGTTCCATTTGCCCGTGCAGACACCTACAGCTAGACTCTCATTGTTTGTCCCTATTCCTGTTCATCTTGCGCAGAAATTGCAAACTGTGCCAAACAGAAGTTTAAAGGCACTGACTTTCCAAGTGGGGAGAGTGTTACTAAAGTGTCTGGAACGGTGCACCCGAGTACCAGGGGATGAAACCTGAGATGCATTTGAAAACGTTTCCCAATCACACGGTGGAACATACTCCGGGTTTCCCATGCATGTTTTAGCTGAAGGAAGAATCCCTTAAACCTGGAGAGTTGGGATCCATGGAATGGCTACCATGCAGTATGACTTCAAAGGGTCTGCGTTTGCTCACCGAACCTCACCATTGCTATCAGCCCGAAGTGTCCAGCCTTATGTCTCACCCAGCTCTGGGTGTATATGTGGTAAATCCAGGTTGCATCACAAGCCCTGAATGAATTATTTAATAATTGCTCTCTATTTCACTGTCATTGTGATTTGTTTTTGAAATTAATTTTGATAATGGGATTTATCGGATTTTCACTGCTGCGTTTAGGCCGCTGTACACACGCTTGATTTCCTTATGGAGACATATAAATCCATGGGTCTTAACATTATTACTTGTCAGGTATATTTCCAGAGGTTGAATATGGGGTGTTGAGTCCATTTCGTTGAGCAAGGGGTAGGTCTTGTCTATTATATATTTGGCTTATGGAACGGTATCTGTGCTAATTTCCATCTCTGGTTTGATGCAGCACCCCAACTCACCTTTCCCCATAAGCAAGCATAAGTTGGTTTTCTAAATTTGAGACCATGTTCTGTTTTGTAATTCAGTTCATGTTTAGCCAAGTTTACGTTCCGTGTATTAGTGATATCTTATGATGTTTCTTTTTCTGTGTGACTTATTTCTCGTAGAATCGTCGTACCTGAATCCCCTCATTATGCCGCTATGGGCCTGATGACGTAGATCTCATTGTTGAGTGATATTCCATTGTACGTACGTACCACAACTTCTTTATCCATTTTTTGCTTTGTCGGATATTTAACTTGTACCGTAGACGAGGTTCTTGTAAACAGAGCCGTCCCAAACTGGGGTGCCTGTGTGTTTTTGATTTTAATTGCCCTAAGCTATAGGACCCTAAGTGGAAGTGCCATAGGCTGTGTTGCTTTGTTTCCTACGTGTTTCAGGAAACACCATACACTTCTCCAGAGTGGCTGTTGGCAATTTACATCCCGCCCATCAGCATAAAAAGGCTCCCTGTTCTCCATGACCTGTCCTGCCTTTCTGGATTTTACACTTTTTTCAGATGGACCTTTTGACCGGGGGGCAGTGAGACTTCAATGTAGTGCAGATTTCCTTTACACACTTGCTTGGTTGGCCAAAAAGGGCGTATGCGTTTTTTCCTGAATATATTCAGGAGAAAACGCATACGCCCTTTTTGTCCAAGTGCATCATTGTGGACATTCTGCCTCTTTTCCTATGCTTTAAGTGCAATTCCAGTCTACCCCCTGAAATCGTTTTCCTGAAATTCTGCCCCGCTTTCAAGTCCTCTTCGAAGACTTACTTCAATACATTTTTGGACGATAGCTGTCATTCATAATTCTGCAGGTTTGTGAATTACAGTGCCACTGGGCTCTTTTCTTCAACTCGCTATCTTGTGAGGTGGCCGCAAAACCGCAGGATTGCTTCAGGCCCTAATCTGGTTCCGGCAGGGCACGCTGAGCCTTTGGTTAATTCCTCTTCCTGGTGGGAAATGAGCGTTCCATTTGCCCGTGCAGACACCTACAGCTAGTCTCTCATTGCTTCTCCCTATTCCTGTTCATCTTGCGCAGAAATTGCAAACTGTGCCAAACAGGAGGTTAAAGGCACTGACTTTCCAAGTGGGGAGAGTGTTAGTAAAGTGTCTGGAACGGTGCACCCGAGTACCAGGGGACGAAACATGAGATGCATTTGAAAACGTTTCCCAATCACACGGTGGAACATACTCCGGGTTTCCCATGCATGTTTTAGCTGAAGGAAGAATCCCTTAAACCTGGAGAGTTGGGACCCATGGAATGGGTACCATGCAGTATGACTTCAAAGGGTCTGCGTTTGCTCACCAAACCTCACCAATGCTATCAGCCCAAAGTGTCCAGCCTTATGTCTCAACCAGCTCTGGGTGTAGATGTGGTAAATCCAGGTTGCATCACAAGCCCTGAATGAATTATTTAAGAATTGCTCTCTATTTCACTGTCATTGTGTTTTTTTTTTTTAAACATCTTTATAGGGGTATAATTGCTTTACAATGGTGTGTTAGTTTCTGCTTTATAACAAAGTGAATCAGTTATACATATACATATGTTCCCATATGTCTTCCCTCTTGCGTCTCCCTCCCTCCCACTCTCCCTATCCCACCCCTCCAGGCTGTCACAAAGCACCAAGCTAATATCCCTGTGCCTTGCGGCTGCTTCCCACTAGCTATCTACCTTACTACGTTTGTTAGTGTGTATATGTCCATGACTCTCTCTCGCCCTGTCAAAGCTCACCCCTCCCCCTCCCCATATCCTCAAGTCCGTTCTCCAGTAGGTCTGCGTCTTTATTCCTGTCTTACCCCTAGGTTCTTCATGACATTTTTTTTCCCCTTAAATTCCATATATATGTGTTAGCATACGGTATTTGTCTTTTTCTTTCTGACTTACTTCACTCTGTATGACAGACTCTAGGTCTATCCATCTCATTACAAATAGCTCAATTTCATTTCTTTTTAAGGCTGAGTCATATTCCATTGTATATATGTGCCACATTTTCTTTATCCATTCATCCGATGATGGGCGCTTAGGTTGTTTCCATCTCCGGGCTATTGTAAATAGAGCTGCAATGAACATTTTGGTACATGACTCTTTTTGAATTTTGGTTTTCCCAGGGTATATGCCCAGTAGTGGGATTGCTGGGTCATATGGTAATTCTATTTGTAGTTTTTTAAGGAACCTCCATACTGTTCTCCATAGTGGCTGAACCAATTCACATTCCCACCAGCAGTGCAAGAGTGTTCCCTTTTCTCCACACCCTCTCCAGCATTTATTGTTTCTAGATTTTTTGATGATGGCCATTCTGACTGGTGTGAGATGATATCTCATTGTAGTTTTGATTTGCATTTCTCTAATGATTAATGATGTTGAGCATTCTTTCATGTGTTTGTTGCCATTCTGTATATCTTCTTTGGAGAAATGTCTATTTAGGTCTTCTGCCCATTTTTGGATTGGGTTGTTTGTTTTTTTGTTATTGAGCTGCATGAGCTGCTTGTAAATTTTGGAGATTAATCCTTTGTCATTTGCTTCATTTGCATGTCATTGTGTTTTGTTTGTGAAATTTATTTTGTTAATGGGATTTATCGGATTTTCACTGCTGCGTTTAGGCCACTGTACACACGCTTGACTTCCTTATGGAGACATATAAATCCATGGGTCTTAAGATTCTTACTTGTCAGGTATATTCCCAGGCGTTGAATATGGGGTGTTGAGTCCATTTCGTTGAGCAACAGTAGGTCTTGTCTATTATATATTTGGCTTATGGAACGGTATCTGTGCTAATTTCAATCTCTGGTTTGATGCAGCACCCCAACTCACCTTTCCCCATAAGCAAGCATAAGTTGGTTTTCTAAATTTGAGACCCTGTTCTGTTTTGTAATTCAGTTCATGTGTAGACAAGTTTATGTTCCGTGTATTAGTGATATCTTATGATGTTTCTTTTTCTGTGTGACTTATTTCTCGTAGAATCGTCGTACCTGAATCCACTCATTATGCCGCTACGGGCCTGATGACGTAGATCTCATTGCTGAGTGATATTCCATTGTACGTACGTACCACAACTTCTTTATCCATTTTTTGCTTTCTCGGATATTTAACTTGTACCGTAGACGAGGTTCTTGTAAACAGAGCCGTCCCAAACTTTGGGGTGGCTGTGTGTTTTTGATTTTAATTTCCCTAAGCTATAGGACCCTAAGTGGAAATGCGATAGGCTGTGTTGCTTTGTTTCCTACGTGTTTCAGGAAACACCATACACTTCTCCAGAGTGGCTGTCGGCAATTTACATCCCACCCATCAGCATAACAAGGTTCCCAGTTCTCCATGACCTGTTCTGACTTTCTGGATTTTACACTTTTTTCAGATGGCCCTTTTGTCCGGGGGGCAGTGAGACTTCAATGTAGTGCAGATTTCCTTTACACGCTTGCTTGGTTGGCCAAAAAGGGCGTATGCATTTTTTCCTGAATATATTCAGGAAAAAACGCATACGCCCTTTTTGGCCAAGTGCATCATTGTGGACATTCTGCCTCTTTTCCTATGCTTTAAGTGCAATTCCAGTCTACCTCCTGAAATCGTTTTCCTGAAATTCTGCCCCGTTTTCAAGTCCTCTTCGAAAACTTACTTCAGTACATTTTTGGACGATAGCTGTCATTCATAACTCTGCAATATTGTGAATTACAGTGCCCCTGAGCTCCTTTCTTCAACTCGCTTTCTTGTGAGCTGGCCGCAAAACCGCAGGATTGCTTCAGGCCCTAATCTGGTTCCGGCAGGGCACGCTGAGCCTTTGGTTAATTCCTCTTCCTGGTGGGAAATGAGCGTTCCATTTGCCCGTGCAGACACCTACAGCTAGTCTCTCATTGGTTCTCCCTATTCCTGTTCATCTTGCGCAGAAATTGCAAACTGTGCCAAACAGGAGGTTAAAGGCACTGACTTTCCAAGTGGGGAGAGTTTTAGTAAAGTGTCTGGAACGGTGCACCCGAGTACCAGGGGACGAAACCTGAGATGCATTTGAAAACGTTTCCCAATCACACGGTGGAACATACTCCGGGTTTCCCATGCATGTTTTAGCTGAAGGAAGAATCCCTTAAACCTGGAGAGTTGGGACACATGGAATGGGTACCATGCAGTATGGCTTCAAAGGGTCTGCGTTTGCTCATCAAACCTCACCAATGCTATCAGCCCAAAGTGTCCAGCCTTATGTCTCAACCAGCTCTGGGTGTAGATGTGGTAAATCCAGGTTGCATCACAAGCCCTGAATGAATTATTTAAGAATTGCTCTCTATTTCACTGTCATTGTGTTTTTTTTTTTAAACATCTTTATTGGGGTATAATTGCTTTACAATGGTGTGTTAGTTTCTGCTTTATAACAAATTGAATCAGTTATACATATACATATGTTCCCATATGTCTTCCCTCTTGCATCTCCCTCCCTCCCACTCTCCCTATCCCACCCCTCCAGGCTGTCACAAAGCACCAAGCTAATATCCCTGTGCCTTGCGGCTGCTTCCCACTAGCTATCTTCCTTACTACGTTTGTTAGTGTGTATATGTCCATGACTCTCTCTCGCCCTGTCAAAGCTCACCCCTCCCCCTCCCCATATCCTCAAGTCTGTTCTCCAGTAGGTCTGCGTCTTTATTCCTGTCTTACCCCTAGGTTCTTCATGACATTTTTTTTCCCCTTAAATTCCATATATATGTGTTAGCATACGGTATTTGTCTTTTTCTTTCTGACTTACTTCACTCTGTATGACAGACTCTAGGTCTATCCATCTCATTACAAATAGCTCAATTTCATTTCTTTTTAAGGCTGAGTAATATTCCATTGTATATATGTGCCACATTTTCTTTATCCATTCATCCGATGATGGGCGCTTAGGTTGTTTCCATCTCCGGGCTATTGTAAATAGAGCTGCAATGAACATTTTGGTACATGACTCTTTTTGAATTTTGGTTTTCCCAGGGTATATGCCCAGTAGTGGGATTGCTGGGTCATATGGTAATTCTATTTGTAGTTTTTTAAGGAACCTCCATACTGTTCTCCATAGTGGCTGAAGCAATTCACATTCCCACCAGCAGTGCAAGAGTGTTCCCTTTTCTCCACACCCTCTCCAGCATTTACTGTTTCTAGATTTTTTGATGATGGCCATTCTGACTGGTGTGAGATGATATCTCATTGTAGTTTTGATTTGCATTTCTCTAATGATTAATGATGTTGAGCATTCTTTCATGTGTTTGTTGCCATTCTGTATATCTTCTTTGGAGAAATGTCTATTTAGGTCTTCTGCCCATTTTTGGATTGGGTTGTTTGTTTTTTTGTTATTGAGCTGCATGAGCTGCTTGTCAATTTTGGAGATTAATCCTTTGTCATTTGCTTCATTTGCATGTCATTGTGTTTTGTTTGTGACATTTATTTTGTTAATGGGATTTATCGGATTTTCACTGCTGCGTTTAGGCCACTGTACACACGCTTGACTTCCTTATGGAGACATATAAATCCATGGGTCTTAAGATTCTTACTTGTCAGGTATATTCCCAGGCGTTGAATATGGGGTGTTGAGTCCATTTCGTTGAGCAACAGTAGGTCTTGTCTATTATATATTTGGCTTATGGAACGGTATCTGTGCTAATTTCAATCTCTGGTTTGATGCAGCACCCCAACTCACCTTTCCCCATAAGCAAGCATAAGTAGGTTTTCTAAATTTGAGACCCTGTTCTGTTTTGTAATTCAGTTCATGTGTAGCCAAGTTTATGTTCCGTGTATTAGTGATATCTTATGATGTTTCTTTTTCTGTGTGACTTATTTCTCGTAGAATCGTCGTACCTGAATCCACTCATTATGCCGCTATGGGCCTGATGACGTAGATCTCATTGTTGAGTGATATTCCATTCTACGTACGTACCACAACTTCTTTATCCATTTTTTGCTTTCCCGGATATTTAACTTGTACCGTAGACGAGGTTCTTGTAAACAGAGCCGTCCCAAACTTTGGGGTGCCTGTGTGTTTTTGATTTTAATTTCCCTAAGCAATAGGACCCTAAGTGGAAGTGCCATAGGCTGTGTTGCTTTGTTTCCTACGTGTTTCAGGAAACACCATACACTTCTCCAGAGTGGCTGTTGGCAATTTACATCCCGCCCATCAGCATAACAAGGCTCCCTCTTCTCCATGACCTGTCCTGCCTTTCTGGATTTTACACTTTTTTCAGATGGCCCTTTTGACCGGGGGGCAGTGAGACTTCAATGTAGTGCAGATTTCTTTACACGCTTGCTTGGTTGGCCAAAAAGGGCGTATGCATTTTTTCCTGAATATATTCAGGAAAAAACGCATACGCCCTTTTTGGCCAAGTGCATCATTGTGGACATTCTGCCTCTTTTACTATGCTTTAAGTGCAATTCCAGTCTACCTCCTGAAATCGTTTTCCTGAAATTCTGCCCCGCTTTCAAGTCCTCTTCGAAAACATTCTTCAATACATTTTTGGACGATAGCTGTCATTCATAACTCTGCAATATTGTGAATTACAGTGCCCCTGAGCTCCTTTCTTCAACTCGCTTTCTTGTGAGCTGGCCGCAAAACCGCAGGATTGCTTCAGACCCTAATCTGGTTCCGGCAGGGCACGCTGAGCCTTTGGTTAATTCCTCTTCCTGGTGGGAAATGAGCGTTCCATTTGCCCGTGCAGACACCTACAGCTAGTCTCTCATTGGTTCTCCCTATTCCTGTTCATCTTGCGCAGAATTTGAAAACTGTGCCAAACAGGAGGTTAAAGGCACTGACTTTCCAAGTGGGGAGAGTTTTAGTAAAGTGTCTGGAACGGTGCACCCGAGTACCAGGGGACGAAACCTGAGATGCATTTGAAAACGTTTCCCAATCACACGGTGGAACATACTCCGGGTTTCCCATGCATGTTTTAGCTGAAGGAAGAATCCCTTAAACCTGGAGAGTTGGGACCCATGGAATGGGTACCATGCAGTATGGCTTCAAAGGGTCTGCCTTTGCTCACCAAACCTCACCAATGCTATCAGCCCAAAGTGTCCAGCCTTATGTCTCAACCAGCTCTGGATGTAGATGTGGTAAATCCAGGTTGCATCACAAGCCCTGAATGAATTATTTAAGAATTGCTCTCTATTTCAATGTCATTGTGTTTTTTTTTTTTAAACATCTTTATTGGGGTATAATTGCTTTACAATGGTGTGTTAGTTTCTGCTTTATAACAAATTGAATCAGTTATACATATACATATGTTCCCATATGTCTTCCCTCTTGCATCTCCCTCCCTCCCACTCTCCCTATCCCACCCCTCCAGGCTGTCACAAAGCACCAAGCTAATATCCCTGTGCCTTGCGGCTGCTTCCCACTAGCTATCTACCTTAGTACGTTTGTTAGTGTGTATATGTCCATGACTCTCTCTCGCCCTGTCAAAGCTCACCCCTCCCCCTCCCCATATCCTCAAGTCCGTTCTCCAGTAGGTCTGCGTCTTTATTCCTGTCTTACCCCTAGGTTCTTCATGACATTTTTTTTCCCCTTAAATTCCATATATATGTGTTAGCATACGGTATTTGTCTTTTTCTTTCTGACTTACTTCACTCTGTATGACAGACTCTAGGTCTATCCATCTCATTACAAATAGCTCAATTTCATTTCTTTTTAAGGCTGAGTAATATTCCATTGTATATATGTGCCACATTTTCTTTATCCATTCATCCGATGATGGGCGCTTAGGTTGTTTCCATCTCCGGGCTATTGTAAATAGAGCTGCAATGAACATTTTGGTACATGACTCTTTTTGAATTTTGGTTTTCCCAGGGTATATGCCCAGTAGTGGGATTGCTGGGTCATATGGTAATTCTATTTGTAGTTTTTTAAGGAACCTCCATACTGTTCTCCATAGTGGCTGAACCAATTCACATTCCCACCAGCAGTGCAAGAGTGTTCCCTTTTCTCCACACCCACTCCAGCATTTATTGTTTCTAGATTTTTTGATGATGGCCATTCTGACTGGTGTGAGATGATATCTCATTGTAGTTTTGATTTGCATTTCTCTAATGATTAATGATGTTGAGCATTCTTTCATGTGTTTGTTGCCATTCTGTATATCTTCTTTGGAGAAATGTCTATTTAGGTCTTCTGCCCATTTTTGGATTGGGTTGTTTGTTTTTTTGTTATTGAGCTGCATGAGCTGCTTGTAAATTTTGGAGATTAATCCTTTGTCATTTGCTTCATTTGCATGTCATTGTGTTTTGTTTGTGACATTTATTTTGTTAATGGGATTTATCGGATTTTCACTGCTGCGTTTAGGCCACTGTACACACGCTTGACTTCCTTATGGAGACATATAAATCCATGGGTCTTAAGATTCTTACTTGTCAGGTATATTCCCAGGCGTTGAATATGGGGTGTTGAGTCCATTTCGTTGAGCAACAGTAGGTCTTGTCTATTATATATTTGGCTTATGGAACGGTATCTGTGCTAATTTCAATCTCTGGTTTGATGCAGCACCCCAACTCACCTTTCCCCATAAGCAAGCATAAGTTGGTTTTCTAAATTTGAGACCCTGTTCTGTTTTGTAATTCAGTTCATGTGTAGCCAAGTTTATGTTCCGTGTATTAGTGATATCTTATGATGTTTCTTTTTCTGTGTGACTTATTTCTCGTAGAATCGTCGTACCTGAATCCACTCATTATGCCGCTATGGGCCTGATGACGTAGATCTCATTGTTGAGTGATATTCCATTGTACGTACGTACCACAACTTCTTTATCCATTTTTTGCTTTCTCGGATATATAACTTGTACCGTAGACGAGGTTCTTGTATACAGAGCCGTCCCAAATTTTGGGGTGACTGTGTGTTTTTGATTTTAATTTCCCTAAGCTATAGGACCCTAAGTGGAAGTGCCATAGGCTGTGTTGCTTTGTTTCCTACGTGTTTCAGGAAACACCATACACTTCTCCAGAGTGGCTGTTGGCAATTTACATCCCGCCCATCAGCATAACAAGGCTCCCTCTTCTCCATGACCTGTCCTGCCTTTCTGGATTTTACACTTTTTTCAGATGGCCCTTTTGACCGGGGGGCAGTGAGACTTCATTGTAGTGCAGATTTCCTTTACACGCTTGCTTGGTTGGCCAAAAAGGGCGTATGCGTTTTTTCCTGAATATATTCAGGAAAAAACGCATACGCCCTTTTTGGCCAAGTGCATCATTGTGGA
This sequence comes from Delphinapterus leucas, assembly GCF_059928025.1. Taxonomy (NCBI): domain Eukaryota; kingdom Metazoa; phylum Chordata; class Mammalia; order Artiodactyla; family Monodontidae; genus Delphinapterus; species Delphinapterus leucas. The sequence continues at coordinate 4,167,502 of NW_028322253.1, forward strand.
CATTCTGCCTCTTTTCCTATGCTTTAAGTGCAATTCCAGTCTACCTCCTGAAATCGTTTTCCTGAAATTCTGCCCCGCTTTCAAGTCCTCTTCGAAAACTTACTTCAATACATTTTTGGACGATAGCTGTCATTCATAACTCTGCAATATTGTGAATTACAGTGTCCCTGAGCTCCTTTCTTCAACTCGCTTTCTTGTGAGCTGGCCGCAAAACCGCAGGATTGCTTCAGGCCCTAATCTGGTTCCGGCAGGGCACACTGAGCCTTTGGTTAATTCCTCTTCCTGGTGGGAAATGAGCGTTCCATTTGCCCGTGCAGACACCTACAGCTAGTCTCTCATTGGTTCTCCCTATTCCTGTTCATCTTGTGCAGAAATTGCAAACTGTGCCAAACAGGAGGTTAAAGGCACTGACTTTCCAAGTGGGGAGAGTTTTAGTAAAGTGTCTGGAACGGTGCACCCGAGTACCAGGGGACGAAACCTGAGATGCATTTGAAAACGTTTCCCAATCACACGGTGGAACATACTCCGGGTTTCCCATGCATGTTTTAGCTGAAGGAAGAATCCCTTAAACCTGGAGAGTTGGGACCCATGGAATGGGTACCATGCAGTATGACTTCAAAGGGTCTGCGTTTGCTCACCAAACCTCACCAATGCTATCAGCCTTATGTCTCAACCAGTTCTGGGTGTAGATGTGGTAAATCCAGGTTGCATCACAAGCCCTGAATGAATTATTTAAGAATTGCTCTCTATTTCACTGTCATTGTGTTTTTTTTTTTTAAACATCTTTATTGGGGTATAATTGCTTTACAATGGTGTGTTAGTTTCTGCTTTATAACAAAGCGAATCAGTTATACATATACATATGTTCCCATATGTCTTCCCTCTTGCGTCTCCCTCCCTCCCACTCTCCCTATCCCACCCCTCCAGGCTGTCACAAAGCACCAAGCTAATATCCCTGTGCCTTGCGGCTGCTTCCCACTAGCTATCTACCTTACTACGTTTGTTAGTGTGTATATGTCCATGACTCTCTCTCGCCCTGTCAAAGCTCACCCCTCCCCCTCCCCATATCCTCAAGTCCGTTCTCCAGTAGGTCTGCGTCTTTATTCCTGTCTTACCCCTAGGTTCTTCATGACATTTTTTTTCCCCTTAAATTCCATATATATGTGTTAGCATACGGTATTTGTCTTTTTCTTTCTGACTTACTTCACTCTGTATGACAGACTCTAGGTCTAATCATCTCATTACAAATAGCTCAATTTCATTTCTTTTTAAGGCTGAGTAATATTCCATTGTATATATGTGCCACATTTTCTTTATCCATTCATCCGATGATGGGCGCTTAGGTTGTTTCCATCTCCGGGCTATTGTAAATAGAGCTGCAATGAACATTTTGGTACATGACTCTTTTTGAATTTTGGTTTTCCCAGGGTATATGCCCAGTAGTGGGATTGCTGGGTCATATGGTAATTCTATTTGTAGATTTTTAAGGAACCTCCATACTGTTCTCCATAGTGGCTGAACCAATTCACATTCCCACCAGCAGTGCAAGAGTGTTCCCTTTTCTCCACACCCTCTCCAGCATTTATTGTTTCTAGATTTTTTGATGATGGCCATTCTGACTGGTGTGAGATGATATCTCATTGTAGTTTTGATTTGCATTTCTCTAATGATTAATGATGTTGAGCATTCTTTCATGTGTTTGTTGCCATTCTGTATATCTTCTTTGGAGAAATGTCTATTTAGGTCTTCTGCCCATTTTTGGATTGGGTTGTTTGTTTTTTTGTTATTGAGCTGCATGAGCTGCTTGTAAATTTTGGAGATTAATCCTTTGTCATTTGCTTCATTTGCATGTCATTGTGTTTTGTTTGTGAAATTTATTTTGTTAATGGGATTTATCGGATTTTCACTGCTGCCTTTAGGCCACTGGACACACGCTTGACTTCCTTATTTAGACATATAAATCCATGGGTCTTAAGATTCTTACTTGTCAGGTATATTCCCAGGCGTTGAATATGGGGTGTTGAGTCCATTTCGTTGAGCAACAGTAGGTCTTGTCTATTATATATTTGGCTTATGGAACGGTATCTGTGCTAATTTCAATCTCTGGTTTGATGCAGCACCCCAACTCACCTTTCCCCATAAGCAAGCATAAGTTGGTTTTCTAAATTTGAGACCCTGTTCTGTTTTGTAATTCAGTTCATGTGTAGCCAAGTTTATGTTCCGTGTATTAGTGATATATTATGATGTTTCTTTTTCTGTGTGACTTATTTCTCGTAGAATCGTCGTACCTGAATCCACTCATTATGCCGCTATGGGCCTGATGACGTAGATCTCATTGTTGAGTGATATTCCATTGTACGTACGTACCACAACTTCTTTATCCATTTTTTGCTTTCTCGGATATATAACTTGTACCGTAGACGAGGTTCTTGTATACAGAGCCGTCCCAAATTTTGGGGTGCCTGTGTGTTTTTGATTTTAATTTCCCTAAGCTATAGGACCCTAAGTGGAAGTGCCATAGGCTGTGTTGCTTTGTTTCCTATGTGTTTCAGGAAACACCATACACTTCTCCAGAGTGGCTGTTGGCAATTTACATCCCGCCCATCAGCATAACAAGGCTCCATCTTCTCCATGACCTGTCCTGCCTTTCTGGATTTTACACTTTTTTCAGATGGCCCTTTTGACCGGGGGGCAGTGAGACTTCAATGTAGTGCAGATTTCCTTTACACGCTTGCTTGGTTGGCCAAAAAGGGCGTATGCGTTTTTTCCTGAATATATTCAGGAAAAAACGCATACGCCCTTTTTGGGCAAGTGCATCATTGTGGACATTCTGCCTCTTTTCCTATGCTTTAAGTGCAATTCCAGTCTACCTCCTGAAATCGTTTTCCTGAAATTCTGCCCCGCTTTCAAGTCCTCTTCGAAAACTTACTTCAATACATTTTTGGACGATAGCTGTCATTCATAACTCTGCAATATTGTGAATTACAGTGCCCCTGAGCTCCTTTCTTCAACTCGCTTTCTTGTGAGCTGGCCGCAAAACCGCAGGATTGCTTCAGGCCCTAATCTGGTTCCGGCAGGGCACGCTGAGCCTTTGGTTAATTCCTCTTCCTGGTGGGAAATGAGCGTTCCATTTGCCCGTGCAGACACCTACAGCTAGTCTCTCATTGGTTCTCCCTATTCCTGTTCATCTTGCGCAGAAATTGCAAACTGTGCCAAACAGGAGGTTAAAGGCACTGACTTTCCAAGTGGGGAGAGTTTTAGTAAAGTGTCTGGAACGGTGCACCCGAGTACCAGGGGACGAAACCTGAGATGCATTTGAAAACGTTTCCCAATCACACGGTGGAACATACTCCGGGTTTCCCATGCATGTTTTAGCTGAAGGAAGAATCCCTTAAACCTGGAGAGTTGGGACCCATGGAATGGGTACCATGCAGTATGACTTCAATGGGTCTGCGTTTGCTCACCAAACCTCACCAATGCTATCAGCCCAAAGTGTCCAGCCTTATGTCTCAACCAGCTCTGGGTGTAGATGTGGTAAATCCAGGTTGCATCACAAGCCCTGAATGAATTATTTAAGAATTGCTCTCTATTTCACTGTCATTGGGTTTTTTTTTTTTAAACATCTTTATTGGGGTATAATTGCTTTACAATGGTGTGTTAGTTTCTGCTTTATAACAAAGTGAATCAGTTATACATATACATATGTTCCCATATGTCTTCCCTCTTGCGTCTCCCTCCCTCCCACTCTCCCTATCCCACCCCTCCAGGCTGTCACAAAGCACCAAGCTAATATCCCTGTGCCTTGCGGCTGCTTCCCACTAGCTATCTACCTTACTACGTTTGTTAGTGTGTATATGTCCATGACTCTCTCTCGCCCTGTCAAAGCTCACCCCTCCCCCTCCCCATATCCTCAAGTCCGTTCTCCAGTAGGTCTGCGTCTTTATTCCTGTCTTACCCCTAGGTTCTTCATGACATTTTTTTCCCCTTAAATTCCATATATATGTTTTAGCATACGGTATTTGTCTTTTTCTTTATGACATACTTCACTCTGTATGACAGACTCTAGGTCTATCCATCTCATTACAAATAGCTCAATTTCATTTCTTTTTAAGGCTGAGTAATATTCCATTGTATATATGTGCCACATTTTCTTTATCCATTCATCCGATGATGGGCGCTTAGGTTGTTTCCATCTCCGGGCTATTGTAAATAGAGCTGCAATGAACATTTTGGTACATGACTCTTTTTGAATTTTGGTTTTCCCAGGGTATATGCCCAGTAGTGGGATTGCTGGGTCATATGGTAATTCTATTTGTAGTTTTTTAAGGAACCTCCATACTGTTCTCCATAGTGGCTGAACCAATTCACATTCCCACCAGCAGTGCAAGAGTGTTCCCTTTTCTCCACACCCTCTCCAGCATTTATTGTTTCTAGATTTTTTGATGATGGCCATTCTGACTGGTGTGAGATGATATCTCATTGTAGTTTTGATTTGCATTTCTCTAATGATTAATGATGTTGAGCATTCTTTCATGTGTTTGTTGCCATTCTGTATATCTTCTTTGGAGAAATGTCTATTTAGGTCTTCTGCCCATTTTTGGATTGGGTTGTTTGTTTTTTTGTTATTGAGCTGCATGAGCTGCTTGTAAATTTTGGAGATTAATCCTTTGTCATTTGCTTCATTTGCATGTCATTGTGTTTTGTTTGTGAAATTTATTTTGTTAATGGGATTTATCGGATTTTCACTGCTGCGTTTAGGCCACTGTACACACGCTTGACTTCCTTATGGAGACATATAAATCCATGGGTCTTAAGATTCTTACTTGTCAGGTATATTCCCAGGCGTTGAATATGGGTTGTTGAGTCCATTACGTTGAGCAACAGTAGGTCTTGTCTATTATATATTTGGCTTATGGAACGATATCTGTGCTAATTTCAATCTCTGGTTTGATGCAGCACCCCAACTCACGTTTCCCCATAAGCAAGCATAAGTTGGTTTTCTAAATTTGAGACCCTGTTCTGTTTTGTTATTCAGTTCATGTGTAGCCATGTTTACGTTCCATGTATTAGTGATATCTTATGATGTTTCTTTTTCTGTGTGACTTATTTCTCGTAGAATCGTCGTACCTGAATCCACTCATTATGCCGCTACGGGCCTGATGACGTAGATCTCATTGCTGTGTGATATTCCATTGTACGTACGTACCACAACTTCTTTATCCATTTTTTGCTTTCTCGGATATTTAACTTGTACCGTAGACGAGGTTCTTGTAAACAAAGCCGTCCCAAACTTTGAGGTGGCTGTGCGTTTTTGATTTTAATTTCCCTAAGCTATAGGACCCTAAGTGGAAATGCGATAGGCTCTGTTGCTTTGTTTCCTATGTGTTTCAGGAAACACCATACACTTCTCCAGAGTGGCTGTTGGCAATTTACATCCCACCCATCAGCATAACAAGGCTCCCTGTTCTCCATGACCTGTCCTGCCTTTCTGGATTTTATGCTATTCTCAGATGGCCCTTTTGACCGGGGGGCAGTGAGACTGCATTGTAGTGCAGATTTCCTTTACACGCTTGCTTGGTTGTCCAAAAAGTGCGTATGCGTTTTTTCCTGAATATATTCAGGAAAAAACGCATACGCCCTTTTTGGGCAAGTGCATCATTGTGGACATTCTGCCTCTTTTCCTATGCTTTAAGTGCAATTCCAGTCTACCTCCTGAAATCGTTTTCGTGAAATTCTGCCCCGCTTTCAACTCCTCTTCGAAAACTTACTTCAATACATTTTTGGACGATAGCTGTCATTCATAACTCTGCAGGATTGTGAATTACAGTGCCCCTGAGCTCCTTTCTTCAACTCGCTTTCTTGTGAGCTGGCCGCAAAACCGCAGGATTGCTTCAGGCCCTAATCTGGTTCCGGCAGGGCACGCTGAGCCTTTGGTTAATTCCTCTTCCTGGTGGGAAATGAGCGTTCCATTTGCCCGTGCAGACACCTACAGCTAGTCTCTCATTGGTTCTCCCTATTCCTGTTCATCTTGCGCAGAAATTGCAAACTGTGCCAAACAGGAGGTTAAAGGCACTGACTTTCCAAGTGGGGAGAGTTTTAGTAAAGTGTCTGGAACGGTGCACCCGAGTACCAGGGGACGAAACCTGAGATGCATTTGAAAACGTTTCCCTATCACACGGTGAAACATACTCCAGGTTTCCCATGCATGTTTTAGCTGAAGGAAGAATCCCTTAAACCTGGAGAGTTGGGACCCATGGAATGGGTACCATGCAGTATGACTTCAATGGGTCTGCGTTTGCTCACCAAACCTCACCAATGCTATCAGCCCAAAGTGTCCAGCCTTATGTCTCAACCAGCTCTGGGTGCAGATGTGATAAATCCAGGTTGCATCACAAGCCCTGAATGAATTATTTAAGAATTGCTCTCTATTTCACTGTCATTGTGTTTTGTTTTTTTTTTTAAACATCTTTATTGGGGTATAATTGCTTTACAATGGTGTGTTAGTTTCTGCTTTATAACAAAGTGAATCAGTTATACATATACATATGTTCCCATATGTCTTCCCTCTTGCGTCTCCCTCCCTCCCACTCTCCCTATCCCACCCCTCCAGGCTGTCACAAAGCACCAAGCTAATATCCCTGTGCCTTGCGGCTGCTTCCCACTAGCTATCTACCTTACTACGTTTGTTAGTGTGTATATGTCCATGACTCTCTCTCGCCCTGTCAAAGCTCACCCCTCCCCCTCCCCATATCCTCAAGTCCGTTCTCCAGTAGGTCTGCGTCTTTATTCCTGTCTTACCCCTAGGTTCTTCATGACATTTTTTTCCCCTTAAATTCCATATATATGTGTTAGCATACGGTATTTGTCTTTTTCTTTCTGACTTACTTCACTCTGTATGACAGACTCTAGGTCTATCCATCTCATTACAAATAGCTCAATTTCATTTCTTTTTAAGGCTGAGTAATATTCCATTGTATATATGTGCCACATTTTCTTTATCCATTCATCCGATGATGGGCGCTTAGGTTGTTTCCATCTCCGGGCTATTGTAAATAGAGCTGCAATGAACATTTTGGTACATGACTCTTTTTGAATTTTGGTTTTCCCAGGGTATATGCCCAGTAGTGGGATTGCTGGGTCATATGGTAATTCTATTTGTAGTTTTTTAAGGAACCTCCATACTGTTCTCCATAGTGGCTGAACCAATTCACATTCCCACCAGCAGTGCAAGAGTGTTCCCTTTTCTCCACACCCTCTCCAGCATTTATTGTTTCTAGATTTTTTGATGATGGCCATTCTGACTGGTGTGAGATGATATCTCATTGTAGTTTTGATTTGCATTTCTCTAATGATTAATGATGTTGAGCATTCTTTCATGTGTTTGTTGCCATTCTGTATATCTTCTTTGGAGAAATGTCTATTTAGGTCTTCTGCCCATTTTTGGATTGGGTTGTTTGTTTTTTTGTTATTGAGCTGCATGAGCTGCTTGTAAATTTTGGAGATTAATCCTTTGTCATTTGCTTCATTTGCATGTCATTGTGTTTTGTTTGTGAAATTTATTTTGTTAATGGGATTTATCGGATTTTCACTGCTGCGTTTAGGCCACTGGACACACGCTTGACTTCCTTATGGAGACATATAAATCCATGGGTCTTAAGATTCTTACTTGTCAGGTATATTCCCAGGCGTTGAATATGGGGTGTTGAGTCCATTTCGTTGAGCAACAGTAGGTCTTGTCTATTATATATTTGGCTTATGGAACGGTATCTGTGCTAATTTCAATCTCTGGTTTGATGCAGCACCCCAACTCACCTTTCCCCATAAGCAAGCATAAGTTGGTTTTCTAAATTTGAGACCCTGTTCTGTTTTGTAATTCAGTTCATGTGTAGCCAAGTTTATGTTCCGTGTATTAGTGATATCTTATGATGTTTCTTTTTCTGTGTGACTTATTTCTCGTAGAATCGTCGTACCTGAATCCACTCATTATGCCGCTATGGGCCTGATGACGTAGATCTCATTGTTGAGTGATATTCCATTGTACGTACGTACCACAACTTCTTTATCCATTTTTTGCTTTCTCGGATATTTAACTTGTACCATAGACGAGGTTCTTGTAAACAGAGCCGTCCCAAAATTTGGGGTGGCTGTGTGTTTTTGATTTTAATTTCCCTAAGCTATAGGACCCTAAGTGGAAGTGCCATAGGCTGTGTTGCTTTGTTTCCTATGTGTTTCAGGAAACACCATACACTTCTCCAGAGTGGCTGTTGGCAATTTACATCCCGCCCATCAGCATAACAAGGCTCCCTGTTCTCCATGACCTGTTCTGCCTTTCTGGATTTTACACTTTTTTCGCATGGCCCTTTTGACCGGGGGGCAGTGAGACTTCAATGTAGTGGAGATTTCCTTTACACGCTTGCTTGGTTGGCCAAAAAGGGCGTATGCATTTTTTCCTGAATATATTCAGGAAAAAACGCATACGCCCTCTTTGGCCAAGTGCATCATTGTGGACATTCTGCCTCTTTTCCTATGCTTTAAGTGCAATTCCAGTCTACCCCCTGAAATCGTTTTCCTGAAATTCTGCCCCACTTTCAAGTCCTCTTTGAAGACTTACTTCAATACATTTTTGGACGATAACTGTCATTCATAACTCTGCAGGTTTGTGAATTACAGTGCCCCTGGGCTCTTTTCTTCAACTAGCTATCTTGTGAGCTGGCCGCAAAACCGCAGGATTGCTTCAGGCCCTAATCTGGTTCCGGCAGGGCACGCTGAGCCTTTGGTTAATTCCTCTTCCTGGTGGGAAATGAGCGTTCCATTTGCCCGTGCAGACACTTACAACTAGTCTCCATTCGTTCTCCCTATTCCTGTTCATCTTGCGCAGAAATTGCAAACTGTGCCAAACAGGAGGTTAAAGGCACTGACTATCCAAGTGGGGAGAGTGTTAGTAAAGTGTCTGGAACGTTGCACCCGAGTACCAGAGGATGAAACCTGAGATGCATTTGAAAACGTTTCCCAATCACACGGTGGAACATACTACGGGTTTCCCATGCATGTTTTAGCTGTAGGAAGAATCGCTTAAACCTGGAGAGTTGGGACCCATGGAATGGGTACCATGCAGTATGACTTCAAAGGGTCTGCGTTTGCTCAACAAACCTCACCAAAGCTATCAGCCCGAAGTGTTCAGCCTTATGTCTCAACCAGCTCTGGGTGTAGATGTGGTAAATCCAGGTTGCATCACAAGCCCTGAATGAATTATTTAAGAATTGCTCTCTATTTCACTGTCATTGTGTTTTTTTTTGAAATTTATTTTGTTAATGGGATTTATCGGATTTTCACTGCTGCGTTTAGGCCACTGTACACACGCTTGACTTCCTTATTTAGACATATAAATCCATGGGTCTTACGATTCTTACTTGTCAGGTATATTCCCAGGCGTTGAATATGGGGTGTTGAGGCCATTTCGTTGAGCAAGGAGTAGGTCTTGTCTATTATATATTTGGCTTATGGAACGGTATCTGTGCTAATTTCAATCTCTGGTTTGATGCAGCACCCCAACTCACCTTTCCCCATAAGCAAGCATAAGTTGGTTTTCGAAATTTGAGACCCTGTTCTGTTTTGTAATTCAGTTCATGTGTAGCCATGTTTACGTTCCGTGTATTAGTGATATCTTATGATGTTTCTTTTTCTGTGTGACTTATTTCTCGTAGAATCGTCGTACCTGAATCCACTCATTATGCCGCTACGGGCCTGATGACGTAGATCTCATTGCTGAGTGATATTCCTTTGTACGTACGTACCACAATTTCTTTATCCATTTTTTGCTTTCTCGGATATTTAACATGTACCGTAGACGAGGTTCTTGTAAACAGAGCCGTCCCCAACTTTGGGGTGCCTGTGTGTTTTTGATTTTAATTTCCCTAAGCTATAGGACCCTAAGGGGAAGTGCCATAGTCTGTGTTGCTTTGTTTCCTACGTGTTTCAGGAAACACCATACACTTCTCCAGAGTGGCTGTTGGCAATTTACATCCCGCCCATCAGCATAACAAGGCTCCCTGTTCTCCATGACCTGTTCTGCCTTTCTGGATTTTACACTTTTTTCAGATGGCCCTTTTGACCGGGGGGCAGTGAGACTTCAATGTAGTGCAGATTTCCTTTACACTCTTGCTTGGTTGGCCAAAAAGGGCGTATGCGTTTTTTCCTGAATATATTCTGGAAAAACGCATACGCCCTTTTTGGCCAAGTGCATCATTGTGGACATTCTGCCTCTTTTCCTATGCTTTAAGTGCAATTCCACTCTACCTCCTGAAATCGTTTTCCTGAAATTCTGCCCCGCTTTCAAGTCCTCTTCGAAAACTTACTTCAATACATTTTTGGACGATAGCTGTCATTCATAACTCTGCAATATTGTGAATTACAGTGCCCCTGAGCTCCTTTCTTCAACTCGCTTTCTTGTGAGCTGGCCGCAAAACCGCAGGATTGCTTCAGGCCCTGATCTGGTTCTGGCAGGGCACGCTGAGCCTTTGGTTAATTCCTCTTCCTGGTGGGAAATGAGCGTTCCATTTGCCCGTGCAGACACCTACAGCTAGTCTCTCATTGGTTCTCCCTATTCCTGTTCATCTTGCGCAGAAATTGCAAACTGTGCCAAACAGGAGGTTAAAGGCACTGACTTTCCAAGTGGGGAGAGTTTTAGTAAAGTGTCTGGAACGGTGCACCCGAGTACCAGGGGATGAAACCTGAGATGCATTTGAAAACGTTTCCCAATCACACGGTGGAACATACTCCGGGTTTCCCATGCATGTTTTAGCTGAAGGAAGAATCCCTTAAACCTGGAGAGTTGGGACCCATGGAATGGGTACCATGCAGTATGACTTCAAAGGGTCTGCGTTTGCTCACCAAACATCACCAATGCTATCAGCCCGAAGTGTTCAGCCTTATGTCTCAACCAGCTCTGGGTGTAGATGTGGTAAATCCAGGTTGCATCACAAGCCCTGAATGAATTATTTAAGAATTGCTCTCTATTTCACTGTCATTGTGTTTTGTTTTTGAAATTTATTTTGTTAATGGGATTTATCGGATTTTCACTGCTGCGTTTAGGCCACTGTACACACGGTTGACTTCCTTATTTAGACATATAAATCCATGGGTCTTAAGATTCTTACTTGTCAGGTTTATTCCCAGGCGTTGAATATGGGGTGTTGAGTCCATTTCGTTGAGCAAGGAGTAGGTCATGTCTATTATATATTTGGCTTATGGAACGGTGTCTGTGCTAATTTCAATCTCTGGTTTGATGCAGCACCCCAACTCACCTTTCCCCATAAGCAAGCATAAGTTGGTTTTCTAAATTTGAGACCCTGTTCTGTTTTGTAATTCAGTTCATGTGTAGCCATGTTTACGTTCCATGTATTAGTGATATCTTATGATGTTTCTTTTTCTGTGTGACTTATTTCTCGTAGAATCGTCGTACCTGAATCCACTCATTATGCCGCTACGGGCCTGATGACGTAGATCTCATTGCTGAGTGATATTCCATTGTACGTACGTACCACAACTTCTTTATCCATTTTTTGCTTTCTCGGATATTTAACTTGTACCGTAGATGAGGTTCTTGTAAACAGAGCCGTCCCAAACTTTGGGGTGGCTGTGTGTTTTTGATTTTAATTTCCCTAAGCTATAGGACCCTAAGTGGAAATGCGATAGACTGTGTTGCTTTGTTTCCTACGTGTTTCAGGAAACACCATACACTTCTCCAGAGTGGCTGTTGGCAATTTACATCCCGCCCATCAGCATAACAAGGCTCCCTGTTCTACCTGACCTGTCCTGCCTTTCTGGATTTTACACCTGTTTCAGATGGCCTTTTGGAACGGGGGGCAATGAGACTTCATTGTAGTGCAGATTTCCTTTACACGCTTCCTAAGCTGGCCAAAAATGTCGTATGCGTTTTTTCCTGAATACATTCAGGAAAAAACGCATACGCCCTTTTTGGTCAAGTGCATCATTGTGGACATTCTGCCTCTTTTCCTATGATTTAAGTGCAATTCCAGTCTACCCCCTGAAATCGTTTTCCTGAAATTCTGCCCCGCTTTCAAGTCCTCTTCGAAGACTTACTTCAATACATTTTTGGACGATAGCTGTCATTCATAACTCTGCAGGTTTGTGAATTACAGTGCCCCTGAGCTCCTTTCTTCAACTCGCTATCTTGTGAGCTGGCCGCAAAACCGCAGGATTGCTTCAGGCCTTCTTCTGGTTCCGGCAGGGCACGCTGAGCCTTTGGTTAATTCCTCTTCCTGGTGGGAAATGAGCATTCCATTTGCCCGTGCAGACACCTACAGCTAGTCTCTCATTGGTTCTCCCTATTCCTGTTCAGCTTGTGCAGAAATTGTAAACTGTGCCAAACAGGAGTTTAAAGGCACTGACTCTCCAAGTGGGGAGAGTGTTAGTAAAGCGTCTGGATCGGTGAACCCGAGTACCAGGGGATGAAACCTGAGATGCATTTGAGAACGTTTCCCAATCACACGGTGGACCATACTCTGGGTTTCCCATGCATGTTTTAGCTGAAGGAAGAATCCCTTAAACCTGGAGAGTTGGGACCCATGGAATGGCTACCATGCAGTATGACTTCAAAGGGTCTGCGTTTGCTCACCGAACCTCACCAATGCTATCAGACCGAAGGGTCCAGCCTTATGTCTCACCCAGCTCTGGGTATAGATGTGGTAAATCCAGGTTGCATCACAAGCCCTGAATGAATTATTTAAGAATTGCACTCTATTTCACTGTCATTGTGTTTTGTTTTTGAAATTTATTTTGATAATAGGATTTATCGGATTTTCACTGCTGCGTTGAGGCCACTGTACCCATGCTTGCTTTCCTTATGGAGACATATAAATCCATGGGTCTTAAGATTCTTACTTGTCAGGTATATTCCCAGGCGTTGAATATGGGGTGTTGAGTCCATTTCGTTGAGCAAGGAGTAGGTCTTGTCTATTATATATTTGGCTTATGGAACGGTATCTGTGCTAATTTCAATCTCTGGTTTTATGCAGCACCCCAACTCACCTTTCCCCATAAGCAAGCATAAGTTGGTTTTCTAAATTTGAGACCCTGTTCTGTTTTGTAATTCAGTTCATGTGTAGACAAGTTTACGTTCCGTGTATTAGTGATATCTTATGATGTTTCTTTTTCTGTGTGACTTATTTCTCGTAGAATCGTCGTACCTGAATCCACTCATTATGCCTCTACGGGCCTGATGACGTAGATTTCATTGCTGAGTGATATTCCATTGTACGTACGTACCACAACGTCTTTATCCATTTTTTGCTTTCTCGGATATTTAACTTGTACCGTAGACGAGGTTCTTGTAAACAGAGCCGTCCCAAACTTTGGGGTGGCTCTGTGTTTTTGATTTTAATTTCCCTAAGGTATAGGACCCTAAGTGGAAGTGCCATAGGCTGTGTTGCTTTGTTTCCTACGTGTTTCAGGAAACACCATACACTTCTCCAGAGTGGCTGTTGGCAATTTACATCCCGCCCATCAGCATAACAAGGCTCCCTGTTCTCCATGACCTGTCCTGCCTTTCTGGATTTTACACTTTTTTCAGATGGCCCTTTTGACCGTGGGGCAGTGAGAGTTCATGGTAGTGCAGATTTCCTTTACACGCTTGCTTGGTTGGCCAAAAAGGGCGTATGCGTTTTTTCCTGAATATATTCAGGAAAAAACGCATACGCCCTTTTTGGCCAAGTGCATCATTGTGGACATTCTGCCTCTTTTCCTATGCTTTAAGTGCAATTCCAGTCTACCCCCTGAAATCGTTTTCCTGAAATTCTGCCCCGCTTTCAAGTCCCCTTCGAAGACTTACTTCAATACATTTTTGGACGATAGCTGTCATTCTTAACTCTGCAGGTTTGTGAATTACAGTGTCCCTGAGCTCCTCTCTTCAACTCGCTTTCTTGTGAGCTGGCCGCAAACCGCAGTATTGCTTCAGGCCCTAATCTGGTTCTGGCAGGGCACGCTGAGCCTTTGGTTAATCCCTCATCCTGGTGGGAAATGAGCGTTCCATTTGCCCGTGCAAACACCTACAGCTAGTCTCTCATTGGTTCTCCCTATTCCTGTTCATCTTGCGCAGAAATTGCAAACTGTGCCAAACAGGAGGTTAAAGGCACTGACTCTCCAAGTGGGGAGAGTGTTAGTAAAGCTTCTGGAACGGTGAACCCGAGTACCAGGGGACGAACACTGAGATGCATTTGACAACCTTTCCCAATAACACGGTGGACCATACTCTGGGTTTCCCATGCATGTTTTAGCTGAAGGAAGAATCCCTTAAACCTGGAGAGTTGGGACCCATGGAATGGGTACCATGCAGTATGACTTCAAAGGTTCTGCCTTTGCTCACCGAAACTCACCAATGCTATCAGCCCGAAGTGTCCGGCCTTATGTCTCACCCAGCTCTGGGTGTAGATGTGGTAAATCCAGGTTGCATCACAAGCCCTGAATGAATTATTTAAGAATTGCTCTCTATTTCACTGTCATTGTGTTGTGTTTGTGAAATTTATTTTGATAATGGGATTTATCGGATTTTCACTGCTGCGTTTAGGCCGCTGTACACACACTTGATTTCCTTATGGAGACATATAAATCCATGGGTCTTAAGATTCTTACTTGTCAGGTATATTCCCAGGCGTTGAATATGGGGTGTTGAGTTCATTTCGTTGAGCAAGGAGTAGGTCTTGTCTATTATATATTTGCCTTATGGAACGGTATCTGTGCTAATTTCAATCTCTGGTTTTATGCAGCACCCCAACTCACCTTTCACCATAAGCAAGCATAAGTTGGTTTTCTAAATTTGAGACCCTGTTCTGTTTTGTAATTCAGTTCATGTGTAGCCAAGTTCACGTTCCGTGTATTAGTGATATCTTATGATGTTTCTTTTTCTGTGTGACTTATTTCTCGTAGAATCGTCGTACCTGAATCCACTGATTATGCCGCTACGGGCCTGATGAAGTAGAATTCATTGCTGAGTGATATTCCATTTTAAGGACGTACCACACTTCTTTATCCATTTTTTGCTTTCTCGGATATTGAACTTGTACCGTAGACGAGGTTCTTGTAAACAGAGCCGTCCGAAACTTCGGGGTGGCTGTGTGTTTTTGATTTTAATTTCCCTAAGCTATAGGACCCTAAGTGGAAGTGCCATAGGCTGTGTTGCTTTGTTTCCTACATGTTTCAGGAAACACCATACACTTCTCCAGAGTGGCTGTTGGCAATTTACATCCCGCCCATCAGCATAACAAGGCTCCCTGTTCTCCATGACCTGTCCTGCCTTTCTGGATTTTATGCTATTCTCAGATGGCCCTTTTGACCGTGGGGCAGTGAGACATCATTGTAGTGCAGATTTCCTTTACACGCTTGCTTGGTTGGCCAAAAAGGGCGTATGCGTTTTTTCCTGAATATATTCAGGAAAAAACGCATACGCCCTTTTTGGCCAAGTGCATCATTGTGGTCATTCGGCCTCTTATCCTATGCTTTAAGTGCAATTCCAGTCTACCCCCTGAAATCGTTTTCCTGAAATTCTGCCCCGCTTTCAAGTCCTCTTGGAAGACTTACTTCAATACATTTTTGGACGATAGCTGTCATTCTTAACTCTGCAGGTTTGTGAATTACAGTGCCCCTGAGTTCCTTTCTTCAACTCGCTTTCTTGTGAGCTGGCCACAACCCGCAGGATTGCTTCAGGCCCTAATCTGGTTCTGGCAGGGCACACTGAGCCTTTGGCTAATTCCCCTTCCTTGTGGGAAACGAGCGTTCCATTTGCCCGTGCAGGCACCTACAGCTAGTCTCTCATTGGTCCTCCCTATTCCTGTTCATCTTGCGCAGAAATTGCAAACTGTGCCAAACAGGAAGTTAAAGGCACTGACTCTCCATGTGGGGAGAGTGTTAATAAAGCGTCTGGAACGGTGAACCCGAGTATCAGGGGACGAAACTTGAGATGCATTTGAAAACGTTTCCCAATAACACGGTGGACCATACTCTGGGATTCCCATGCATGTTTTAGCTGAAGGAAGAATCCCTTAAACCTAGAGAGTTGGGACCCATGGAATGGCTACCATGCAGTATGAGTTCAAAGGGTCTGCATTTGCTCATCGTACCTAACCAGTGCTATCCGCCCGAAGTGTCCAGCCTTATGTCTCACCCAGCTCTGGGTGTAGATGTGGTAAATCCAGGTTGCATCACAAGCCCTGAATGAATTATTTAAGGATTGCTCTCTATTTCACTGTCACTGTGTATTGTTTTTGTAATTTATTTTGTTAATGGGATTTATCGGATTTTCACTGCTGCCTTTAGGCCAGTGTACACACGCTTGACTTCCTTATGACACATATAAATCCATGGGTCTTAACTTTCTTACTTGTCAGGTATATTCCCAGGCGTTGAATATGGGGTGTTGAGTCCATTTCGTTGAGCAAGGAGTAGGTCTTGTCTATTATATATTTGGCTTATGGAACGGTATCTGTGCTAATTTCAATCTCTGGTTTGATGCAGCACCCCAACTCATCTTTCCCCATTAGCAAGCGTAAGTTGGTTTTCTAAATTTGAGACCCTGTTCTGTTTTGTAATTCAGTTCATGTGTAGCCAAGTTTACGTTCCGTGTTTTAGTGATATCTTATGAGGTTTCTCTTTCTGTGTGACTTATTTCTCGTAGAATCGCCGTATCTGAATCCACTCATTATGCCGCTATGGGCCTGATGACGTAGATCTCATTGCTGAGTGATATTCCATTGTACGTATGTACCACAACTTCTTTATCCATTTTTTGCTTTCTTGGATATTTAACTTGTACCGTAGACGAGGTTTTTTTAAAAGAGCCGTCCCAAACTTTGGGGTGGCTGTGTGTTTTTTATTTTAATTTCCCTAAGCTATAGGACCCTAAGTGGAAGTGCCATAGGATGTGTTGCTTTGTTTCCTACGTGATCCAGGAAACACCATACACTTCTCCAGAGTGGCTGTTGGCAATTTACATCCCGCCCATCAGCATAACAAGGCTCCCTGTTCTCCATGACCTGTCCTGCCTTTCTGGATTTTACACTTTTTTCAGATGGCCCTTTTGACCGGGGGGCAGTGAGACTTCATTGTAGTGCAGATTTCCTTTACACGCTTGATTGGTTGGCCAAAAAGGGTGTATGCGTTTTTTCCAGAATACATTCAGGAAAAAACGCATATGCCCTTTTTGGCCAAGTGCATCATTGTGGACATTCTGCCTCTTTTCCTATGCTTTAAGTGCAATTCCAGTCTACCCCCTGAAATCGTTTTCCTGAAATTCTGCCCCGCTTTCAAGTCCTCTTCGAAGACTTACTTCAATACATTTTTGGACGATAGCTGTCATTCATAACTCTGCAGGTTTGTGAATCACAGTGCCCCTGAGTTCCTTTCTTCAACTCGCTTTCTTGTGAGCTGGCCGCAAAACCGCAGGATTGCTTCAGGCCCTAATCTTGTTCCTGCAGGGCACGCTGAGCCTTTGGTTAATTCCTCTTCCTGGTGGGAAATGAGCGTTCCATTTGCCCGTGCAGACACCTACAGCTAGTCTCTCATTGGTTCTCCCTATTCCTGTACATCTTGGGCAGAAATTGCAAACTGTGCCAAACAGGAGGTTAAAGGCACTGACTTTCCAAGTGGGGAGACTGTTAGTAAAGCGTCTGGAATGGTGCACTCGAGTACCAGGGGACAAAACCTGAGATGCATATGAAAACGTTTCCCAATCACACGGTGGACCATACTCTGTGTTTCCCATGCATGTTTTAGCTGAAGGAAGAATCCCTTAAACCTGGAGAGTTGGGACCCATGGAATGGGTACCATGCAGTATGACTTCAAAGGGTCTGCGTTTGCTCACCAAACCTCACCAATGCTATCAGCCCGAAGTGTCCAGCCTTATGTCTCACCCAGCTCTGGGTGTAGATGTGGTAAATCCAGGTTGCATCACAAGCCCTGAATGAATTATTTAAGAATTGCTCTCTATTTCATTGTCATTGTGTTTTTTTTTTTTTGTTAAACATCTTTATTGGGGTATAATTGCTTTACAATGGTGTGTTAGTTTCTGCTTTATAACAAAGTGAATCAGTTATACATATACATATGTTCCCATATGTCTTCCCTCTTGCGTCTCCCTCCCTCCCACTCTCCCTATCCCATCCCTCCAGGCTGTCACAAAGCACCAAGCTAATATCCCTGTGCCTTGCGGCTGCTTCCCACTAGCTATCTACCTTACTACGTTTGTTAGTGTGTATATGTCCATGACTCTCTCTCGCCCTGTCAAAGCTCACCCCTCCCCCTCCCCATATCCTCAAGTCCGTTCTCCAGTAGGTTTGCGTCTTTATTCCTGTCTTACCCCTAGGTTCTTCATGACATTTTTTTCCCCTTAAATTCCATATATATGTGTTAGCATACGGTATTTGTCTTTTTCTTTCTGACTTACTTCACTCTGTATGACAGACTCTAGGTCTATCCATCTCATTACAAATAGCTCAATTTCATTTCCTTTTAAGGCTGAGTAATATTCCATTGTATATATGTGCCACATTTTCTTTATCCATTCATCCGATGATGGGCGCTTAGGTTGTTTCCATCTCCGGGCTATTGTAAATAGAGCTGCAATGAACATTTTGGTACATGACTCTTTTTGAATTTTGGTTTTCCCAGGGTATATGCCCAGTAGTGGGATTGCTGGGTCATATGGTAATTCTATTTGTAGTTTTTTAAGGAACCTCCATACTGTTCTCCATAGTGGCTGAACCAATTCACATTCCCACCAGCAGTGCAAGAGTGTTCCCTTTTCTCCACACCCTCTCCAGCATTTATTGTTTCTAGATTTTTTGATGATGGCCATTCTGACTGGTGTGAGATGATATCTCATTGTAGTTTTGATTTGCATTTCTCTAATGATTAATGATGTTGAGCATTCTTTCATGTGTTTGTTGCCATTCTGTATATCTTCTTTGGAGAAATGTCTATTTAGGTCTTCTGCCCATTTTTGGATTGGGTTGTTTGTTTTTTTGTTATTGAGCTGCATGAGCTGCTTGTAAATTTTGGAGATTAATCCTTTGTCATTTGCTTCATTTGCATGTCATTGTGTTTTGTTTGTGAAATTTATTTTGTTAATGGGATTTATCGGATTTTCACTGCTGCGTTTAGGCCACTGTACACACGCTTGACTTCCTTATGGAGACATATAAATCCGTGGATGTTAAGATTCTTACTTGTCAGGTATATTCCCAGGCGTTGAATATGGGGTGTTGAGTCCATTTCGTTGAGCAACAGTAGGTCTTGTCTATTATATATTTGGCTTATGGAACGGTATCTGTGCTAATTTCAATCTCTGGTTTGATGCAGCACCCCAACTCACCTTTCCCCATAAGCAAGCATAAGTTGGTTTTCTAAATTTGAGACCCTGTTCTGTTTTGTAATTCAGTTCATGGGTAGCCAAGTTTATGTTCCGTGTATTAGTGATATCTTATGATGTTTCTTTTTCTGTGTGACTTATTTATCGTAAAATCGTCGTACCTGAATCCACTCATTATGCCGCTATGGGCCTGATGACGTAGATCTCATTGTTGAGGGATATTCCATTGTACGTACGTACCACAATTTCTTTATCCATTTTTTGCTTTGTCGGATATTTAACTTGTACCGTAGACGAGGTTCTTGTAAACAGAGCCGTCCCAAACTTTGGGGTGCCTGTGTGTTTTTGATTTTAATTTCCCAAAGCTATAGGACCCTAAGTGGAAGTGCCATAGGCTGTGTTGCTTTGTTTCCTACGTGTTTCAGGAAACACCATACACTTCTCCAGAGTGGCTGATGGCAATTTACATCCCGCCCATCAGCATAAAAAGGCTCCCTGTTCTCCATGACCTGTCCTGCCTTTCTGGATTTTACACTTTTTTCAAATGGCCCTTTTGACCGGGGGGCAGTGAGACTTCAATGTAGTGCAGATTTCCTTTACACACTTGCTTGGTTGGACAAAAAGTGCATATGCGTTTTTTCCTGAATATATTCAGGAAAAAACGCATACGCCCTTTTTGGCCAAGTGCATCATTGTGGACATTCTGCCTCTTTTCCTATGCTTTAAGTGCAATTCCAGTCTACCCCCTGAAATCGTTTTCCTGAAATTCTGCCCCGCTTTCAAATCCTCTTCGAAGACTTTCTTCAATACATTTTTGGACGATAGCTGTCATTCATAACTCTGCAGGTTTGTGAATTACAGTGACCCTGGGCTCTTTTCTTCAACTCGCTATCTTGTGAGGTGGCCGCAAAACCGCAGGATTGCTTCAGGCCCTAATCTGGTTCCGGCAGGGCACGCTGAGCCTTTGGTTAATTCCTCTTCCTGGTGGGAAATGAGCGATCCATTTGCCCGTGCAGACACCTACAGCTAGTCTCCACTGCTTCTCCCTATTCCTGTTCATCTTGCGCAGAAATTGCAAACTGTGCCAAACAGGAGGTTAAAGGCACTGACTCTCCAAGTGGGGAGAGTGTTAGTAAAGCGTCTGGAACGGTGCACCCGAGTACAAGGGGTCGAAACCTGAGATGCATTTGAAAACGTTTCCCAATCACACGGTGGACCATACTCTGGGTTTCCCATGCATGTTTTAGCTGAAGGAAGAATCCCTTAAACCTGGAGATTTGGGACCCATGGAATGGGTACCATGCAGTATGACTTCAAAGGGTCTGCCTTTGCTCACCGAACCTCACCAATGCTATCAGCCCGAAGTGTCAAGCCTTATGTCTCAACCAGCTCTGGGTGTAGATGTGGTAAATCCAGGTTGCATCACAATCCCTGAATGAATTATTTAAGAATTGCTCTCTATTTCACTGTTATTGTGTTTTGTTTTTGAAATTTATTTTGTTAATCGGATTTATCGGATTTTCACTGCTGCGTTTGGGCCACTGTACACACGCTTGACTTCCTTATGGAGACATATAAATCCATGGGTCTTAAGATTTTTACTTGTCAGGTATATTCCCAGGCGTTGAATATGGGGTGTTGAGTCCATTTCGTTGAGCAACAGTAGGTCTTGTCTATTATATATTTGGCGTATGGAACGGTATCTGTGCTAATATCAATCTCTGGTTTTATGCAGCACCCCAACTCACCTTTCCCCATAAGCAAGCATAAGTTGGTTTTCTAAATTTGAGACCCTGTTCTGTTTTGTAATTCAGTTCATGTGTAGCCAAGTTTACGTTCCGTGTATTAGTGATATCTTATGATGTTTCTTTTTCTGTGTGACTTATTTCTCGTAGAATCGTCGTACCTGAATCCACTCATTATGCCGCTATGGGCCTGATGACGTAGATCTCATTGCTGAGTGATATTCCATTGTACGTACGTACCACAACTTCTTTATCCATTTTTTGCTTTCTCGGATATTGAACTTGTACCGTAGACGAGGTACTTGTAAAAAAGCCGTCCCAAACTTTGGGGTGGCTGTGTGTTTTGGATTTTAATTTCCCTAAGCTATAGGACCATAAGTGGAATTGCCATAGGCTGTGTTGCTTTGTTTCCTACGTGTTTCAGGAAACACCACACACTTCTCCAGAGTGGCTGTTTGCAATTTACATCCCGCCCATCAGCATAACAAGGCTCCCTGTTCTCCATGACCTGTCCTGCCTTTCTGGATTTTACACTTGTTTCAGATGGCCTTTTGGACCGGGAGGCAGTGAGACTTCATTGTAGTGCAGATTTCATTTACACGCTTGCTTGGTTGACCAAAAAGGGCGTATGCGTTTTTTCCTGAATATATTCAGGAAAAAACGCATACGCGCTTTTTGGCCAAGTGCATCATTGTCGACATTCTGCCTCTTTTCCTATGCTTTAAGTGCAATTCCAGTCTACCCCCTGAAATCGTTTTCCTGAAATTCTGCCCCGCTTTCAACTTCTCTTCGAAGACTAACTTCAATACATTTTTGGACGAGAGCTGTCATTCATAACTCTGCAGGTTTGTGAATTACAGTGCCCCTGAGCTCCTTTCTTCAACTCGCTTTCTTGTGAGCTGGCCGAAAAGCGGAGGATTGCTTCAGGCCCTAATCTGGTTCCGGCAGGGCACGCTGAGCCTTTGGTGAATCCCTCTTCCTGGTGGGAAATGAGCGTTCCATTTGCCCGTGCAGACCCCTACAGCTAGTCTCTCATTGGTTCTCCCTATTCCTGTTCATCTTGCGCAGAAATTGCAAACTGAGCCAAACAGGAGGTTAAAGGTACTGACTCTCCAAGTGTGGTGAGTGTTAGTAAAGCGTCTGGAACGGTGAACCTGAGTACCAGGGGACGAAACCTGGGATGCATTTGAAAACGTTTCCCAATCACACGGTGGACCATACTCTGAGTTTCCCATTCATGTTTTAGCTGAAGGAAGAATCCCTTAAACCTGGAGATTTGGGACTCTTGGAATGGCTACCATACAGTATGACTTCAAAGGGTCTGCGTTTGCTCACCGAACCTCACCAATGCTATCAGCCCGAAGTGTCCAGCCTTATGTCTCACCCAGCTCTGGGTGTAGATGTGGTAAATCCAGGTTGCATCACAAGCCCTGAATGAATTATTTAAGAATTGCTCTCTATTTCACTGTCATTGTGTTGTGTTTTTGAAATTTATTTTGATAATGGGATTTATCGGATTTTCACTGCTGCGTTTAGGCCGCTGTACACACGCTTGATTTCCTTATGGAGACATATAAATCCATGGCTCTTAAGATTCTTACTTGTCAGGTATATTTCCTGGCGTTGAATATGGGGTGTTGAGTCCATTTCGTTGAGCAAGGAGTAGGTCTTGTCTATTATATATTTGGCTTATGGAACGGTATCTGTGCTAATTTCAATCTCTGGTTTGATGCAGCACGCCAACTCACCTTTCCCCATAAGCAAGCATAAGTTGGTTTTCTAAATTTGAGACCCTGTTCTGTTTTGTAATTCAGTTCATGTGTAGCCAAGTTTACGTTCCGTGTATTAGTGATATCTTATGATGTTTCTTTTTCTGTGTGACTTATTTCTCGTAGAATCGTCGTACCTGAATCCACTCATTATGCCGCAACAGGCCTGATGACGTAGATCTCATTGCTGAGTGATATTCCATTGTACGTACGTACCACAACTTCTCTATCCATTTTTTGCTTTCTCAGATATTTAACTTGTACCGTAGACGAGGTTCTTGTAAACAGAGCCGTCCCAAACTTGGGGTGGCTGTGTGTTTCTGATTTTAATTTCCCTAAGCTATAGGACCAGAAATGGAAGTGCCATAGGCTGTGTTGCTTTGTTTCCTAAGTGTTTCAGGAAACACCATACACTTCTCCAGAGTGGCTGTTGGGAATTTACATCCCACCCATCAGCATAACAAGGCTCCCTCTTCTCCATGAACTGTCCTGCCTTTCTGGATTTTACACTTTATTCAGATGGCCCTTTTGATCGGGGGGCAGTGAGACTTCATTGTAGTGCAGATTTCCTTTACACGCTTGCTTGGTTGGCCAAAAAGGGCGTATGTGTTTTTTCCTGAATATATTCAGGATAAAACGCATACGCCATTTTTGGCCAAGTGCATCATTGTTGACATTCTGCCTCTTTTCCTATGCTTTAAGTGTAATTCCAGTCTGCCCCCTGAAATCGTTTTCCTGAAATTCTGCCCCGCTTTCAAGTCCTCTTCGAAGACTTACTTCAATACATTTTTGGACGATAGCTGTCATTCATAACTCTGTAGGTTTGTGAATTACAGTGCCCCTGAGCTCCTTTCTTCAACTCGCTTTCTTGTGAGCTGGCCGCAAAACTGCAGGATTGCTTCAGGCCTTCTTCTGGTTCCGGCAGGGCACGCTGAGCCTTTGGTTAATTCCTCTTCCTGGTGGGAAATGAGCGTTCCATTTGCCCGTGCAGACACCTACAGCTAGTCTCTCATTGGTTCTCCCTATTCCTGTTCATCTTGCGCAGAAATTGCAAACAGTGCCAAACAGGAGGTTAAAGGCACTGACTCTCCAAGTGGGGAGAGTGTTAGTAAAGCGTCTGGAACGGTGCACCCGAGTACTAGGGGTCGAAACCTGGGATGCATTTGAAAACGTTTCCCAATCACACGGTGGACCATACTCTGGGTTTCCCATGCATGTTTTAGCTGAAGGAAGAATCCCTTAAACATGGAGGGTTGGGATCCATGGAATGGGTACCATGCAGTATGACTTCAAAGGGTCTGCGTTTGCTCACCGAACCTCACCAATGCTATCAGCCCGAAGTGTCCAGCCTTATGTCTCACCCAGCTATGGTTGTACATGTGGTAAATCCAGGTTGCATCACAAGCCCTGAATGAACTATTTAAGAATTGCTCTCTATTTCATTGTCATTGTGTTTTGTTTTTGAAATTTATTTTGTTAATGGGATTTATCGGATATTCACTGCTGCGTTTAGGTCACTGTACACACGCTTGACTTCCTTATGTAGACATATAAATACATGTGTCTTAAGATTTTTACGTGTCAGGTATATTCCCAGGCGTTGAATATGGGGTGTTGAGTCCATTTCGTTGAGCAAGGTGTAGGTCTTGTCTATTATATATTTGGCTTATGGAACGGTATCTGTGCTAATTTCAATCTCTGGTTTGATGCAGCACCCCAACTCAACTTTCCCCTAAGCAAGCATAAGTTGGTTTTCTAAATTTGAGACCCTGTTCTGTTTTGTAATTCAGTTCATGTGTAGCCAAATTTACCTTCCGTGTATTAGTGATATCTTATGATGTTTCTTTTTCTGTGTGAATTATTTCTCGTAAAATCGTCGTACCTGAATCCACTCATTATGCCGCTACGGGCCTGATGACGTAGATTTCATTGCTGAGTGTTATTCCATTGTACGTATGTACCACAACTTCTTTATCCATTTTTTGCTTTCTCGGATATTTAACTTGTACCGTAGACGAGGTTCTTGTAAACAGAGTCGTCCCAAACTATGGGGTGGCTGTGTGTTTTGGATTTTAATTTCCCTAAGCTATAGGACCCTAAGTGGAAGTGCCATAGGCTTTGTTGCTTTGTTTCCTACGTGTTTTAGGAAACACCATACACTTCTCCAGAGTGGCTGTTGGCAATTTACATCCCGCCCATCAGCATAACAAGGCTCCCTCTTCTCCATGACCTGTCCTGCCTTTCTGGATTTTACACTTTTTTCAGATGGCCCTTTTGACCGCGGGGCAGTGAGACTTCATTGCAGTGCAGATTTCCTTGACACGCTTGCTTGGTTGGCGAAAAAGGGCGTATGCGTTTTTCCTGAATATATTCAGGAAAAAGCGCATACGCCCTTTTTGGCCAAGTGCATCATTGTGGACATTCTGCCTCTTTTCCTATGCTTTAAGTGCAATTCCAGTCTACCCCCTGATATCGTTTTCCTGTAATTCTGCCCCGCTTTCAAGTCCTCTTCGAAGACTTACTTCAATACATTTTTGGACGATAGCTGTCATTCTTTACTCTGCAGGTTTGTGAATTACAGTGCCCCTGAGTTCCTTTCTTCAACTCGTTTTCTTTTGAGCTGCCCGCAAACCGCAGGATTGCTTCAGGCCCTAAACTGGTTCTGGCAGGGCAGCCTGAGCCTTTGGTTAATTCCTCTTCCTGGTGGGAAATGAGCGTTCCATTTGCCCGTGCAGACACCTACAGCTAGTCTCTCATTGGTTCTTCCTATTCCTGGTCATCTTGTGCAGAAATTGCAAACTGGGCCAAACAGGAGGTTAAAGGCACTGACTCTCCAAGTGGGGAGAGTGTTAGTAAAGCGTCTGGAATGGAGAACCCGAGTACCAGGGTACGAAACCTGAGATGCATTTGAAAACGTTTCCCAATCACACGGTCGACCATACTCTGGGTTTCCCATGCATGTTTTAGCTGAAGGAAGAATCCCTTAAACCTGGAGAGTTGGGACCCATGGAATGGGTACCATGCAGTATGACTTCAAAAGGTCTGCGTTTGCTCACAGAACTTCACCAATGCTATCAGCCCGAAGTGTCCAGCCTTATGTCTCACCCAGCTCTGGGTTTAGATGTGGTAAATCCAGGTTGCATCAGAAACCCTGAATGAATTATTTAAGAATTGCTCTCTATTTCACTGTCATTGTGTTTTGTTTTTGAAATTTATTTTGATAATGGGATTTATCGGATTTTCACTGCTGCGTTTAGGCCGCTGTACACACGCTAGATTTCCTTATGGAGACATATAAATCCATGGGTCTTAAGATTCTTACTTGTCAGGTATATTCCCAGGCGTTGAATATGTGGTGTTGATTCCATTTCGTTGAACAAGTAGTAGGTCTTGTCTGTTATATATTTGGCTTATGGAACGGTATCTGTGCTAATTTCAATCTCTGGTTTGATGCAGCACCCCAACTCACCTTTCCCCATAAGCAAGCATAAGTTGGTTTTCTAAATTTGAGACCCTGTTCTGTTTTGTAATTCAGTTCATGTGTAGCCAAGTTTACGTTCCGTGTATTAGTGATATCTTATGATGTTTCTTTTTCTGTGTGATTATTTCTCGTAGAATCGTCGTACCGGAATCCACTCATTATGCCGCTACGGGCCTGATGACATAGATCTCATTGCTGAGTGATATTCCATTGTACGTACGTACCACAAATTCTTATCCATTTTTTGCTTTCTCGGATATTTAACCTGTACCGTAGACGAGGTTCTTGTAAACAGAGCCGTCCTAAACTTTGGGGTGGCTGTGTGTTTTTGATTTTAATTTCCCTAAGCTATAGGACCCTAAGTGGAAGTGCCATAGGCTGTGTTGCCTTGTTTCCTACGTGTTTCAGGAAACACCATACACTTCTCCAGAGTGGCTGTTGGCATTTTAAATCCCGCCCATCAGCATAACAAGGCTCCCTGTTCTCCATGACCTGTCCTGCCTTTCTGGATTTTACACCTGTTTCAGATGGCCTTTTGGAATGCGGGGCAATGAGACTTCATTGTAGTGCAGATTTCCTTTACATGCTTTCTTGGTTGGCCAAAAAGGGCTTTTGCGTTTTTTCCTGAATATATTCAGGAAAAAATGTATACGCCCTTTTTGGCCAAGTGCATCATTGTCGACATTCTGCCTCTTTTCCTATGCTTTAAGTGCAATTCCAGTCTACCCCCTGAAATCGTTTTCCTGAAATTCTGTCCCGCTTTCAAGTCCTCTTCGAAGACTTACTTCAATACATTTTTGGACAATAGCTGTCATTCATAACTCTGCAGGTTTGTGAATTACAGTGCCCCTGAGCTCCTTTCTTCAACTCGCTTTCTTGTGAGCTGGCCGCAAGACCACAGTATTGCTTCAGGCCCTAATCTGGTTCCGGCAGGGCACGCTGAGCCTTTGGTTAATTCCTCTTCCTGGTGGGAAATGAGCGTTCCATTTGCCCGTGCAGACACCTACAGCTAGTCTCTCATTGGTTCTCCCTATTCCTGTTCATCTTGCGCAGAAATTGCAAACTGTGCCAAACAGGAGGTTAAAGGCACTGACTCTCCAAGTGGGGAGAGTGTTAGTAAAGCGTCTAGAGCGGTGAACCCGAGTTCCAGGGGACGAAACCTGAGATGCATTTGAAAACGTTTCCCAATCACACGGTGGACCATACTCTGGGTTTCCCATGCATGTTTTAGCTGAAGGAAGAATCCCTTAAACCTGGAGAGTTCGGACCCTTGGAATGGCTACCATGCACAATGACTTCAAAGGGTCTGCGTTTTCTCAACGATCCTCACCATTGCTATCAGCCCGAAGTGTCCAGCCTTATGTCTCAACCAGCTTTGGGTGTAGAGGTGGTAAATCCAGGTTGCATCACATGCCCTGAAGGAATAATTAAGAATTGCTCTCTATTTCACTGTCATTGTGTTTTGTTTTTGTAATTCATTTTTATAATGGGATTTATCGGATTTTCACTGCTGCGTTTAGGCCGCTGTACACATGACTGATTTCCTTATGGAGACATATAAATCCATGGGTCTTGAGATTCTTACTTGTCAGGTATATTCCCAGGCGTTGAATATGGGGTGTTGAGTCCATTTGGTTGAGCAAGGAGTAGGAATTGTCTATTATATATTTAGCTTATGGAACGATATCTGTGCTAATTTCAATCTCTGGTTTTATGCAGCACCCCAACTCACCTTTCCCCATAAGCAAGCATAAGTTGGTTTTCTAAATTTGAGACCCTGTTCTGTTTTGTAATTCAGTTCATGTGTAGCCAAGTTTACATTCCGTTTATTAGTGATATCTTATGATGTTTCTTTTTCTGTGTGATTATTTTTCGTAGAATCGTCGTACCTGAATCCACTCATTATGCCTCTACGGGCCTGATGACGTAGATTTCATTGCTGAGTGATATTCCATTGTACATACGTAGGACAACTTCTTTATCCATTTTTGCTTTCTCGGATATTTAACTTGTACCGTAGACGAGGTTCTTGTAAACAGAGCCGTCCCAAACTTTGGGGTGGCTGTGTGTTTTTGATTTTAATTTCCCTAAGGTATAGGACCCTAAGTGGAAGTGCCATAAGCTGTGTTGCTTTGTTTCCTACGTGTTTCAGGAAACACCATACACTTCTCCAGAGTGGCTGTTGGCAATTTACATCCCGCCCATCAGCATAACAAGGCTCCCTGTTCTCCATGACCTGTCCTGCCTTTCTGGATTTTACACTTTTTTCAGATGGCCCTTTTGACCGGGGGGCAGTGAGACTTCAATGTAGTGCAGATTTCCTTGACACGCTTGCTTGGTTGGCCAAAAAGAGCGTATGCGTTTTTTCCTGAATATATTCAGGAAAAAACGCATACACCCTTTTTGGCCAAGTGCATCATTGTGGACATTCTGCCTCTTTTCCTATGCTTTAAGTGCAATTCCAGTCTACCCCCTGAAATCGTTTTCCTGAAATTCTGCCCCGCTTTCAAGTCCTCTACGAAGACTTACTTCAATACACTTTTGGACGATAGCTGTCATTCTTAACTCTGCAGGTTTGTGAATTACAGTGCCCCTGAGTTCCTTTCTTCAACTCGCTTTCTTGGGAGCTGGCCAAAACCCGCAGCATTGCTTCAGGCCCTAATCTGGTTCTGGCAGGGCACACTGAGCCTTTGGCTAATTCCCCTTCCTTGTGGGAAACGAGCGTTCCATTTGCCCGTGCAGGCACCTACAGCTAGTCTCTCATTGGTTCTCCCTATTCCTGTTCATCTTGCGCAGAAATTGCAAACTGTGCCAAACAGGAAGTTAAAGGCACTGACTCTCCATGTGGGGAGAGTGTTAGTAAAGCGTCTGGAACGGTGA
Organism: Delphinapterus leucas; assembly: GCF_059928025.1. NCBI lineage: Eukaryota > Metazoa > Chordata > Mammalia > Artiodactyla > Monodontidae > Delphinapterus > Delphinapterus leucas. The sequence continues at coordinate 4,196,756 of NW_028322253.1, forward strand.
ACCCGAGTATCAGGGGACGAAACCTGAGATGCATTTGAAAACGTTTCCGAATCACACGGTGGACCATACTCTGGGTTTCCCATGCATGTTTTAGCTGAAGGAAGAATCCCTTAAATCTGGAGAGTTGGGACCAATGGAATGGGTACCATGCAGTATGACTTCAAAGCGTCTGCGTTTGCTCACCGAACCTCACCAATGCTATCAGCCCGAAGTGTCCAGCCTTATGTCTCACCCAGCTCTGGGTGTAGATGTGGTAAATCCAGGTTGCATCACAAGCCCTGAATGAATTATTTAAGAATTGCTCTCTATTTCACTGTCATTGTGTTTTGTTTTTGAAATTTATTTTGATAATGGGATTTATCGGATTTTCACTGCTGCGTTTAGGCCGCTGTACACACGCTTGATTTCCTTATGGAGACATATAAATCCATGGGTCTTAAGATTTTCACTTGTCAGGTATATTCCCAGGCGTTGAATATGGGGTGTTGAGTCCATTTCGTTGAGCAAGGAGTAGGTCTTGTCTATTATATATTTGGCTTATGGAACGGTATCTGTGCTAATTTCAATCTCTGGTTTGATGCAGCACGCCAACTCACCTTTCCCCATAAGCAAGCATAAGTTGGTTTTCTAAATTTGAGACCCTGTTCTGTTTTGTAATTCAGTTCATGTGTAGCCAAGTTTAAGTTCCGTGTATTAGTGATATCTTATGATGTTTCTTTTTCTGTGTGACTTATTTCTCGTAGAATCGTCGTACCTGAATCCACTCATTATGCCACTATGGGCCTGATGACGTAGATCTCATTGCTGAGTGATATTCCATTGTACGTACGTACCACAACATCTTTATCCATTTTTGCTTTCTCGGATATTTAACTTGTACCGTAGACGAGGTTCTTGTAAACAGAGCCGTCCCAAACTTTGGGGTGGCTGTGTGTTTTTGATTTTAATTTCCCTAAGCTATAGGACCCTAAGTGGAAGTGCCATAAGCTGTGTTGCTTTGTTTCCTACGTGTTTCAGGAAACACCATACACTTCTCCAGAGTGGCTGTTGGCAATTTACATCCCGCCCATCAGCATAACAAGGCTCCCTGTTCTCCATGACCTGTCCTGCCTTTCTGGATTTTACACTTTTTTCAGATGGCCCTTTTGACCGGGGGGCAGTGAGACTTCATTGTAGTGCAGATTTCCCTTACACGTTTGCTTGTGTGGACAAAAAGTGCGTATGCGTTTTTTCATGAATATATCCAGGAAAAAACCTGTACGCCCTTTCTGACCAAGTGCATCATTGTCGACATTCTGCCTCTTTTCCTATGCTTTAAGTGCAATTCCAGTCTACCCCCTGAAATCGTATTCCTGAAATTCTGCCCCGCTTTCAAGTCCTCTTCGAAGACTTACTTCAATACATTTTTGGACGATAGCTGTCATTCATAACTCTGCAGGTTTGTGAATTACAGTGCCCCTGAGCTCCTTTCTTCAACTCGCTTTCTTGTGAGCTGGCTGCAAAACCGCAGGATTGCTTCAGGCGCTCATCTGGTTCCGGCAGGGCACGTTGAGCCTTTGGTTAATTCCTCTCCCTGGTGGGAAATGAGCGTTCATTTGCCCGTGCAGACACCTACAGCTAGTCTCTTATTGGTTCTCCCTATTCCTGTTCACCTTGCGCAGAATTTCCAAACTGTGCCAAACAGGAGGTTAAAGGCACTGACTCTCCAAGTGGAGAGAGTGTTAGTAAAGGGTCTGGAATGGTGAACCCGTGTAAAAGGGGACGAAAACTGAGATGCATTTGAAAACGCTTCCCAGTCACACGGTGGACCATACTTTGGGTTTCCCATGCATGTTTTAGCTGAAGGAAGAACCTCTTAAACCTGTAGAGTTGGGACCCATGGAATGGGTACCATGCAGTATGACTTCAAAGGGTCTGCATTTGCTCATCGTACCTCACCAGTGCTATCCGCCCGAAGTGTCCAACCTTATGTCTCAGTCAGCTCTTGGTGCAGATGTGGTTAATCCAGGTTGCATCACAAGCTCTGAATGAATTATTTAAGAATAGCTCTCTATTTCACTGTCATTGTGGTTTTTTTTTTAATTCATTTTGATAATTGGATTTATCGGATTTTCTCTGCTGCGTTCATAAATCTATACACACGCTTGATTCTCTTACGGAGACATATAAATCCATGGGTTTGAAGATTCTTACTAGTCAGGTGTATTCCTAGGCGTTGAATATGGGGTGTTTAGTCCATTTCGTTGAGCAACTGGTAGGTCTTGACTATTACATATTTGGCTTATGGAAAGATATCTGTGCTAATTTCTATCTCTGGTTTTATGCAGCACCCCAACTCTCCTTTATCCTTAAGCAAGCATATGTTGGTTTTCTAAATTTGAGACCCCGTTCTGTTTTGTAATTCAGTTCATTTGTAGCCACGTTTACATTCCATGTATTAGTAATATCGTGTGTCTTTTTCTTTTTGAATTATGTGACTTCGAATGATCATACGTAACTCCTCTGTGGTTGTTACAACTGGCCATATTTCATTGATTTCCAGGCTGAGTAATATTCCACTCTACATAAGTGCCACATCTCTATCCAGTTTTTCCCTCCAGAGACTTATAAATTATATCCTAGTCGAGGATCTTTTAAACATAGAGGCGGTAAACATTGGGGTGCCTGTGTCCTCTTGATTTTTGTTTTTCCCAAGATATACGTCCATGAGTGCAAGTGCCCTGTGCTCTGTAGCTCATTTTTTAGATGCTTTAGTAAACACAATACACTTCTCCAGAGTGACCGTTGGCAATATACATTTCCAGTATAAGCCTCAGAGGGCTCCCTTTTCTCCTTGCCCTGTCCTGCATTTCTGGTGTTTACACTTTATGAGGAAGGCTCTTCTGACTGATGCGAAGTGATATGTTTTGTAGTATTGATTTCCAGTGCCCACCTGTTTGGTTGGCTAAAAAAGTGTATGCCCTTTTCTTGAATACATACAGAAAAAGACGCATACACCCTTTTTGGCCAATTGCAATGTTGGCAATGTTCAGCCCCTTTTCTTGTGCTTAATGGCGAGTCCTTTCTACCTCTTCCAATCCCTTTCCTGCCATTCTCCGTTGCTTACAAGTCCTTTCCTCTGACTTTCCTCAAGACATTTTTCAGTGATAGATATTTTCAACTCTGCAGTTTCGTGAATTTTAGTGTCCCTGAGTTCCATTTTTCAACTTGTGTTTATGGGAACTGGCCACAAAGCAGCGGAATTTCCTCAAGCCCTATTCTGTTTCCATGGGCAACCCTAGCCTTTGGTCAATTCGTCTTCCTGATTGGAAATAAGAGTGACATGTGCCTGTCCGAACACCTAGGACTTGTCTCTCATTGTTCCTCCTCCTTCTGCTTCATCCTCTGGACAAATTCCAAACTGTCTGTAACAGGATGTTGACAGTGCTGACATCTCCAAGTGGGGAGACTGTTCGTAAAGACGCTGGAGGGGTGAACCCGAGCACCAGGAGATGAGAAGATGAGATGCCTTTTCCAAACTCTTCCCGATCAGACGGTATACCATCCTCTGGGTGTGACAGGCATGTTTTAGCTGTAGGAAGTGTCCCATTCATGTGAGGAGAACACCAGGGCTTTTACAAAATCAGTGTCTCTCCACAACCCAAACTGGGGAATTTTTTAAGCTACGGCTACACATATGTTCATTAAGGGCCTTGGGAAGTAGGCAGAGTCCAAACTTTAGATGATTGAAGTCTTCAGGGTCAGAAGCACTCACCACCGGCTTCCCTTAGGTTCCATTTTAACTGTCATTAATAGATGATGTCAATAAAAATATCTATTCTTTTTCAGATGATTTCCCCTTATAGGTTATTGTAAAATATTGAGTGTAGTTCCCGGGGCTATACAGTAGTTCCTTGTTGATGATCGATTTTATACATAGCAGTGTGTATGTGTTAATCCCAAACTGTTAATTTATCCCTCCTCCCACCTTTCCCCTTTGGTAGTAATAAATTATAAGATTTTATACTTCTCAGAATTGGGGGAACTGAAAGAGAGGTATCATTTTCAATGGAAAAGCATTTAAAACAAGATTGAAGCTTTAACCAAGATTATTAGATGTACATCCTTGGAAAGAAATCACTTCGTTTCTCTAATATTGACCTGACAAATAAGACAAACCTTTTCACTGAACTTGCTTATAATAAAGTGATGGAAATATCAAATGGGAGTGTTAGAAACATCTTATTTTACCCGAGCCTTATACACTGTTCTATGTTAATTACAGTTTGGCTCAAACATCTGTTCATTGAAGTTACAATGTTCTCAATTTCTGTTACTGATCCTCCAGAGTGGACCCCAACAAGTGTCCCCCTGCCCAGTGTCATTGGAGGCAACAGATTGAGACTGAGTTTGGTTCAGAAGCAAAGGAAACTTTATATTTTGATCAGAGAATGGAGAGGTGAGAGCATGTGCTACCCCGTGGGCTGTGGGCTGGGCTGCTGTGTAGAGATCCTGTCAGAGTCAGTGGGAGGGAGGGGGCGGAGCTCTCGAGGGCCCGGTTGGCTGCAGCTCAGGTTCTATATCGCAGAGTGTGCACTGTGTCCCAGGAGCTGAGGTGTCGACCCAGCCATTCCGCACTAGGAAATCTGGTCTGAAGTGCCGGCTGTTGAACCTCTGTATGCGGGACCCTAGGAGCATGTGAAATTAGACAAAGCACAAAGGATAAAAAAGGTTAGACTTTATTTTATTGCCCAGATTCTATTTTTATCTCCCAGGGATTTTTAAGGGGCTTTGCCTGGGAAAAAGCCCTCTTCTGCCTTTTTCCCCCTTCCTCATTCTTAGAGTGCTGAGGGTGCAGACCCTTCTTCTGTAACTGCTGAGTGCTGAGTTAGGAGCCCTCATACCCATGGGCGAGGGTCAGAACTTCTCCCCAGCAGGCTCCAGGTGACGTTGATTGTCCCCAGGCCTCCTGCCTCCCAGCTCGTCCGCCTGAGCACCAGTATTGGAAGCGTTATAGATTCTAATGACCTTTAAGGGTCCAGGAAGGAGATGTGCAGTGACGCTGTGAGGTCCAGTTTCACCCCACCCTGCATTTGTTTGGCCACCTTAGGCTGACCGTTTCTGCCAGCCTAGATGCTCTGACCAGTAGTCTGCACTTTCTTCAATTAGGCCCCTGAATTAACGTAAAAAGAGCACCAGGTGTCAGGACCCTGCCTGCTCAACTCCCAGACAGCCCAGGGTCAGTGGTGATGAAGGACCATGATGCCCACTGAGTCAACAGCCTTTTGAAGTAAACAGGAGTCCAGCCGGTCTTATTGGCCACCATCATCACAGTGTCTGTAGGCTCTTCTATGGTGACAGCGTGATATACGTTTCCCCCGCCAAGATTATTAGGTCCGCTCTGGGTGCAGTAAGTCCTGCAAGCAGTAGTCTACTCTTTTGGGACACACTCTTGTTGTTTTATGAGAGAAACTCCAGGTCAAGTGATGGTCACATGAGTCGTCATGGTGCCCCTTTACCCCGGTTATCTCTCTGGAGGTTGGAGTTGGAGGGCCTCCTCGCTCGAGGTCAGTGTGCCCGCGGAGCAAACCCTGCAACTTCAGGGCATGGTTGGGGCCTAGGATCACCACGTGGGGTCCTTTTCCCTTAGGAGGGAGGTGGCCTTTTGTGCTGCTGATTTCCAGGTTTTCAGATACCGCCAGTATCTTGGCCAGATGTGGCGGTGGGCCAAGCCCATTGGTGACCGTAGTTTATCCTACCGGGATGGCATTCTTGCATTGTTCCATTTCAAGTGGTCCCAGTTTTTGCACTAATACTCCAATAGCGATTCACCATTCACCAGGAATGTAAAGGTCAAAGGGTTTAGCTAAATTAGGGAGTTCCAGGGCAAGGGTCTGAATTGACTGCTCTTTCCATTCTTGAAAGGCCACTTCTGGATTCTATTCAAAAGGATCATCATCTTTTCCTTTCAGTGTTTCATATAGAGACCCAGCTAGTAGACTGTAGTTAGGTATCCAGAGGCACCAACCCTGGCCTCCCCAGGAACCCCTAAGCTGTCTTCTAGTTTTAGAAATGGGTAAGGCTGTAAATTGTTTCTTCCCTTTCCTGAGATGGGCTTCTCCGACCTTCTGTGAGAATGAAGCCCAGGCAGGTCACCGTAGTCTGTGATATTTGAGCTTTTTATTTGACAACTTCTATCCTTTATTGGCTTGGTAGTTCAGAGGTCTCCTTAGTAGGGCTGGCGATCACAATGTCGTCTGCATATTGAAGGAGTGTTTCCTTTTCCAGAGGTAGAACTTTTAGGTCTTTAACTGAGCTTTCCCCAAAGATGGTGTGGGAATTTTTGAACCCTTGGGGCAACACGGCCCAGAAGTATTGTTTTAGTTGTATGTTGAGTCCTGCCACTCACAAGCCAAAATTTCTTGTGACTCTGGGACTAATAGAATACAAAAGAAGGCATCATTGAAGACTAATACAGAATACCATGTCCCGGTGGTTGGTAGAATGACCAGCAGGGTGTAGGATTTAGGAACTACTGGAGGTATATCCTCGGTGGCTTCACTGCCTGTCCTGGCATCCATTACCAGGACTCCAGCAGCCCATGGGGCTCTCGAGGTCAGGCCAATCCCAGGATATGGAGCTCACCTGGGCAGGTACCCCACCCCCCACCGCAGCCCACGGTGCTCTCCTGTTCAGGCCCCTCCCAGGATATGGGGTTCCCTGGGCAGGTTCCCCTGCAGCCCATGGGGCTCTCATGGTCAGGCCCCTCCCAGGATACAGAGCTACCCTTGCAGTTACCCTGGCAGGGCTGGGCACACAGGTACCGTGCACATCGCCCTCATTGCAGAGCACTTCCAGCTCACCTGTCACTCAGATCTGACACAGAGCACCTCAGAGCAGGACTTGAACTAAGAAACAGCAGCTCCAACAGGTCTGTGACCCTGGGCATCACTCTATGTGGCCTCCCTCCACCTGGTCTTCCAGAGACTTCCACTGCACCCGGGGCACCAGGCCTCTGTCTCCACCCACCACCCACCCCTCCTCTCCCTGACTCCTGGGTTCCTCTCATTAGGAGAGGAAGTTGTCTCCCACTCATGGGCCAGATAATATAATTAGAAAACAAGCCAGAGCTGCAACCCCTTGTCTATCCTGACTCTCAGGAGCCCACACCTGTTCCTTGGACCTGGCCGATTCAGCAAGTTCCAGTTTCTGCAACTGTGAGCGCCTGAGGGGTGATTATTGGCTGGCCTGGGAAGCCTGACGGTGCCGGCCAGCCCTCCCCAGGTGTGCCTGTTTGAGATCAATATAAACACCGCTCCAGGCAGCAAGAGCCCCTGCAGCTGTGCCTGACGCCATTTTCTCTGCCCTGTCAGCAGCCTCGGGGCTGGACTGGTGGGAGGGAGTGAGAGGCCACGGCTTTGTGGGTGGCCCAGTGTGAGTGGGGCTCTGCTGGACTTTCTGCAGCAGTTACCAAGATGCCGCCTGCTAAAGAAGAGGATGTGTCACCCATACCTGCCTCTGGAATTTCTCCCTGGGCAGAGGTGAGTGAGGAAGAAAGCAGTGGGGGCCCGGACAGCAGGGGTATCTCAGGCAGGGAAATGGAAAGCTTCCAGAAGAGTACCCAGGGCCAGGACCATCCTGGCTGGCCTGCAGGCACCAAATCGGCTGGCATGCTGTCGCTCATGTGGCTCCATGGCCCTTCCTCTAGGCTTTCAAGTCCTTGTACATATTCAGGTGTTTTACCTGGGAAGGGTGGGAACATTTCAGCAGCAGCTGGCCTGGGGCTCGGCCCACATTTACTCACAGATGCCTTGGCACGGTCCCCCAGCTTTGCAATGAGGACGCTTGTTGCGTGGGGCCTGCTGGCTGAATGGGAGATGATTCCCCACCACTGGCCAACTACAGAATTGTTTACAACTGGAGCAAGTGCCCTGATATGGTTTTCCTCTGTGTAACTGGTTGGTTCTGTTTTTTTTTTCTTTTTTTCATTTTTGGTTCAAGGTAGATTTTATTCCTCTTTTTTGTATTTACAGATATAAGCATGGAAATAATTTATTCATATAAATACATGTATGTGAAGGGAAGAATATTTTTTCTGTTTTACTTTTTGTAATTTTGAATTTTATTTTATTTTTTTATACAGCAGGTTCTTTTTGGTTATCTATTTTATACATATAAATGTATACAGCCAATCCCAATCTCTCAATCCTCCCACCACCACCCCCCAACAGCTTTCCCCCCTTTGTGTCCATACGTTTGTTGTCTACATCTGTTGCTCTATTTCTGCCTTAAAAAACGGTTCATCTGTATAATTTTTCTAGGTTCCACATATATGCATTAATATACAAGATTTGTTTTTCTATTTCTGACTTACTTCACTCTGTATGACAGTCTCTAGATCCATCAACGTCTCTACAAATGACCCAATTTCATTCCTTTTTATGGCTTAGTAATATTCCATTTTATATTTGTACCACATCTTTATGCATTCGTCTGTCTGTGGGCATTTAGGTTGCTTCCATTACCTGGATATTGTAAATAGTGATGCAATGAACATTGAGGTGAATGTCTCTTTTTGATTTATGATTTTGTCTGGGTATATGCCCAGTAGTGGGATTGCTGGATCATATGGTAATTCTATTCTTAGTTTTATAAGAAACTCCATAATGTTCTCCACAGTGACTGTATCAATTTACATTCCCAACAATAGTGGAAGAGGGTTCCTTATCTCCACACCCTTTCCAGCATTTGTTGTTTGTGGATTTTCTGATGATGCCCATTCTAACAGCTGTGAGGTGATACACCATGGATGAGTCTATTTCGTTGAGCAAAGAGTAGGTCTTGTCTATTACATATTTGGCTTATGGAATGGTATGTGTGCTAATTTCAAGCTCTGGTTTTATACAGCACCCCAACTCAACTTTCCCCTTAAGCAAGCATAAGTTTTATCTAAATGTGAGACTCTGTTCGGTTTTGTAATTCAGTTTATGTGTAGCCAAGTTTACACTCCCTCTATTAGTGATATCTTATGATAATTATCTTTCTCTGTGTGACATATTTCTCTTAGAATCATCATACTTAAATCCACTCAATTTGCTGCTACAGGCCTGATGACATTGATTTCATTGCTGAGTGATATCCCGTTGTACGTAAGTAGCACAACTCCTTTATCCATTTTTTTCTTTCTGGGATATTTAATTTGTACTGGACTCGAGGTTCTTGTAAACACAGCAGCCCTAAATTTTGTGTTGGCTGTGTCTTGTTGATTTTAATTTTCCTAAGCTATAGGGCTAAAAGTGGAAGTGCCCTAGTCTCTGTAGCTTTGTTTTTCAGATGTTTCAGGATACACCATCAACATCTCCAGAGTGTCTGTTGGCAATTTACATCCCGCCCATCAGCATAACAAGGCTCCCTGTTCTCCATGGCCTGTCCTGTGTTTCTGGTTTTTACACTTTTTTCAGATGGCCCTTTTGACGAATGGGAAATGAGACTTCATTGTAGTACGGATTTCCATTGCTCGAGTGCTTGGTTGGCCAAAAAGGGCATATGCGTTTTTTCCTGAATATATTCAGGAAAAAATGTATACGCACTGTTCGTCCAAGTGCATCACTGTCAAAGACCTGCCACTTTTCACATGTTTTAAATGCAATTCCAATCTACCTCCTGAAATATGATTCCTCAATTCTGCCTCGTTTTCAAGTCCTCTTTGCAGACTTACTTCAATATATTTTTGCCAATAGCTGTCATTTATAACTCTGCAGGTTTGTGAATTACAGTGCCCGTGATTTCCTTTCTTAACTCGCTTCCTTGAAAGCTGGCCACAAAACCGCAGGGTTGCTTCAGGCCGTAATCAGGGTGTGGCTCGGCACTCTGAGCCTTTGGTTAATTCCTCTTCCTGGTGGGAAATTAGAGTTAAATGTGCCCCTCCAGACACCTGCCTCACTCCCAGCCCCTTGGTGATGTGTGTCCTCTGGTTTGAGGTCACATGTGATGGGTTCCTCATCTTTTGATGATGTGGCCCCACTGGTGTGAGGACACTCCTGCCTGCTTCCCATCCCCTTGGTGATGTGGTCTCTCCGGCGAGAGTCTGATCCTGGTTGGGTTCCTCACACTTCTGTGAGGTGGGCCCTCTTCTCTGAGGTCACTCCTGCCTGGCTAGCACACCCCGCCTTGGCGACGTCGGACCTCTGGTGGCAGTTGGAGCCTGCTGGGAGCCTCCTCCCCTCGGTGATGAGGCCCTCTGGCATCAGGCCCTAACTGCTGGGTTCCCACATTTTCTGATACGTCCTAAGTGGTGCGAGGGCACTCCTGCCAGGTTCCCATCCCCATGGGCATGTGGGCCTTCTGCTCTAAGGTCCCAACACCTGTGTTGTTCACCGTTTCATGATGTTGGCTCTCTGGTGTTAGTTCACTCAGGCCTAGATCCCATAGACTCTGTGCTCTGAGCCGCCTGCTGGGAGGTTCCTACTGCTGAATTCCTTACCTTTTCTATTCTTTGGGTTCTGTGTTTTCATGCTCCTCCTTCCTGACTCACTCCCAGCCCCTTTGTGATGTAGGTCCTCTGGTTTGATGCCACATGTGCTGGTTTCCTCACCTTTATTGATGTGGCCCCACTGGTGTGAGGACACTCCTGCCTGGTTCCCATCCACTTGGTGATGGGGGCCCTCTGGTGAGAGCCTGATCCTGGCTGGATTCCTCACCCTTCTGTGAGGTAGACCCTCTGCTGTGAGGTCACTCCTGCCTGGCTGGCACACGTCACCTTGGCGATGTGGGCCCTCAGTTGGGAGTTGGTGCCTGCTGGGAGTCTCCTCCCCTTGGTAATGAGGGCCCTCTGGCGTCAGGCCCTAACTCATGGGCTCCCAAAATTTTCTGATGTGCGCCCTGTCGTGCGAGTACACTCCTGCCAGGGTCCCATCCCCATGGGGATGTTGGCTTTCTGCTCTGAGGTCCCAACGGCTGCGTTGCTCACAGTGTCAGAATGTGGGCCCTCTGCTGTGAGTTCACTCTGGCATGGATCCCATAGCCTCGGTGCTCTGGGCCACCTGCTTGGAGCTTCCAACTGCGGGGTTCCTCACCTTTTTATTCTATGGGCCCTCTGTTGTGAGTCTCCTCCTGCATGCCTCACTCCCAGCCCTTTCGTGATGTGTGTCCCCTTATTTGAGGCCACATGTGCTGTGTTCCTCACCTTTGGCTGATGTGGCCCCACTGGTGTGAGGACACTCCTGCCTGGTTTCCATCCCCTTGGTGATGTGGGCCCTCTGGTTAGAGTCTGATCCTGGTTGGGTTCCTCACACTTCTGTGAGGTGGGCCCTCTGCTGTGAGGTAACTCCTGCCTGGCTTGCTCCCATTGCCTTGGTGACGTAGGCCCTCTGGTGGCATTTGGAGCTTGCTGGTAGCCTCCTCTCCTCGGTGATGAGGGCCCTCTGGCGTCAGGCCCTAACTGCTGGGTTCCCACATTTTCTGATACGTGTTAAGTTGTGCGAGGACACTCCTGCGAGGTTCCTATCCCCATGGGGATGTGGGTCTTCTGCTCTGAGGTTCCACCGGCTGGGTTGCTCACAGTTTCATGATGTGGGCCCTCTGCTGTGAGTTCACTGTGGCCTGGATCCCATAGACTCCGTGCTCTGGGCCACCTGCTGGGAGGTTCAAACTGCTGGATTCCTCACATTTTTTATTCTGTGGGCCCTGTGTTGTTAGGCTACTCCTGCTTGCCTCACTCGGAGCACCGAGGAAATGTGGGTCCTCTGGTTTAGGCCACATGTGCTGGGTTCCTCACCTTTCTATAATGTGGCCACACTGGTGTGAGGACACTGCTGCCTTTTTCCGATCCCCTTGGTGATGTGGGCTCTCTGGTGAGAGTCTTATCCTGGCTGGTTTCCTCACCCTTCTGTGAGGTAGACCCTCTGCTGTGAGGTCACTCCTGCCTGGCTGGCACACATCACCTTGGCGACGTGGGCCCTCAGTTGGGAGTTGGTGCCTGCTGGGGGTCTCCACCCCTCGGTAATGAGGGCCCTCTGGCGTCAGACCCTAACTCCTGGGCTCCCAAAATTTTCTGATGTGCGCCCTGTGGTGCGACTACACTCCTGCCAGGTTCATAACCCCATGGGAATGTGGGCCTTCTGCTCTGAGGTCCCAACGGTGGGTTGCTCAGTTTCATGATGAGGGTCCTCTGGTGTGAGTTCACTCCGCCCTGGATCCAATAGCCTCGCTGCTCCTGGCTGCCTGCGGGGAGGTTCCAACTGCGGGATTCCTCACCTTTTTTCTTCTATGGGCCCTCTTTTTTGAGACTCCTCCTGCCTGCCTGACTCCCAGCCCGTTGGTGATGTGTGTCCTCTGGTTTGAGGCTACGTGTGCTGGGTCCCTCACCTTTCGATTATGTGGCCCCACTGGTGTGAGGACACTCCTGCCTGGTTCCTATCCCCTTGGTGATGTGGGCCCTCTGGTGAGAGTCTGATCCTGGCTGGGTTCCTCACCCTTCTGTGAGGTGGACCCTCTGCTGTGAGGTCACTCCTGCCTGGCTGGCACACCCCACCTTGGCAACGTCGGCCCTCTTGTGGCAGTTGGAGCCTGCTGGGAGCTTCCTTTCCTCGGTGATGAGGGCCCTCTGGCGTCAGGCCCTAACTTCTGGGCTCCCAAAATTCTCTAATGTGCGCCCTGTGGTGCGAGTACACTCCTGCCAGGTTCCCAACCACATGGGAATGTGGGCCTTCTGCTCTGAGGTCCCAACGGCTGGGTTGCTCACAGTTTCATGATGAGGGCCCTCTGTTTTGTGTTCAGTCAGGCCTGGATCCCATATCCTCGCTGCTCCTGGCCGCCTGCTGGGAGGTTCCAACTGCGGGATTCCTCACCTTTTTTATTCTATGGGCCCTCTGTTTTGAGGCTCCTCCTGCCTGCCTCACTCCCAGCCCCTTGGTGATGTGTGTCCTCTAGTTTGAGGCCACGTGTGCTGGGTCCATCACATTTCGGTGATGTGGCCCCACTGGTGTGAGGACACTCCTGCCTGGTTTCCATTCCCTTGGTGATGTGGGCCCTCTGGTGAGAGTCTGATCCTCTTTGGGTTCCTCACACTTTTGTGTGGTTGGCCCTCTGCTCTGAGGTCACTCCTGCCTGGCTGGCACACACCGCATTGGCGACGTCAGCCCTCTGGTAGCAGTTGGAGCTTGCTGGGAGCCTCCTCTCCTCAGTGATGAGGGCCCTCTGGCGTCTGGCCCTAACTGCTGGGCTCCCCACATTTTCTGATGTGTGCCCACTGGTGCGATGACACTCCTGCTTGGTTCCCTCCCCCATGGGGATGTGGGCCTTGTGCTCTGAGGTCACAACGGCTGGGTTGCTTACAGTATCACGATGAGGGCCCTCTGTTGTGAGTTCATCACTGCCTGGATCCCATAGCCTCGGTGATCTGGGCCGCCTGCTGGGATGTTCCAACGGCTGGATTCCTCACCTTTTTTATACAATGGGCCATGTGTTGGGAGGTTAATCCTGCCTGCCTCACTCCGAGACCCATGGTGATGTGGGTCCTCTGGTTTGAGGCCACATGTGCTGGGTACCTCAACTTTCGATGATGTGGTCCCACGGGTGTGAGGACACTCCTGCCTGGTTCCCAGCCCCTTGCTGTTGTGGGCACTCTGGTGAGGGTCTGATCCTTCCTGGGTTCCTTACCCTTCTGTGAGGTGGGCCCTCTGATGTGAGGTCACTCCTGCATGGCTGGCTCACGTCGCCTTGGCGACGTGGGTCTTCTGTTGGCCACTGAAGCATACTGGGAGCCTCCTACCCTCTTTAATGAGGGCCCTGGAAAAAACGCATATGCCCTTTTTGACAAAGTGCATCATTGTCGACATTCTGACTCTTTTCCTATACTTTCAGAGGATTTCCCGTCCTCCTCCTGAAATCGTAGTCCTGGAATTCTACCCCACGTTCAAGTCCTCTTTGTAGCCTTACTTCAATATATTTTTGGATGAGAGCTGTCATTTATAACTCTGCAGGTTTGTGAATTACAGTGCCCCTGAGCTGCTTTCTTCAACTCGCTTTCTTGTGAGCTGGCCGCAAAACCGCAGGATTGCTTCAGGCCCTAATCTGGTTCCGGCAGGGCACGATGAGCCTTTGTTTAAACCCTCTTCCTGGTGGGAAATGAGCGTTCCATTTGCCCGTGCAGACACCTACAGCTAGTCTCTCATTGGTTCTCCCTATTCCTGTTCATCTTGCGCAGAAATTGCAAACTGTGCTAAACAGGATGTTAAAGGCACTGACTCTCCAAGTGGAGAGAGTGTTAGGAAAGCGTCTGGAATGGTGAACCCGAGTACCAGTGGACGAAAACTGAGACGCATTTAAAAACGTTTCCCGGTCACACAGTGGACCATACTCTGGGATTCCCATGCATGTATGAGCTGAAGGAAGAATCCCTTAAACCTGGAGAGTTGGGACCCATGGAATGGGTACCATGCAGTATGACTTCAAAGGGTTTGCATTTGCTCACTGAACTTCACCAATGGTATCCGCCCGAAGTGTCCAGCCTTATGTCTCACCCAGCTCTAGGTGTAGATGTGGTAACTCCAGGTTGCATCACAAGCCCTGAATGAATTATTTAAGAATTGCTCTGTATTTCACTGTCATTGTGTTTTGTTTGTGAAATTTATTATGATAATGGGATTTATCGGATTTTCACTGCTGCGTTTAGGCCGCTGTACACACGCTTGATTTCCTTATGGAGACATATAAATCCATGGGTCTTAAGATTCTTACTTGTCAGGTATATTCCCAGGCGTTGAATATGGGGTGTTGAGTCCATTTCGTTGAGCAAGGAGTACGTCGTGTCTATTATATATTTGCCTTATTGAACGGTATCTGTGCTAATTTCAATCTCTGGTTTGATGCAGCACCCCAACTCACCTTTCCCCATAAGCAAGCATAAGTTGGTTTTCTAAATTTGAGACCCTGTTCGGTTTTGTAATTCAGTTCATGTGTAGCCAAGTTTACATTCCGTGTATTAGTGACATCTTATGATGTTTCTTTTTCTGTGTGACTTATTTCTTGTAGAATCGTCGGACCTGAATCCACTCATTATGCCGATACGGGCCTGATGACGTAGATCACATTGCTGACTGATATTCCATTGTACGTACGTACCACAACATCTTTATCCATTTTTTCCTTTCTCGGATATTTAACTTGTACCGTAGACGAGGTTCTTGTAAACAGAGCCGTCCCAAACTTTGGGGTGGCTGTGTGTTTTTGATTTTAATTTCCCTAAGCTATAGGACCATAAGTGGAAGTGCCATAGGCTGTGTTGCTTTGTTTACTACGTGTTTCAGGAAACACCATACACTTCTCCAGATTGGCTGTTGGCAATTTACATCCCGCCCATCAGAATCACAAGGCTCCCTAGTCTCCATAACCTGTCCTGCCTTTCTGGATTTTACACTTTTTTCAGATGGCCCTTTGGCCCGGGGGGCAGTGAGACTTCATTGTAGTGCAGATTTCCTTTACAGGCTTGCTTGGTTGGCCAAAAAGGGCGTATGCGTTTTTTCCTGAATATATTCAGGAAAAAACGCATACGCCCTTTTTGGCCAAGTGCATCATTGTGGACATTCGGCCTCTTTTCCTATGCTTTAAGTGCAATTCCAGTCTACCCCGTGAAATCGTTTTCCTGAAATTCTGCCCCGCTTTCAAGTCCTCTTCGAAGACTTACTTCAATACATTTTTGGACGATACCTGTCATTCATAACTCTGCAGGTTTGTGAATTACAGTGCCCCTGGGCTCTTTTCTTCAACTCGCTATCTTATGAGCTGGCCTCAAAACCGCAGGATTGCTTCGAGCCCTAAGCTGGTTCCGGCAGGGCACGCTGACCCTTTGGTTAATTCCTCTTCCTGGTGGGAAATGAGCGTTCCATTTGCCCGTGCAGACACCTACAGCTAGTCTCTCATTGGTTCTCCCTATTCCTGTTCATCTTGCGCAGAAATTGCAAACTGTGCCAAACAGGAGGTTAAAGGCACTGACTCTCCAAGTGGAGAGAGTGTTAGTAAAGCGTCTGGAACGGTGCACCCGAGTACCAGGGGTCGAAACCTGAGATGCATTTGAAAACGATTCCCAATCACACGGTGGACCATACTCTTGGTTTCCCATGCATGTTTTAGCTGAAGGAAGAATCCCTTAAACCTGGAGAGTTGGGACCCATGGAATGGGTACCATGCAGTATGACTTCAAAGGGTCTGCGTTTGCTCACCGAACCTCACCACGGTTATCAGCCCGAAGTGTCCAGCCTTATGTCTCACCCAGCTCTGGGTGTAGATGTGGTAAATCCAGGTTGCATCACAAGCCCTGAATGAATTATTTAAGGATTGCTCTCTATTTCACTGTCATTGTGTATTGTTTTTGAAATTTATTTTGTTAATGGGATTTATCGGATTTTCACTGCTGCCTTTAGACCAGTGTACACACGCTTGACTTCCTTATGACACATATAAATCCATGGGTCTTAACTTTCTTACTTGTCAGGTATATTCCCAGGCGTTGAATATGGGGTATTGAGTCCATTTCGTTGAGCAAGGAGTAGGCCTTCTCTATTATATATTTGGCTTATGGAACGGTATCTGTGCTAATTTCAATCTCTGGTTTTATGCAGCACCCCAACTCACCTTTCCCCATAAGCAAGCATAAGTTGATTTTCTAAATTTGAGACCCTGTTCTGTTTTGTAATTCAGTTCATGTGTAGCCAAGTTTACGTTCCGTGTATTAGTGATATCTTATGATGTTTCTTTTTCTGTGTGACTTATTTCTCGTAGAATCGTCGTACCTGAATCCACTCATGATGCCGCTACGAGACTGATGACGTAGATGTCATTGCTGAGTGAAATTCCATTGTACGTACGTACCACAACTTCTTTATCCATTTTTTGCTTTCTCGGACATTTAACTTGTACCGTAGACGAGGTTCTTGTAAACAGAGCCGGCCCAAACTTTGGTGTGGCTGTGTGTTTTTGATTTCAATTTCCCTAAGGTATAGGACCGTAAGTTGGAGTGCCATAGGCTGTGTTGCTTTGTTTCCTACGTGTTTCAGGAAACACCATACACTTCTCCAGAGTGGCTGTTGGCAATTTACATCCCGCCCATCAGCATAACAAGGCTCCCTCTTCTCCATGACCTGTCCTGCCTTTCTGGATTTTACACTTTTTTCAGATGGCCCTTTTGACCGGGGGGCAGTGAGACTTCAATGTAGTGCAGATTTCTTTTACACGCTTGCTTGGTTGGCCAAAAAGTGCGTATGCGTTTTTTGCTGAATACATTCAGGAAAAAACGCATACGCCCTTTTTGTCCAAGTGCATCATTGTGGACATTCTGCCTCTTTTCCTATGCTTTAAGTGCAATTCCAGTCTACCCCCTGAAATCGTTTTCCTGAAATTCTGCCCCGCTTTCAAGTCCTCTTCGAAGACTTACTTCAATACATTTTTGGACGATAGCTGTCATTCATAACTCTGCAGGTTTGTGAATTACAGTGCCCCTGAGCTCCTTTCTTCAACTCGCTTTCTTGTGAGCTGGCCGCAAAACCGCAGGATTGCTTCAGGCCCTAATCTGGTTACGGCAGGGCATGCTGGGCCTTTGGTTAATTCCTCTTCCTGGTGGGAAATGAGCGTTCCGTTTGCCGGTGCAGACTCCTACAGCTAGTCTCTTTTTCGTTCTCCCTCTTCCTGTACATCTTGCGCAGAAATTGCAAACTGTGCCAAACAGGAGGTTAAAGGCACTGACTCTCCAAGTGGGGAGAGTGTTAGTAAAGCATCTGGAACGGTGAACCCGAGTACCAGGGGACGAAACCTGAGATGCATTTGAAAACGTTTCCCAGTCACACGGTGGACCATACTCTGGGTTTCCCATGCATGTTTTAGCTGAAGGAAGAATCCCTTAAACCTGGAGAGTTGGGACCCATGGAATGGCTACCATGAAGTATGACTTCAAAGGGTCTGCGTTTGCTCACCAAACCTCACCAATGCTATCAGCCCGAAGTGTCCAGCCTTATGTCTCACCCATCTCTGGGTGTAGATGTGGTAAATCCAGGTTGCATCACAAGCCCTGAATGAATTATTTAAGAATTGCTCTCTATTTCACTGTCATTTTGTTTTGTTTTTGAAATGTATTTTGTTATTGGGATTTATCGGATTTTCACTGCTGCATTTAGGCCACTGTACACACGCTTGACTTCCTTATGGAGACATATAAATCCATCGGTCTTAAGTTTCTTACTTGTCAGGTATATTCCCAGGCGTTGAATATGGGGTGTTGAGTCCATTTCGTTGAGCAAGGAGTAGGTCTTGTCTATTATATATTTGGCTTATGGAACGGTATCTGTGCTAATTTCAATCTCTGGTTTGATGCAGCACCCCAACTCATCTTTCCCCATAAGCAAGCGTAAGTTGGTTTTCTAAATTTGAGACCCTGTTCTGTTTTGTAATTCAGTTCATGTGTAGCCAAGTTTACATTCCGTGTATTAGTGATATCTTATGATGTTTCTTTTTCTGTGTGACTTATTTCTCGTAGAATCGCCGTATCTGAATCCACTCATTATGCCGCTACGGGCCTGATGACGTAGATCTCATTGCTGAGTGATATTCCATTGTACGTATGTACCACAACTTCTTTATCCATTTTTTGCTTTCTTGGATATTTAACTTGTACCGTAGACGAGGTTTTTGTAAACAGAGCCGTCCCAAACTTTGGGGTGGCTGTGTGTTTTTTATTTTAATTTCCCTAAGCTATAGGACCCTAAGTGGAAGTGCCATAGGCTGTGTTGCTTTGTTTCCTACGTGATTCAGGAAACACCATACACTTCTCCAGAGTGGGTGTTGGCAATTTACATCGCGCCCATCAGCATAACAAGGCTCCCTCTTCTCCATGACCTGTCCTGCCTTTCTGGATTTTGCACTTTTGTCAGATGGCCCTTTGGACCGGGGGGCAGTGAGACTTCATTGTAGTGCAGATTTCCTTTACACGCTTGCTTGGTTGGCCAAAAAGTGTGTATGCGTTTTTTCCTGAATATATTCAGGAAAAAACGCATACGCCCTTTTTGGCCAAGTGCATCACTGTGGACATTCTGCCTCTTCTCCTATGCTTTAAGTGCAATTCCAGTCTACCCCCTGAAATCGTTTTACTGAAATTCCGCCCCGCTTTCAAGTCCTCTTCGAAGACTTACTTCAATACATTTTTGGACGATAGCTGTCATTCATAACTCTGCAGGTTTGTGAATTACCGTGCCCCTGGGCTCCTTTCTTCAACTTGCTATCTTGTGAGCTGGCCGCAAAACCGCAGGATTGCTTCAGGCCCTAATGTGGTTCCGGCAGTGCACGCTGAGCCTTTGGTTAATTCCTCTTTCTGGTGGGAAATGAGCGTTCCATTTGCCCGTGCAGACACCTACAGCTAGTCTCTCATTGGTTCTCTCTATTCCTGTTCATCTTGCGCAGAAATTGCAAATTGTGCCAAACAGGAGGTTAAAGGCAGTGACTCTCCAAGTGGGGAGAGTGTTAGTAAAGCATCTGGAATGGTGAACCCGAGTACCAGGGGACGAAACCTGAGATGCATTTGAAAATGTTTCCCAATCACACGGTGGACCATTCTCTGGGTTTCCCCTGCATGTTTTAGCTGAAGGAAGAATCCCTTAAACCTGGAGAGATGGGAACCATGGAATGGGTACCATGCAGTATGACTTCAAAGGGTCTGCGTTTGCTCACCGCACCTCACCAATGGTATCAGCCCGAAGTGTCCAGCCTTATGTCTCACCCAGCTCTGGGTGTAGATGTGGTAAATCCAGCTTGCATCACAAGCTCTGAATGAATTATTTAAGAATTGCTCTCTATTCCACTGTCATTGTGTTGTGTTTGTGAAATTTATTTTGATAATGGGATTTATCGGATTTTCACTGCTGTTTTAGGCCGCTGTACACACGCTAGATTTCCATATGGAGACATATAAATCCATGGGTCTTAAGATTCTTACTTGTCAGGTATATTCTCAGGCGTTGAATATGGGGTGTTGAGTCCATTTCGTTGAGCAACAGTAGGTCTTGTCTATTATATATTTGGCTTATGTAACGGTATCTGTGCTAATTTCAATCTCTGGTTTTATGCAGCACCCCAACTCACCTTTCCCCATAAGCAAGCATAAGTTGGTTTTCTAAATTTGAGACCCTGTTCTGTTTTGTAATTCAGTTCATGTGTAGCCAAGTTTACGTTCCGTGTATTAGTGATATCTTATGATGTTTCTTTTTCTGTGTGACTTATTTCTCGTAGAATCGTCGTACCTGAATCCACTCATTATGCCGCTACGGGCCTGATGACGTAGATCTCATTGTTGAGTGATATTCCATTGTACGTACGTACCACAACTTCTTTATCCATTTTTTGCTTTCTCGGATATTTAACTTGTACCGTAGACGAGGTTCTTGTAAACAGAGCCGTCCCAAACTGGGGTGCCTGTGTGTTTTTGATTTTAATTTCCCTAAGCTATAGGACCATACGTGGAAGTGCCATAGGCTGTGTTGCTTTGTTTCCTATGTGTTTCAGGAAACACCATACACTTCTCCAGAGTGGCTGTTGGCAATTTACATCCCGCCCATCAGCATAACAAGGCTCCCTGTTCTCCATGACCTGTCCTGCCTTTCTGGATTTTACACTTGTTTCAGCTGGCCCTTTTGACCGGGGGGCAGTGAGACTTCATTGTAGTGCAGATTTCTTTACAAGCTTGCTTGGTTGGCCAAAAAGGGCGTATGCGTTTTTTCCTGAATATATTCAGGAAAAAACGCATACGCCCTTTTTGGCCAAGTGCATCATTGTGGACATTCTGCCTCTTTTCCTATGCTTTAAGTGTAATTCCAGTCTACCCCCTGAAATCGTTTTCCTGAAATTCTGCCCCACTTTCAGTCCTCTTCGAAAACTTACTTCAATACATTTTTGGACCATAGCTGTCATTCATAACTCTGCAGGTTTGTGAATTACAGTGCCCCTGAGCTCCTTTCTTCAACTTGCTTTCTTGTGAGCTGGCCGCAAAACCGCAGGATTGCTTCAGGCCCTAATCTTTTTCTGGCAGGGCACGCTGAGCCTTTGGTTAATTCCTCTTCCTGGTGGGAAATGAGTGTTCCATTTGCCCGTGCAGACACCTACAACTAGTCTCTCATTGCTTTTCCCTATTCCTGTTAATCTTGCGCAGAAATTGCAAACTGTGCCAAACAGGAGGTTAAAGGCACTGACTCTCCAAGTGGGGAGAGTGTTAGTAAAGCGTCTGGAACGGTGAACCCGAGTACCAGGGGACGAAACCTGAGATGCATTTGAAAACGTTTCCCAATCACATGGTGGACCATACTCTGTGTTTCCCACGCATGTTTTAGCTGAAGGAAGAATCCCTTAAACCTGGAGAGTTGGGACCCATGGAATGGGTACCATGCAGTATGACTTCAAAGGATCTGCGTTTGCTCAACCAACCTCACCAATGCTTTCAGCCCGAAGTGTCCAGCATTATGTCTCACCCAGCTCTGGGTGTAGATGTGGTAAATCCAGGTTGCATCACAAGCCCTGAATGATTTATTTAAGAATTGCTCTCAATTTCACTGTCATTGTGTTGTGTTTGTGAAATTTATTTTGATAATGGGATTTATCGGATTTTCACTGCTGCGGTTAGGCCCCTGTACTCACGCTTGACTTTCTTTTGGAGACATATAAATCCATGGGTCTTAAGATTCTTACTTGTCAGGTAAATTCCCAGGCGTTGAATATGGGGTGTTGAGTCCATTTTGTTGAGCAAGGAGTAGGTCTTGTCTATTATATATTTGGTTTATGGAACGGTATCTGTGCTAATTTCAATCTCTGGTTTGATGCAGCACCCCAACTCACATTTCCCCATAAGCAAGCATAAGTTGGTTTTCTAAATTCGAGTCCCTCTTCTGTTTTGTAATTCAGTTCATGTGTAGCTAAGTTTACGTTCCGTGTATTAGTGATATCTTATGATGTTTCTTTTTCTGTGTGACTTATTTCTCGTAGAATCGTCGTACCTGAATCCACTCATTATGCCGCTACGGGACTCATGACGTAGATTTCATTGCTGAGTGATATTCCATTGTACGTGCGTACCACAACTTCTTTATCCATTTTTTGCTTTCTCTGATATTTAACTTGTACCGTAGACGAGGTTCTTGTAAACAGAGCCGTCCCAAACTTTGGGGTGGCTGTGTGTTTTTGATTTTAATTTCCCTAAGCTATAGGACCCTAAGTGGAAGTGCCATAGGCTGTGTTTCTTTGTTTCCTAGGTGTTTCAGGAAACACCATACACTTCTCCAGAGTGGCTGTTGGCAATTTACATCCCGCCCATCAGCATAACAAGGCTCCCTGTTCTCCAAGACCTGTCCTGCCTTTCTGGATTTTACACTTTTTTCAGATGTCCCTTTTGACCAGGGGGCAGTGAGACTTCATTGTAGTGCAGATTTCATTTACACGCTTGCTTGGTTGGCCAAAAATGGTGTATGCGTTTTTTTCTGAATATATTTAGTAAAAAACGCATACGCCCTTTTTGGCCAAGTGCATCATTGTCGACATTCTGCCTCTTTTCCTATGCTTTAAGTGCAATTCCAGTCTACCCCCTGAAACCGTTTTCCTGAAATTCTGCCCCGCTTTCAAGTCCTCTTCGAAGACTTACTTCAATACGTTTTTGGACGATAGCTGTCATTCATAACTCTGCAGGTTTGTGAATTACAGTGCCCCTGAGCTCCTTTCTTCAACTCGCTTTCTTGTGAGCTGGCCGCAAAACCGCAGGATTGCTTCAAGCCCTAATCTGGTTCCGGCAGGGCACGCTGAGCCTTTGGTTAATTCCTCTTCCTGGTGGGAAATGAGCGTTCCATTTGCCCGTGCAGACCCCTACAGCTAGTCTCTCATTGCTTCTCCCTATTCCTGTTCATCTTGCGCAGAAATTGAAAACTGTGCCAAACAGGAGGTTAAAGGCACTGTCTTTCCAAGTTGGGAGTGTTTTAGTAAAGTGTCTGGAACGGTGCACCCGAGTACCAGGGGACGAAACCTGAGATGCATTTGAAAACGTTTTCCAATCTCACGGTAGAACATACTCTGGGTTTCCCATTCATGTTTTAGCTGAAGGAAGAATCCCTTAAACCTGGAGAGTTGGGACCCATGGAATGGGTACCATGCAGTATGACTTCAAAGGGTCTGCGTTTGCTCACCAAACCTCACCAATGCTATCAGCCCAAAGTGTCCAGCCTTATGTCTCAACCAGCTCTGGGTGTAGATATGGTAAATCCAGGTTGCATCACAAGCCCTGAATGAATTATTTAAGAATTGCTCTATTTCACTGTCATTGTGTTTTGTTTGTGAAATTAATTTTGATAATGGGATTTATCGGATTTTCACTGCTGCGTTTAGGCCACTGTACACACGCTTGACTTCCTTATGGAGACATATAAATCCATGGGTCTTAACATTCTTACTTGTCAGGTATATTCCCATGCATTGAATATGGGGTGTTGAGTCCATTTCCTTGAGCAACTGTAGGTCTTGTCTATTATATATTTGGCTTATGGAACGGTATCTGTGCTAATTTCAATCTCTGGTTTGATGCAGCACCCCAACTCACCTTTCCCCATAAGCAAGCATAAGTTGGTTTTTTAAATTTGAGACCCTGTTCTGTTTTGTAATTCAGTTCATGTGTAGCCAAGTTTACGTTCCTTGTATTAGTGATATCTTATGATGTTCCTTTTTCTGTCTGACTTATTTCTCGTAGAATCATCGTACCTGAATCCACTCATGATGCCGCTACGGGCCTGATGACGTAGATCTCATTGCTGAGTGATATTCCATTGTACGTACGTACCACAACTTCTTTATCCATTTTTTGCTTTCTCGGATATTTAACTTGTACCGTAGACGAGGTTCTTGTAAACAGAGCCGTCCCAAACTTTGGGGTGGCTGTGTGTTTTTGATTTTAATTTCCCTAAGCTATAGGACTGTAAGTGGAAGTGCCATAGGCTGTGTTGCTTTGTTTCCTACGAGTTTCAGTAAACACCATACACTTCTCCAGAGTGGCTGTTGGCAATTTACATCCCTCCCATCAGCATAACAAGATTCCCTGTTCTCCATGACCTGTCCTGCCTTTCTGGATTTTACACCTGTTTCAGATGGCCTTTTGGAACGGGGGGCAATGAGACTTCATTGTAGTGCAGATTTCCTTTACACGCTTGCTTGGTTGGCCAAAAAGGGCATATGCGTTTTTTCCTGAATATATTCAGGAAAAAACGCATACGCCCTTTTTGGCCAAGTGCATCATTGTGGACATTCTGCCTCTTTTCCTATGCTTGAAGTGCAATTCCAGTCTACCCCCTGAAATCGTTTTCCTGAAATTCTGCCCCGCTTTCAAGTCCTCTTCGAAGACTTACTTCAATACATTTTTGGACGATAGCTGTCATTTATAACTCTGCAGTTTTGTGAATTACAGTGCCCCTGAGCTCCTTTCTTCAACTCGCTTTCTTGTGAGCCTGCCCCAAACCCACATGATTGCTTCAGGCCCTAATCTGGTTCTGGCACGGTATGCTGAGCCTTTGGTTAATTCCTCTTCCTGGTGGGAAATGAGCATTAAATTTGCTCGTGCAGACACCTACAGCTAGTCTCTGATTGGTTCTCCCTATTCCTGTTCACCTTGCGCAGAATTTCCAAACTGTGCCAAACAGGAGGTTAAAGGCAATGACTCTCCAAGTGGAGAGAGTGTTAGTAAAGTGTCTGGAATGGTGAACCCGTGTAAAAGGGGACAAAAACTGAGATGCATTTGAAAACGCTTCCCAGTCACACGGTGGACCTTACTTTGCGTTTCCCATGCACGTTTTAGCTGAAGGAAGAATCTCTTAAACCTGGAGATTTGGGACCCATGGAATGGGTACCATGCAGTATGACTTCAAAGGATCTGCATTTCTTCATCGTACCTCACCAGTGCTATCCGCCCGAAGTGTCCAACCTTATGTCTCACTCAGCTCTTGGTTCAGATGTGGTTAATCCAGGTTGCATCACAAGCTCTGAATGAATTATTTAAGAATAGCTCTCTATTTCACTGTCATTGTGTTTTGTTTTTGTAATTCATTTTGATAATTGGATTTATCGGATTTTCTCTGCTGCGTTCATAAATCTATACACACGCTTGATTCTCTTTCAGAGACATATAAATCCATGGCTTTGAAGATTCTTACTAGTCAGGTGTATTCCTAGGCGTTGAATATGGGGTGTTTAGTCCATTTCGTTGAGCAACTGGTAGGTCTTGACTATTACATATTTGGCTTATGGAAAGGTATCTGTGCTAATTTCTATCTCTGGTTTTATGCAGCACCCCAGCTCTCCTTTATCCTTAAGCAAGCATATGTTGGTTTTCTAAATTTGAGACCCCATTCTGTTTTGTAATTCAGTTCATTTGTAGCCACGTTTACATTCCATATATTAGTAATATCGTGTGTCTTTTTCTTTTTGAATTATGTGACTTCGAATGATCATACGTAACTCCTCTGTGGTTGTCAAAACTGGCCATATTTCATTGATTTCCAGGCTGAGTAATATTCCACTCTACATAAGTGCCACATCTCTATCCAGTTTTTCCCTCCAGAGACTTATAAATTATATCCTAGTCGAGGATCTTTTAAACATAGAGGCGGTAAATATTGGGGTGCCTGTGTCCTCTCGATTTTTGTTTTTCCCAAGATATACGTCCATGAGTGCAAGTGCCCTGTGCTCTGTAGCTCATTTTTTAGGTGCTTTAGTAAACACAATACACTTCTCCAGAGTGACCGTTGGCAATATACATTTCCAGTATAAGCCTCAGAGGGCTCCCTTTTCTCCTTGCCCTGTCCTGCATTTCTGGTGTTTACACTTTATGAGGAAGGCTCTTCTGACTGATGCGAAGTGATATGTTTTGTAGTATTGATTTCCAGTGCCCACCTGTTTGGTTGGCTAAAAAAGTGTATGCCCTTTTCTTGAATACATACAGAAAAGACGCATACACCCTTTTTGGCCAATTGCAATGTTGGCAATGTTCAGCCCCTTTTCTTGTGCTTAATGGCGAGTCCTTTCTACCTCTTCCAATCCCTTTCCTGCCATTCTCCGTTGCTTACAAGTCCTTTCCTCTGACTTTCCTCAAGACATTTTTCAGTGATAGATATTTTCAACTCTGCAGTTTCGTGAATTTTAGTGTCCCTGAGTTCCATTTTTCAACTTGTCTTTATGGGAACTGGCCACAAAGCAGCGGAATTTCCTCAAGCCCTATTCTGTTTCCATGGGCAACCCTAGCCTTTGGTCAATTCGTCTTCCTGATTGGAAATAAGAGTGACATGTGCCTGTCCGAACACCTAGGACTTGTCTCTCATTGTTCCTCCTCCTTCTGCTTCATCCTCTGGACAAATTCCAAACTGTCTGCAACAGGATGTTGACAGTGCTGACATCTCCAAGTGGGGAGACTGTTCGTAAAGACGCTGGAGGGGTGAACCCGAGCACCAGGAGATGAGGAGATGAGATGCCTTTTCCAAACTCTTCCCGATCAGACGGTATACCATCCTCTGGGTGTGACAGGCATGTTTTAGCTGTAGGAAGTGTCCCATTCATGTGAGGAGAACACCAGGGCTTTTACAAAATCAGTGTCTCTCCACAACCCAAACTGGGGAATTTTTTAAGCTACGGCTACACATATGTTCATTAAGGGCCTTGGGAAGTAGGCAGAGTCCAAACTTTAGATGATTGAAGTCTTCAGGGTCAGAAGCACTCACCACCGGCTTCCCTTACGTTCCATTTTAACTGTCATGAATAGATGATATCAATAAAAATATCTATTCTTTTTCAGATGATTTCCCCTTATAGGTTATTGTAAAATATTGAGTGTAGTTCCCGGGGCTATACAGTAGTTCCTTGTTGATGATCGATTTTATACATAGCAGTGTGTATGTGTTAATCCCAAACTGTTAATTTATCCCTCCTCCCACCTTTCCCCTTTGGTAATAATAAATTATAAGATTTTATACTTCTCAGAATTGGGGGAGCTGAAAGAGAGAGGTATCATTTTCAATGGAAAAGCATTTAAAACAAGATTGAAGCTTTAACCAAGATTATTAGATGTACATCCTTGGAAAGAAATCACTTCGTTTCTCTAATATTGACCTGACAAATAAGACAAACCTTTTCACTGAACTTGCTTCTAATAAAGTGATGGAAATATCAAATGGGAGTGTTAGAAACATCTTATTTTACCCGAGCCTTATACACTGTTCTATGTTAATTACAGTTTGGCTCAAACATCTGTTCATTGAAGTTACAATGTTCTCAATTTCTGTTACTGATCCTCCAGAGTGGACCCCAACAAGTGTCCCCCTGCCCAGTGTCATTGGAGCCAACAGATTGAGACTGAGTTTGGTTCAGAAGCAAAGGAAACTTTATATTTTGATCAGAGAATGGAGAGGTGAGAGCATGTGCTACCCCGTGGGCTGTGGGCTGGGCTGCTGTGTAGAGATCCTGTCAGAGTCAGTGGGAGGGAGGGGGCGGAGCTCTCGAGGGCCCGGTTGGCTGCAGCTCAGGCTCTATATCGCAGAGTGTGCACTGTGTCCCAGGAGCTGAGGTGTCGACCCAGCCATTCCGCACTAGGAAGTCTGGTCTGAAGTGCCGGCTGTTGAACCTCTGTATGCGGGACCCTAGGAGCATGTGAAATTAGACAAAGCACAAAGGATAAAAAAGGTTAGACTTTATTTTATTGCCCAGATTCTATTTTTATCTCCCAGGGATTTTTAAGGGGCTTTGCCTGGGAAAAAGCCCTCTTCTGCCTTTTTTCCCCTTCCTCATTCTTAGAGTGCTGAGGGTGCAGACCCTTCTTCTGTAACTGCTGAGTGCTGAGTTAGGAGCCCTCATACCCGTGGGTGAGGGTCAGAACTTCTCCCCAGCAGCCTCCAGGTGACGTTGATTGTCCCCAGGCCTCCTGCCTCCCCGTTCGTCTGCCTGAGCACCAGTATTGGAAGCGTTATAGATTCTAATGACCTTTAAGGGTCCAGGAAGGAGATGTGCAGTGACGCTGTGAGGTCCAGTTTCACCCCACCCTGCATTTGTTCGGCCACCTTAGGCTGACCGTTTCTGCCAGCCTAGATGCTCTGACCAGTAGTCTGCACTTTCTTCAATTAGACCCCTGAATTAACGTAAAAAGAGCACCAGGTGTCAGGACCCTGCCTGCTCAACTCCCAGACAGTCCAGGGTCAGTGGTGATGAAGGACCATGATGGCCACTGAGTCAACAGCCTTTTGAAGTAAACAGGAGTCCAGCTGGTCTTATTGGCCACCATCATCACAGTGTCTGTAGGCTCTTCTATGGTGACAGCGTGATATACGTTTCCCCCGCCAAGATTATTAGGTCCGCTCTGGGTGCAGTAAGTCCTGCAAGCAGTAGTCTACTCTTTTGGGACACACTCTTGTTGTTTTATGAGAGAAACTCCAGGTCAAGTGATGGTCACATGAGTCGTCATGGTGCCCCTTTACCCCGGTTATCTCTCTGGAGGTTGGAGTTGGAGGGCCTCCTCACTCGAGGTCAGTGTGCCCACGGAGCAAACCCTGCAACTTCAGGGCATGGTTGGGGCCTAGGATCACCACGTGGGGTCCTTTTCCCTTAGGAGGGAGGTGGCCTTTTGTGCTGCTGATTTCCAGGTTTTCAGATACTGCCAGTATCTTGGCCAGATGTGGCGGTGGGCCAAGCCCATTGGTGACCGTAGTTTATCCTACCGGGATGGCATTCTTGCATTGTTCCATTTCAAGTGGTCCCAGTTTTTGCACTAATACTCCAATAGCGATTCACCATTCACCAGGAATGTAAAGGTCAAAGGGTTTAGCTAAATTAGGGAGTTCCAGGGCAAGGGTCTGAATTGACTGCTCTTTCCATTCTTGAAAGGCCACTTCTGGATTCTATTCAAAAGGATCATCATCTTTTCCTTTCACTGTTTCATATAGAGGCCCAGCTAGTAGACTGTAGTTAGGGATCCAGAAGCACCAACCCTGGCCTCCCCAGGAACCCCTAAGCTGTCTTCTAGTTTTAGAAATGGGTAAGGCTGTAAATTGTTTCTTCCCTTTCCTGAGATGGGTTTCTCCGACCTTCTGTGAGAATGAAGCCCAGGCAGGTCACCGTAGTCTGTGATATTTGAGCTTTTTATTTGACAACTTCCATCCTTTATTGGCTTGGTAGTTCAGAGGTCTCCTTAGTAGGGCTGGCGATCAGAATGTCGTCTGCATATTGAAGGAGTGTTTCCTTTTCCAGAGGTAGAACTTTTAGGTCTTTAACTGAGCTTTCCCCAAAGATGGTGTGGGAATTTTTGAACCCTTGGGGCAACACGGCCCAGAAGTATTGTTTTAGTTGTATGTTGAGTCCTGCCACTCACAAGCCAAAATTTCTTGTGACTCTGTGACTAATAGAATACAAAAGAAGGCATCATTGAAGACTAATACAGAATACCATGTCCTGGTGGTTGGTAGAATGACCAGCAGGGTGTAGGATTTAGGAACTACTGGAGGTATATCCTCGGTGGCTTCACTGACTGTCCTGACATCCATTACCAGGACTCCAGCAGCCCATGGGGCTCTCGAGGTCCGGCCAATCCCAGGATATGGAGCTCACCTGGGCAGGTACCCCACCCCCACCGCAGCCCACGGTGCTCTCCTGTTCAGGCCCCTCCCAGGATATGGGGTTCCCTGGGCAGGTTCCCCTGCAGCCCATGGGGCTCTCATGGTCAGGCCCCTCCCAGGATACAGAGCTACCCTTGCAGTTACCCTGGCAGGGCTGGGCACACAGGTACCGTGCACATCGCCCTCATTGCAGAGCACTTCCAGCTCACCTGTCACTCAGATCTGACACAGAGCACCTCAGAGCAGGACTTGAACTAAGAAACAGCAGCTCCAACAGGTCTGTGACCCTGGGCATCACTCTGTGTGGCCTCCCTCCACCTGGTCTTCCAGAGACTTCCACTGCACCCGGGGCACCAGGCCTCTGTCTCCACCCACCACCCACCCCTCCTCTCCCTGACTCCTGGGTTCCTCTCATTAGGAGAGGGTTTCCTTGAAGTTGTCTCCCACTCATGGGCCAGATAATATAATTAGAAAACAAGCCAGAGCTGCAACCCCTTGTCTATCCTGACTCTCAGGAGCCCACACCTGTTCCTTGGACCTGGCCGATTCAGCAAGTTCCAGTTTCTGCAACTGTGAGCGCCTGAGGGGTGATTATTGGCTGGCCTGGGAAGCCTGACGGTGCCGGCCAGCCCTCCCCAGGTGTGCCTGTTTGAGATCAATATAAACACCGCTCCAGGCAGCAAGAGCCCCTGCAGCTGTGCCTGACGCCATTTTCTCTGCCCTGTCAGCAGCCTCGGGGCTGGACTGGTGGGAGGGAGTGAGAGGCCACGGCTTTGTGGGTGGCCCAGTGTGAGTGGGGCTCTGCTGGACTTTCTGCAGCAGTTACCAAGATGCCACCTGCTAAAGAAGAGGATGTGCCACCCATACCTGCCTCCGGAATTTCTCCCTGGGCAGAGGTGAGTGAGGAAGAAAGCAGTGGGGGCCCGGACAGCAGGGGTATCTCAGGCAGGGAAATGGAAAGCTTCCAGACGAGTACCCAGGGCCAGGACCATCCTGGCTGGCCTGCAGGCACCAAATCGGCTGGCATGCTGTCGCTCATGTGGCTCCATGGCCCTTCCTCTAGGCTTTCAAGTCCTTGTACATATTCAGGTGTTTTACCTGGGAAGGGTGGGAACATTTCAGCAGCAGCTGGCCTGGGGCTCGGCCCACATTTACTCACAGATGCCTTGGCACGGTCCCCCAGCTTTGCAATGAGGACGCTTGTTGCGTGGGGCCTGCTGGCTGAATGGGAGATGATTCCCCACCACTGGCCAACTACAGAATTGTTTACAACTGGAGCAAGTGCCCTGATACGGTTTTCCTCTGTGTAACTGGTGGGTTCTGTTTTTTTTTTCTTTTTTTCATTTTTGGTTCAAGGTAGATTTTATTCCTCTTTTTTGTATTTACAGATATAAGCATGGAAATAATTTATTCATATAAATACATGTATGTGAAGGGAAGAATATTTTTTCTGTTTTACTTTTTGTAATTTTGAATTTTATTTTATTTTTTTATACAGCAGGTTCTTTTTGGTTATCTATTTTATACATATAAATGTATACATGCCAATCCCAAACTCTCAATCCTCCCACCACCACCCCCCAACAGCTTTCCCCCCTTGGTGTCCATACGTTTGTTGTCTACATCTGTTGCTCTATTTCTGCCTTAAAAAACGGTTCATCTGTATAATTTTTCTAGGTTCCACATATATGCATTAATATACAAGATTTGTTTTTCTATTTCTGACTTACTTCACTCTGTATGACAGTCTCTAGATCCATCAACGTCTCTACAAATGACCCAATTTCATTCCCTTTTATGGCTTAGTAATATTCCATTTTATATTTGTACCACATCTTTATGCATTCGTCTGTCTGTGGGCATTTAGGTTGCTTCCATTACCTGGATATTGTAAATAGTGATGCAATGAACATTGAGGTGAATGTCTCTTTTTGATTTATGGTTTTGCCTGGGTATATGCCCAGTAGTGGGATTGCTGGATCATATGGTAATTCTATTCTTAGTTTTATAAGAAACTCCATAATGTTCTCCACAGTGACTGTATCAATTTACATTCCCAACAATAGTGGAAGAGGGTTCCTTATCTCCACACCCTTTCCAGCATTTGTTGTTTGTAGATTTTCTGATGATGCCCATTCTAACAGGTGAGAGGTGATACACCATGGATGAGTCTATTTCATTGAGCAAAGAGTAGGTCTTGTCTATTACATATTTGGCTTATGGAATGGTATGTGTGCTAATTTCAAGCTCTGGTTTTATACAGCACCCCAACTCAACTTTCCCCTTAAGCAAGCATAAGTTTTTATCTAAATGTGAGACTGTTCGGTTTTGTAATTCAGTTTATGTGTAGCCAAGTTTACACTCCCTCTATTAGTGATATCTTATGATAATTATCTTTCTCTGTGTGACATATTTCTCTTAGAATCATCATACTTAAATCCACTCAATTTGCTGCTACAGGCCTGATGACATTGATTTCATTGCTGAGTGATATTCCATTGTACGTAAGTAGCACAACTCCTTTATCCATTTTTTTTTTCTGGGATATTTAATTTGTACTGGACTCGAGGTTCTTGTAAACACAGCAGCCCTAAATTTTGTGTTGGCTGTGTCTTGTTGATTTTAATTTTCCTAAGCTATAGGGCCAAAAGTGGAAGTGCCCTAGTCTCCGTAGCTTTGTTTTTCAGATGTTTCAGGATACACCATAAACATCTCCAGAGTGTCTGTTGGCAATTTACATCCCGCCCATCAGCATAACAAGGCTCCCTGTTCTCCATGGCCTGTCCTGTGTTTCTGGTTTTTACACTTTTTTCAGATGGCCCTTTGGACGAATGGGAAATGAGACTTCATTGTAGTACGGATTTCCATTGCTCGAGTGCTTGGTTGGCCAAAAAGGGCATATGCGTTTTTTCCTGAATATATTCAGGAAAAAATGTATACGCACTGTTCGTCCAAGTGCATCACTGTCAAAGATCTGCCGCTTTTCACATGTTTTAAATGCAATTCCAATCTACCTCCTGAAATATGATTCCTCAATTCTGCCTCGTTTTCAAGTCCTCTTTGCAGACTTACTTCAATATATTTTTGCCAATAGCTGTCATTTATAACTCTGCAGGTTTGTGAATTACAGTGCCCGTGATTTCCTTTCTTAACTCGCTTCCTTGAAAGCTGGCCACAAAACCGCAGGGTTGCTTCAGGCCGTAATCAGGGTGTGGCACGGCACTCTGAGCCTTTGGTTAAGTCCTCTTCCTGGTGGGAAATTAGAGTTAAATGTGCCCCTCCAGACACCTGCCTCACTCCCAGCCCCTTGGTGATGTGTGTCCTCTGGTTTGAGGTCACATGTGATGGGTTCCTCATCTTTTGATGATGTGGCCCCACTGGTGTGAGGACACTCCTGCCTGCTTCCCATCCCCTTGGTGATGTGGTCCCTCCGGCGAGAGTCTGATCCTGGTTGGGTTCCTCACACTTGTGTGAGGTGGGCCCTCTTCTCTGAGGTCACTCCTGCCTGGCTAGCACACCCCGCCTTGGCGACGTCGGACCTCTGGTGGCAGTTGGAGCCTGCTGGGAGCCTCCTCCCCTCGGTGATGAGGCCCTCTGGCATCAGGCCCTAACTGCTGGGTTCCCACATTTTCTGATACGTCCTAAGTGGTGCGAGGGCACTCCTGCCAGGTTCCCATCCCCATGGGCATGTGGGCCTTCTGCTCTAAGGTCCCAACACCTGTGTTGTTCACCGTTTCATGATGTTGGCTCTCTGGTGTTAGTTCACTCAGGCCTAGATCCTATAGAGTCTGTGCTCTGAGCCGCCTGCTGGGAGGTTCCTACTGCTGAATTCCTTACCTTTTCTATTCTTTGGGTTCTGTGTTTTCATGCTCCTCCTTCCTGACTCACTCCCAGCCCCTTTGTGATGTAGGTCCTGAGGCCACATGTGCCGGTTTCCTCACCTTTATTGATGTGGCCCCACTGGTGTGAGGACACTCCTGCCTGGTTCCCATCCACTTGGTGATGGGGGCCCTCTGTTGAGAGCCTGATCCTGGCTGGATTCCTCACCCTTCTGTGAGGTAGACCCTCTGCTGTGAGGTCACTCCTGCCTGGCTGGCACACGTCACCTTGGCGATGTGGGCCCTCAGTTGGGAGTTGGTGCCTGCTGGGAGTCTCCTCCCCTTGGTAATGAGGGCCCTCTGGCGTCAGGCCCTAACTCATGGGCTCCCAAAATTTTCTGATGTGCGCCCTGTCGTGCGAGTACACTCCTGCCAGGGTCCCATCCCCATGGGGATGTTGGCTTTCTGCTCTGAGGTCCCAACGGCTGCGTTGCTCACAGTGTCAGAATGTGGGCCCTCTGCTGTGAGTTCACTCTGGCATGGATCCCATAGCCTCGGTGCTCTGGGCCACCTGCTTGGAGCTTCCAACTGCGGGGTTCCTCACCTTTTTATTCTATGGGCCCTCTGTTGTGAGTCTCCTCCTGCATGCCTCACTCCCAGCCCTTTCGTGATGTGTGTCCCCTTATTTGAGGCCACATGTGCTGTGTTCCTCACCTTTGGCTGATGTGGCCCCACTGGTGTGAGGACACTCCTGCCTGGTTTCCATCCCCTTGGTGATGTGGGCCCTCTGGTTAGAGTCTGATCCTGGTTGGGTTCCTCACACTTCTGTGAGGTGGGCCCTCTGCTGTGAGGTAACTCCTGCCTGGCTTGCTCCCATTGCCTTGGTGACGTAGGCCCTCTGGTGGCATTTGGAGCTTGCTGGTAGCCTCCTCTCCTCGGTGATGAGGGCCCTCTGGCGTCAGGCCCTAACTGCTGGGTTCCCACATTTTCTGATACGTGTTAAGTTGTGCGAGGACACTCCTGCGAGGTTCCTATCCCCATGGGGATGTGGGTCTTCTGCTCTGAGGTTCCACCGGCTGGGTTGCTCACAGTTTCATGATGTGGGCCCTCTGCTGTGAGTTCACTGTGGCCTGGATCCCATAGACTCCGTGCTCTGGGCCACCTGCTGGGAGGTTCAAACTGCTGGATTCCTCACATTTTTTATTCTGTGGGCCCTGTGTTGTTAGGCTACTCCTGCTTGCCTCACTCGGAGCACCTTGGAAATGTGGGTCCTCTGGTTTAGGCCACATGTGCTGGGTTCCTCACCTTTCTATAATGTGGCCACACTGGTGTGAGGACACTGCTGCCTTTTTCCGATCCCCTTGGTGATGTGGGCTCTCTGGTGAGAGTCTTATCCTGGCTGGTTTCCTCACCCTTCTGTGAGGTAAACCCTCTGCTGTGAGGTCACTCCTGCCTGGCTGGCACACATCACCTTGGCGACGTGGGCCCTCAGTTGGGAGTTGGTGCCTGCTGGGGGTCTCCACCCCTCGGTAATGAGGGCCCTCTGGCGTCAGACCCTAACTCCTGGGCTCCCAAAATTTTCTGATGTGCGCCCTGTGGTGCGACTACACTCCTGCCAGGTTCCCAACCCCATGGGAATGTGGGCCTTCTGCTCTGAGGTCCCAACGGTGGGCTGCTCAGTTTCATGGTGAGGGTCCTCTGGTGTGAGTTCACTCCGCCCTGGATCCAATAGCCTCGCTGCTCCTGGCTGCCTGCGGGGAGGTTCCAACTGCGGGATTCCTCACCTTTTTTCTTCTATGGGCCCTCTGTTTTGAGACTCCTCCTGCCTGCCTGACTCCCAGCCCCTTGGTGATGTGTGTCCTCTGGTTTGAGGCTACGTGTGCTGGGTCCCTCACCTTTCGATTATGTGGCCCCACTGGTGTGAGGACACTCCTGCCTGGTTCCTATCCCCTTGGTGATGTGGGCCCTCTGGTGAGAGTCTGATCCTGGCTGGGTTCCTCACCCTTCTGTGAGTTGGACCCTCTGCTGTGAGGTCACTCCTGCCTGGCTGGCACACCCCACCTTGGCAACGTCGGACCTCTTGTGGCAGTTGGAGCCTGCTGGGAACTTCCTCTCCTCGGTGATGAGGGCCCTCTGGCGTCAGGCCCTAACTTCTGGGCTCCCAAAATTCTCTAATGTGCGCCCTGTGGTGCGAGTACACTCCTGCCAGGTTCCCAACCACATGGGAATGTGGGCCTTCTGCTCTGAGGTCCCAACGGCTGGGTTGCTCACAGTTTCATGATGAGGGCCCTCTGTTTTGTGTTCAGACAGGCCTGGATCCCATATCCTCGCTGCTCCTGGCCGCCTGCTGGGAGGTTCCAACTGCGGGATTCCTCACCTTTTTTATTCTATGGGCCCTCTGTTTTGAGACTCCTCCTGCCTGCCTGACTCCCAGCCCGTTGGTGATGTGTGTCCTCTGGTTTGAGGCTACGTGTGCTGGGTCCCTCACCTTTCGATTATGTGGCCCCACTGGTGTGAGGACACTCCTGCCTGGTTCCTATCCCCTTGGTGATGTGGGCCCTCTGGTGAGAGTCTGATCCTGGCTGGGTTCCTCACCCTTCTGTGAGGTGGACCCTCTGCTGTGAGGTCACTCCTGCCTGGCTGGCACACCCCACCTTGGCAACGTCGGCCCTCTTGTGGCAGTTGGAGCCTGCTGGGAGCTTCCTTTCCTCGGTGATGAGGGCCCTCTGGCGTCAGGCCCTAACTTCTGGGCTCCCAAAATTCTCTAATGTGCGCCCTGTGGTGCGAGTACACTCCTGCCAGGTTCCCAACCACATGGGAATGTGGGCCTTCTGCTCTGAGGTCCCAACGGCTGGGTTGCTCACAGTTTCATGATGAGGGCCCTCTGTTTTGTGTTCAGTCAGGCCTGGATCCCATATCCTCGCTGCTCCTGGCCGCCTGCTGGGAGGTTCCAACTGCGGGATTCCTCACCTTTTTTATTCTATGGGCCCTCTGTTTTGAGGCTCCTCCTGCCTGCCTCACTCCCAGCCCCTTGGTGATGTGTGTCCTCTAGTTTGAGGCCACGTGTGCTGGGTCCATCACATTTCGGTGATGTGGCCCCACTGGTGTGAGGACACTCCTGCCTGGTTTCCATTCCCTTGGTGATGTGGGCCCTCTGGTGAGAGTCTGATCCTCTTTGGGTTCCTCACACTTTTGTGTGGTTGGCCCTCTGCTCTGAGGTCACTCCTGCCTGGCTGGCACACACCGCATTGGCGACGTCAGCCCTCTGGTAGCAGTTGGAGCTTGCTGGGAGCCTCCTCTCCTCAGTGATGAGGGCCCTCTGGCGTCTGGCCCTAACTGCTGGGCTCCCCACATTTTCTGATGTGTGCCCACTGGTGCGATGACACTCCTGCTTGGTTCCCTCCCCCATGGGGATGTGGGCCTTGTGCTCTGAGGTCACAACGGCTGGGTTGCTTACAGTATCACGATGAGGGCCCTCTGTTGTGAGTTCATCACTGCCTGGATCCCATAGCCTCGGTGATCTGGGCCGCCTGCTGGGATGTTCCAACGGCTGGATTCCTCACCTTTTTTATACAATGGGCCATGTGTTGGGAGGTTAATCCTGCCTGCCTCGCTCCGAGACCCATGGTGATGTGGGTCCTCTGGTTTGAGGCCACATGTGCTGGGTACCTCAACTTTCGATGATGTGGTCCCACGGGTGTGAGGACACTCCTGCCTGGTTCCCAGCCCCTTGCTGTTGTGGGCACTCTGGTGAGGGTCTGATCCTTCCTGTGTTCCTTAGCCTTCTGGGAGGTGGGCCCTCTGATGTGAGGTTACTCCTGCATGGCTGGCTCACGTCGCCTTGGCGACGTGGGTCTTCTGTTGGCCACTGAAGCATACTGGGAGCCTCCTACCCTCTTTAATGAGGGCCCTGGAAAAAACGCATATGCCCTTTTTGACCAAGTGCATCATTGTCGACATTCTGACTCTTTTCCTATACTTTCAGAGGATTTCCCTTCTACCTCCTGAAATCGTAGTCCTGGAATTCTGCCCCACGTTCAAGTCCTCTTTGTAGCCTTACTTCAATATATTTTTGGATGATAGCTGTCATTTATAACTCTGCAGGTTTGTGAATTACAGTGCCCCTGAGCTCCTTTCTTCAACTCGCTTTCTTGTGAGCTGGCCGCAAAACAGCAGGATTGCTTCAGGCCCTAATCTGGTTCTGGCAGGGCACACTGAGCCTTTGGCTAATTCCCCTTCCTTGTGGGAAACGAGCGTTCCATTTGCCCGTGCAGACACCTACAGCTAGTGTCTCATTGGTTCTCCCTATTCCTGTTCATCTTGCGCAGAAATTGCAAACTGTGCCAAACAGGAAGTTAAAGGCACTGACTCTCCATGTGGGGAGAGTGTTAGTAAAGCGTCTGGAACGGTGAACCCGAGTACCAGGGGACGAAACCTGAGATGCATTTGAAAACGTTTCCCAATCACACGGTGGACCATACTCTGGGTTTCCCATGCATGTTTTAGCTGAAGGAAGAATCCCTTAAACCTGGAGAGTTGGGACCATGGAATGGGTACCATGCAGTATGACTTCAAAGGGTCTGCGTTTGCTCACCGAACCTCACCAATGCTATCAGCCCAAAGTGTCCGGCCTTATGTCTCACCCAGCTCTGGGTGTAGATGTGGTAAATCCAGGTTGCATCACAAGCCCTGAATGAATTATTTAAGAATTGCTCTCTATTTCACTGTCATTGTGTTGTGTTTGTGAAATTTATTTTGATAATGGGATTTATCGGATTTTCACTGCTGCGTTTAGGCCGCTGTACACACGCTTGATTTCCTTATGGAGACATATAAATCCATGGGTCTTAAGATTCTTACTTGTCAGGTATATTCCCAGGCGTTGAATATGGGGTGTTGAATTCAATTCGTTGAGCAAGGAGTAGGTCTTGTCTATTATATATTTGCCTTATGGAGCAGTATCTGTGCTAATTTCAATCTCTGGTTTTATGCAGCACCCCAACACACCTTTCCCCATAAGCAAGCATAAGTTGGTTTTCTAAATTTGAGACCCTGTTCTGTTTTGTAATTCAGTTCATGTGTAGCCAAGTTTACGTTCCGTGTACTAGTGATATCTTATGATGTTTCTTTTTCTGTGTGACTTAATTCTCGTAGAATCGTCGTACCTGAATCCACTCATTATGCCGCTACGGGCCTGATGACGTAGATCTCATTGCTGAGTGATATTCCATTGTACGTACGTACCACAACTTCTTTATCCATTTTTTGCTTTCTCGGATATTTAACTTCTACCATAGACGAGGTTCTTGTTAACAGAGCCGTCCCAAACTTTGGGTTGGCTGTTTGTTTTTTATTTTAATTTCCCTAAGCTATAGGACCATAAGTGGAAGTGCCGTAGGCTGTGTTGCTTTGTTTCCTACGTGTTTCAGGAAACACCATACACTTCTCCAGATTGGCTGTTGGCAATTTTCATCCCGCCCATCAGCATAACAAGGCTTCCTGTTCTCCATGACCTGTCCTACCTTTCTGGATTTTACACTTTTTTCAGATGGCCCTTTTGACCGTGGGGCAGTGAGACTTCATTGTAGTGCAGATTTCCTTTACACGCTTGCTTGGTTAGCCAAAAGGTGCGTATGCGTTTTTTCATGAATATATTCAGGAAAAAACCCATACGCCCTTTTTAGCCAAGTGCATCATTGTCGACATTCTGCCTCTTTCCCTATGCTTTAAATGCAATTCCAGTCTACCCCCTGAAATCGTTTTCCTGAAATTCTGCCCCGCTTTCAAGTCCACTTCGAAGACTTATTTCAATATATTTTTGGACGATAGCTGTCATTCATAACTCTGCAGGTTTGTGAATTACAGTGCCCCTGAGCTCCATTCTTCAACTCGCTTTCTTGTGAGCTGGCCGCAAATTCGCAGGATTGCTTCAGGCCCTAATCTGGTTCCGGCAGGGCACGCTGAGCCTTTGGTTAATCCCTCTTCCTGGTGGGAAATGAGCGTTCCATTTGCCCGTGCATACACCTACAGCTAGTGTCTCATTGGTTCTCCCTATTCCTGTTCATCTTGCGCAGAAATTGCAAACTGTGCCAAACAGGACGTTAAAGGCACTGACTCTCCAAGTGGGGAGAGTGTTACTAAAGCGTCTGGAGCGGTGAACCCGAGTACCAGGGGACGAAACCTGAGATGCATTTGAAAACGTTTCCCAATCACACGGTGGACCATACTCTGGGTTTCCCATGCATGTTTTAGCTGAAGGAAGAATCCCTTAAACCTGGAGAGTTGGGACCCATGGAATGGCTACCATGCAGTATGAATTCAAAGGGTCTGCGTTTGCTCACCGAACCTCACCAATGCTATCAGCCCGAAGTGTCCAGCCTTATGTCTCACCCAGCTCTGGGTGTAGATGTGGTAAATCCAGGTTGCATCACAAGCCCTGAATGAATTATTTAAGAATTGCTCTCTATTTCACTGTCATTGTGTTTTGTTTGTGAAATTTATTTTGTTAATGGGATTTATCGGATTTTCACTGCTGCGTTTAGGCCACTGTACACACGCTTGACTTCCTTATGGAGACATATAAATCCATGGGTCTTAAGATTCTTACTTGTCAGGTATATTCCCAGGCGTTGAATATGGGGTGTTGAGTCCATTTCGTTGAGCAACAGTAGGTCTTGTCTATTATATATTTGGCTTATGGAACGGTATCTGTGCTAATTTCAATCTCTGGTTTTATGCAGCACCCCAACTCACCTTTCCCCATAAGCAAGCATAAGTTGGTTTTCGAAATTTGAGACCCTGTTCTGTTTTGTAATTCAGTTCATGTGTAGCCAAGTTTATGTTCCGTGTATTAGTGATATCTTATGATGTTTCTTTTTCTGTGTGACTTATTTCTCGTAGAATCGTCGTACCTGAATCCACTCATTATGCCGCTATGGGCCTGATGACGTAGATCTCATTGTTGAGTGATATTCCATTGTACGTACGTACCACAACTTCTTTATCCATTTTTTGCTTTCTCGGATATATAACTTGTACCGTAGACGAGGTTCTTGTAAACAGAGCCGTCCCAAACTTTGGGGTGCCTGTGTGTTTTTGATTTTAATTTCCCTAAGCTATAGGACCCTAAGTGGAAGTGCCATAGGCTGTGTTGCTTTGTTTCCTATGTGTTTCAGGAAACACCATACACTTCTCCAGAGTGGCTGTTGGCAATTTACATCCCGCCCATCAGCATAACAAGGCTCCCTCTTCTCCATGACCTGTCCTGCCTTTCTGGATTTTACACTTTTTTCAGATGGCCCTTTTGCCCGGGGGGCAGTGAGACTTCAATGTAGTGCAGATTTCTTTACACGCTTGCTTGGTTGGCCAAAAAGGGCGTATGCGTTTTTTCCTGAATATATTCAGGAAAAAACGCATACGCCCTTTTTGGCCAAGTGCATCATTGTGGACATTCTGCCTCTTTTCCTATTCTTTAAGTGCAATTCCAGTCTACCTCCTGAAATCGTTTTCCTGAAATTCTGCCCCGCTTTCAAGTCCTCTTCGAAAACTTACTTCAATACATTTTTGGACGATAGCTGTCATTCATAACTCTGCAATATTGTGAATTACAGTGCCCCTGAGCTCCTTTCTTCAACTCGCTTTCTTGTGAGCTGGCCGCAAAACCGCAGGATTGCTTCAGGCCCTAATCTGGTTCCGGCAGGGCACGCTGAGCCTTTGGTTAATTCCTCTTCCTGGTGGGAAATGAGCGTTCCATTTGCCCGTGCAGACACCTACAGCTAGTCTCTCATTGGTTCTCCCTATTCCTGTTCATCTTGCGCAGAAATTGCAAACTGTGCCAAACAGGAGGTTAAAGGCACTGTCTTTCCAAGTGGGGAGAGTTTTAGTAAAGTGTCTGGAACGGTGCACCCGAGTACCAGGGGACGAAACCTGAGATGCATTTGAAAACGTTTCCCAATCACACGGTGGAACATACTCCGGGTTTCCCATGCATGTTTTAGCTGAAGGAAGAATCCCTTAAACCTGGAGAGTTGGGACCCATGGAATGGGTACCATGCAGTATGACTTCAAAGGGTCTGCGTTTGCTCACCAAACCTCACCAATGCTATCAGCCCAAAGTGTCCAGCCTTATGTCTCAACCAGCTCTGGGTGTAGATGTGGTAAATCCAGGTTGCATCACAAGCCCTGAATGAATTATTTAAGAATTGCTCTCTATTTCACTGTCATTGTGTTTTTTTTTTTTAAACATCTTTATTGGGGTATAATTGCTTTACAATGGTGTGTTAGTTTCTGCTTTATAACAAAGTGAATCAGTTATACATATACATATGTTCCCATATGTCTTCCCTCTTGTGTCTCCCTCCCTCCCACTCTCCCTATCCCACCCCTCCAGGCTGTCACAAAGCACCAAGCTAATATCCCTGTGCCTTGCGGCTGCTTCCCACTAGCTATCTACCTTACTACGTTTGTTAGTGTGTATATGTCCATGACTCTCTCTCGCCCTGTCAAAGCTCACCCCTCCCCCTCCCCATATCCTCAAGTCCGTTCTCCAGTAGGTCTGCGTCTTTATTCCTGTCTTACCCCTAGGTTCTTCATGACATTTTTTTTCCCCTTAAATTCCATATATATGTGTTAGCATACGGTATTTGTCTTTTTCTTTCTGACATACTTCACTCTGTATGACAGACTCTAGGTCTATCCATCTCATTACAAATAGCTCAATTTCATTTCTTTTTAAGGCTGAGTA
Source organism: Delphinapterus leucas (assembly GCF_059928025.1). Taxonomy (NCBI): domain Eukaryota; kingdom Metazoa; phylum Chordata; class Mammalia; order Artiodactyla; family Monodontidae; genus Delphinapterus; species Delphinapterus leucas. The sequence goes on from NW_028322253.1 coordinate 4,238,947, forward strand.
ATATTCCATTGTATATATGTGCCACATTTTCTTTATCCATTCATCCGATGATGGGCACTTAGGTTGTTTCCATCTCCGGGCTATTGTAAATAGAGCTGCAATGAACATTTTGGTACATGACTCTTTTTGAATTTTGGTTTTCCCAGGGTATATGCCCAGTAGTGGGATTGCTGGGTCATATGGTAATTCTATTTGTAGTTTTTTAAGGAACCTCCATACTGTTCTCCATAGTGGCTGAACCAATTCACATTCCCACCAGCAGTGCAAGAGTGTTCCCTTTTCTCCACACCCTCTCCAGCATTTATTGTTTCTAGATTTTTTGATGATGGCCATTCTGACTGGTGTGAGATGATATCTCATTGTAGTTTTGATTTGCATTTCTCTAATGATTAATGATGTTGAGCATTCTTTCATGTGTTTGTTGCCATTCTGTATATCTTCTTTGGAGAAATGTCTATTTAGGTCTTCTGCCCATTTTTGGATTGGGTTGTTTGTTTTTTTGTTATTGAGCTGCATGAGCTGCTTGTAAATTTTGGAGATTAATCCTTTGTCATTTGCTTCATTTGCATGTCACTGTGTTTTGTTTGTGAAATTTATTTTGTTAATGGGATTTATCGGATTTTCACTGCTGCGTTTAGGCCACTGTACACACGCTTGACTTCCTTATGGAGACATATAAATCCATGGGTCTTAAGATTCTTACTTGTCAGGTATATTCCCAGGCGTTGAATATGGGGTGTTGAGTCCATTTCGTTGAGCAACAGTAGGTCTTGTCTATTATATATTTGGCTTATGGAACGGTATCTGTGCTAATTTCAATCTCTGGTTTTATGCAGCACCCCAACTCACATTTCCCCATAAGCAAGCATAAGTTGGTTTTCTAAATTTGAGACCCTGTTCTGTTTTGTAATTCAGTTCATGTGTAGCCAAGTTTACGTTCCGTGTATTAGTGATATCTTATGATGTTTCTTTTTCTGTGTGACTTATTTCTCGTAGAATCGTCGTACCTGAATCCACTCATTATGCCGCTACGGGCCTGATGACGTAGATCTCATTGTTGAGTGATATTCCATTGTACGTATGTACCACAACTTCTTTATCCATTTTTTGCTTTCTCGGATATTTAACTTGTACCGTAGACGAGGTTCTTGTAAACAGAGCCGTCCCAAACTTTGGGGTGCCTGTGTGTTTTTGATTTTAATTTCCCTAAGCTATAGGACCCTAAGTGGAAGTGCCATAGGCTGTGTTGCTTTGTTTCCTATGTGTTTCAGGAAACACCATACACTTCTCCAGAGTGGCTGTTGGCAACTTACATCGCGCCCATCAGCATAACAAGGCTCCCTCTTCTCCATGACCTGTCCTGCCTTTCTGGATTTTACACTTTTTTCAGATGGCCCTTTTGACCGGGGGGCAGTGAGACTTCATTGTAGTGCAGATTTCCTTTACACGCTTGCTTGGTTGGCCAAAAAGGGCATATGCGTTTTTTCCTGAATCTATTCAGGAAAAAACGTATACGCTCTTTCTGGCCAAGTGCATCATTTTCGACATTCTGCCACTTTTCCTATGCTTTAAGTGCAATTCCAGTCTACACGCTGAAATCGTTTTCCTGAAATACTGCCCCGCTTTCAAGTCCTCTTCGCAGACTTACTTCAATACATTTTTGGACGATAGCTGTCATTCATAACTCTGCAGGTTTGTGAATTACAGTGCCCCTGAGCTCCTTTCTTCAACTCGCTTTCTTGTGAGCTGGCCGCAAAACCGCAGTATTGCTTCAGGCCCTAATCTTGTTCCGGCAGGGCACGCTGAGCCTTTGGTTAATTCCTCTTCCTGGTGGGAAATGAGCGTTCCATTTGCCCGTGCAGACACCTACAGCTAGTCTCTCATTGGTTCTCCCTATTCCTGTTCATCTTGCGCAGAAATTGCAAACTGTGCCAAACAGGAGTTTAAAGGCACTGACTCTCCAAGTGGGGAGAGTGTTAGTAAAGCGTCTGGAGTGGTGAACCCGAGTACCAGGGGACGAAACCTGAGATGCATTTGAAAACGTTTCCCAATCACACGGTGGACCATACTCTGGGTTTCCCATGCATGTTTTAGCTGAAGGAAGAATCCCTTAAACCTGGAGAGTTGGGACCCATGGAATGGCTACCATGCAGTATGACTTCAAAGGGTCTGCGTTTGCTCAACGAACCTCACCATTGCTATCAGCCCAAAGTGTCCTGCCTTATGTCTCAACCAGCTTTGGGTGCAGAGGTGGTAAATCCAGGTTGCATCACAAGCCCTGTATGAATTATTTAAGAATTGCTCTCTATTTCACTGTCATTGTGTTTTGTTTTTAAAATTTATTTTGATAATGGGATTTATCGGATTTTCACTGCTGCGTTTAGGCCGCTGTACACACGCTTGATTTCCTTATGGAGACTTATAAATCCATGGGTCTTAAGATTCTTACTTGTCAGGTATATTCCCAAGCGTTGAATATGGGGTGTTGAGTCCATTTCGTTGAGCAAGGAGTAGGTCTTGTCTATTATATATTTGGCTTATGGAACGATATCTGTGCTAATTTCAATCTCTGGTTTTATGCAGCACCCCAACTCACCTTTCCCCATAAGCAAGCATAAGTTGGTTTTCTAAATTTGAGACCCTGTTCTGTTTTGTAATTCAGTTCATGTGTAGCCAAGTTTACGTTCCGTGTATTAGTGATATCTTATGATGTTTCTTTTTCTGTGTGACTTATTTCTCGTAGAATCGTCGTACCTGAATCCACTCTTTATGCCGCTATGTGCCTGATGACCTAGATTTCATTGCTGAGTGATATTCCATTTTACGTACGTACCACACGTTCTTTATCCATTTTTTGCTTTGTCGGATATTTAACTTGTACCGTAGACAAGGTTCTTGTAAACAGAGCCGTTCCAAACTTTGGTGTGGCTGTGTGTTTTTGATTTTAATTTCCCTAAGCTATAGGACCCTAAGTGGAAGTGCCATAGGCTGTGTTGCTTTGTTTCCTACGTGTTTCAGGAAACACCATACACTTCTCCAGAGTGGCTGTGGGCAATTTACATCCCGCCCATCAGCATAACAAGGCTCCCTGTTCTCCATGACCTATCCTGCCTTTCTGGATTTTACACATTTTTCAGATGGCCCTTTTGACCGGGGTGCAGCGAGACTTCATTGTAGTGCAGATTTCCTTTACACGCTTGCTTGGTTGATGAAAAAGGGCGTATGCTTTTTTTCCTGAATATATTCAGGAAAAAACGCATACGCCCTTTTTGGCCAAGTGCATCATTGTGGACATTCTGCCTCTTTTCCTATGCTTTAAGTGCAATTCCAGTCTACCCCCTGAAATCGTTTTCCTGAAATTCTGCCCCGCTTTCAAGTCCTCTTCGAAGACTTACTTCAATACATTTTTGGACGATAGCTGTCATTCATAACTCTGCAGGTTTGTGAATTACAGTGCCCCTGAGCTCCTTTCTTCAACTCGCTTTCTTGTGAGCTGGCCGCAAAACCGCAGGATTGCTTCAGGCCCTAAACTGGTTCCGGCAGGCACGCTGAGCCTTTGGTTAATTCCTCTTCCTGGTGGGAAATGAGCGTTCCATTTGCCCGTGCAGACACCTACAGCTAGTCTCTCATTGGTTCTCCCTATTCCTGTTCATCTTGCGCAGAAATTGCAAACAGTGCCAAACAGGAGGTTAAAGGCACTGACTCTCCAAGTGGGGAGAGTGTTAGTAAAGCTTCTGGAACGGTTAACACGAGTACCAGGGAACGAAACCTGAGATGCATTTGAAAACGTTTCCCAATCACACGGTGGACCATACTCTGCCTTTCCCATGCATGTTTTAGCTGAAGGAAGAATCCCTTAAACCTGGAGAGTTGGGACCCATGGAATGGGTACCATGCAGTATGACTTCAAAGGGTCTGCGTTTGCTCACCGAACCTCACCAATGCTATCAGCCTGAAGTGTCCAGCCTTATGTCTCACCGAGCCCTGGGGGTAGATGTGGTAAATCCAGGTTGCATCACAAGGCCTGAATGAATTATTTAAGAATTGCTCTCTATTTCACTGTCATTGTGTTTTGTTTGTGAAATTTATTTTGATAATGGGATTTATCGGATTTTCACTGCTGCGTTTAGGCCACTGTACACACGCTTGACTTCCTTATGGAGACATATAAATCCATGGGTCTTAAGATTCTTACTTGTCAGGTATATTCCCAGGCGTTGAATATGGGGTGTTGAGTCCATTTCGTTGAGCAACAGTAGGTCTTGTCTATTATATATTTGGCTTATGGAACGGTATCTGTGCTAATTTCAATCTCTGGTTTTATGCAGCACCCCAACTCACCTTTCCCCATAAGCAAGCATAAGTTGGTTTTCGAAATTTGAGACCCTGTTCTGTTTTGTAATTCAGTTCATGTGTAGCCAAGTTTATGTTCCGTGTATTAGTGATATCTTATGATGTTTCTTTTTCTGTGTGACTTATTTCTCGTAGAATCGTCGTACCTGAATCCACTCATTATGCCGCTATGGGCCTGATGACGTAGATCTCATTGTTGAGTGATATTCCATTGTACGTACGTACCACAACTTCTTTATCCATTTTTTGCTTTCTCGGATATTTAACTTGTACCGTAGACGAGGTTCTTGTAAACAGAGCCGTCCCAAACTTTGGGGTGCCTGTGTGTTTTTGATTTTAATTTCCCTAAGCTATAGGACCCTAAGTGGAAGTGCCATAGGCTGTGTTGCTTTGTTTCCTACGTGTTTCAGGAAACACCATACACTTCTCCAGAGTGGCTGTTGGCAATTTACATCCCGCCCATCAGCATAACAAGGCTCCCTCTTCTCCATGACCTGTCCTGCCTTTCTGGATTTTACACTTTTTTCAGATGGCCCTTTTGACCGGGGGGCAGTGAGACTTCAATGTAGTGCAGATTTCCTTTACACACTTGCTTGGTTGGCCAAAAAGGGCGTATGCATTTTTTCCTGAATATATTCAGGAAAAAACGCATACGCCCTTTTTGGGCAAGTGCATCATTGTGGACATTCTGCCTCTTTTCCTATGCTTTAAGTGCAATTCCAGTCTACCTCCTGAAATCGTTTTCCTGAAATTCTGCCCCGCTTTCAAGTCCTCTTCGAAAACTTACTTCAATACATTTTTGGACGATAGCTGTCATTCATAACTCTGCAATATTGTGAATTACAGTGCCCCTGAGCTCCTTTCTTCAACTCGCTTTCTTGTGAGCTGGCCGCAAAACCGCAGGATTGCTTCAGGCCCTAATCTGGTTCCGGCAGGGCACGCTGAGCCTTTGGTTAATTCCTCTTCCTGGTGGGAAATGAGCGTTCCATTTGCCCGTGCAGACACCTACAGCTAGTCTCTCATTGGTTCTCCCTATTCCTGTTCATCTTGCGCAGAAATTGCAAACTGTGCCAAACAGGAGGTTAAAGGCACTGACTTTCCAAGTGGGGAGACTTTTAGTAAAGTGTCTGGAACGGTGCACCCGAGTACCAGGGGACGAAACCTGAGATGCATTTGAAAACGTTTCCCAATCACACGGTGGAACATACTCCGGGTTTCCCAAGCATGTTTTAGCTGAAGGAAGAATCCCTTAAACCTGGAGAGTTGGGACCCATGGAATGGGTACCATGCAGTATGACTTCAAAGGGTCTGCGTTTGCTCACCAAACCTCACCAATGCTATCAGCCCAAAGTGTCCAGCCTTATGTCTCAACCAGCTCTGGGTGTAGATGTGGTAAATCCAGGTTGCATCACAAGCCCTGAATGAATTATTTAAGAATTGCTCTCTATTTCACTGTCATTGTGTTTTTTTTTTTTAAACATCTTTATTGGGGTATAATTGCTTTACAATGGTGTGTTAGTTTCTGCTTTATAACAAAGTGAATCAGTTATACATATACGTATGTTCCCATATGTCTTCCCTCTTGCGTCTCCCTCCCTCCCACTCTCCCTATCCCACCCCTCCAGGCTGTCACAAAGCACCAAGCTAATATCCCTGTGCCTTGCGGCTGCTTCCCACTAGCTATCTACCTTACTACGTTTGTTAGTGTGTATATGTCCATGACTCTCTCTCGCCCTGTCAAAGCTCACCCCTCCCCCTCCCCATATCCTCAAGTCCGTTCTCCAGTAGGTCTGCGTCTTTATTCCTGTCTTACCCCTAGGTTCTTCATGACATTTTTTTTCCCCTTAAATTCCATATATATGTGTTAGCATACGGTATTTGTCTTTTTCTTTCTGACTTACTTCACTCTGTATGACAGACTCTAGGTCTATCCATCTCATTACAAATAGCTCAATTTCATTTCTTTTTAAGGCTGAGTAATATTCCATTGTATATATGTGCCACATTTTCTTTATCCATTCATCCGATGATGGGCGCTTAGGTTGTTTCCATCTCCGGGCTATTGTAAATAGAGCTGCAATGAACATTTTGGTACATGACTCTTTTTGAATTTTGGTTTTCCCAGGGTATATGCCCAGTAGTGGGATTGCTGGGTCATATGGTAATTCTATTTGTAGTTTTTTAAGGAACCTCCATACTGTTCTCCATAGTGGCTGAACCAATTCACATTCCCACCAGCAGTGCAAGAGTGTTCCCTTTTCTCCACACCCTCTCCAGCATTTACTGTTTCTAGATTTTTTGATGATGGCCATTCTGACTGGTGTGAGATGATATCTCATTGTAGTTTTGATTTGCATTTCTCTAATGATGAATGATGTTGAGCATTCTTTCATGTGTTTGTTGCCATTCTGTATATCTTCTTTGGAGAAATGTCTATTTAGGTCTTCTGCCCATTTTTGGATTGGGTTGTTTGTTTTTTTGTTATTGAGCTGCCTGTGCTGCTTGTAAATTTTGGAGATTAATCCTTTGTCATTTGCTTCATTTGCATGTCATTGTGTTTTGTTTGTGAAATTTATTTTGTTAATGGGATTTATCGGATTTTCACTGCTGCGTTTAGGCCACTGTACACACGCTTGACTTCCTTATGGAGACATATAAATCCATGGGTCTTAAGATTCTTACCTGTCAGGTATATTCCAAGGCGTTGAATATGGGGTGTTGAGTCCATTTCGTTGAGCAACAGTAGGTCTTGTCTATTATATATTTGGCTTATGGAACGGTATCTGTGCTAATTTCAATCTCTGGTTTGATGCAGCACCCCAACTCACCTTTCCCCATAAGCAAGCATAAGTTGGTTTTCGAAATTTGAGGCCCTGTTCTGTTTTGTAATTCAGTTCATGTGTAGCCATGTTTACGTTCCATGTATTAGTGATATCTTATGATGTTTCTTTTACTGTGTGACTTATTTCTCGTAGAATCGTCGTACCTGAATCCACTCATTATGCCGCTACGGGCCTGATGACGTAGATCTCATTGCTGAGTGATATTCCATTGTACGTACGTACCACAACTTCTTTATCCATTTTTTGCTTTCTCGGATATTTAACTTGTACCGTAGACGAGGTTCTTGTAAACAGAGCCGTCCCAAACTTTGGGGTGGCTGTGTGTTTTTGATTTTAATTTCCCTAAGCTATAGGACCCTAAGTGGAAATGCGATAGGCTGTGTTGCTTTGTTTCCTACGTGTTTCAGGAAACACCATACACTTCTCCAGAGTGGCTGTTGGCAATTTACATCCCACCCATCAGCATAACAAGGCTCCCTGTTCTCCATGACCTGTTCTGCCTTTCTGTATTTTACACTTTTTTCAGATGGCCCTTTTGACCAGGGGGCAGGGAGACTGCATTGTAGTGCAGATTTCCTTTACACGCTTGCTTGGTTGTCCAAAAAGTGCGTATGCTTTTTTTCCTGAATATATTCAGGAAAAAACGCATACGCCCTTTTTGGCCAAGTGCATCATTGTGGACATTCTGCCTCTTTTCCTATGCTTTAAGTGCAATTCCAGTCTACCTCCTGAAATCGTTTTCCTGAAATTCTGCCCCGCTTTCAAGTCCTCTTCGAAAACTTACTTCAATACATTTTTGGACGATAGCTGTCATTCATAACTCTGCAGGATTGTGAATTACAGTGCCCCTGAGCTCCTTTCTTCAACTCGCTTTCTTGTGAGCTGGCCGCAAAACCGCAGGATTGCTTCAGGCCCTAATCTGGTTCCGGCAGGGCACGCTGAGCCTTTGGTTAATTCCTCTTCCTGGTGGGAAATGAGCGTTCCATTTGCCCGTGCAGACACCTACAGCTAGTCTCTCATTGGTTCTCCCTATTCCTGTTCATCTTGCGCAGAAATTGCAAACTGTGCCAAACAGGAGGTTAAAGGCACTGACTTTCCAAGTGGGGAGAGTTTTAGTAAAGTGTCTGGAACGGTGCACCCGAGTACCAGGGGACGAAACCTGAGATGCATTTGAAAACGTTTCCCAATCACACAGTGGAACATACTCCGGGTTTCCCATGCATGTTTTAGCTGAAGGAAGAATCCCTTAAACCTGGAGAGTTGGGACCCATGGAATGGGTACCATGCAGTAGGACTTCAATGGGTCTGCGTTTGCTCACCAAACCTCACCAATGCTATCAGCCCAAAGTGTCCAGCCTTATGTCTCAACCAGCTCTGGGTGCAGATGTGATAAATCCAGGTTGCATCACAAGCCCTGAATGAATTATTTAAGAATTGCTCTCTATTTCACTGTCATTGTGTTTTTTTTTTTTAAACATCTTTATTGGGGTATAATTGCTTTACAATGGTGTGTTAGTTTCTGCTTTATAACAAAGTGAATCAGTTATACATATACATATGTTCCCATATGTCTTCCCTCTTGCGTCTCCCTCCCTCCCACTCTCCCTATCCCACCCCTCCAGGCTGTCACAAAGCACCAAGCTAATATCCCTGTGCCTTGCGGCTGCTTCCCACTAGCTATCTACCTTACTACGTTTGTTAGTGTGTATATGTCCATGACTCTCTCTCGCCCTGTCAAAACTCACCCCTCCCCCTCCCCATATCCTCAAGTCCGTTCTCCAGTAGGTCTGCGTCTTTATTCCTGTCTTACCCCTAGGTTCTTCATGACATTTTTTTTCCCCTTAAATTCCATATATATGTGTTAGCATACGGTATTTGTCTTTTTTTTCTGACTTACTTCACTCTGTATGACAGACTCTAGGTCTATCCATCTCATTACAAATAGCTCAATTTCATTTCTTTTTAAGGCTGAGTAATATTCCATTGTATATATGTGCCACATTTTCTTTATCCATTCATCCGATGATGGGCGCTTAGGTTGTTTCCATCTCCGGGCTATTGTAAATAGAGCTGCAGTGAACATTTTGGTACATGACTCTTTTTGAATTTTGGTTTTCCCAGGGTATATGCCCAGTAGTGGGATTGCTGGGTCATATGGTATTTCTATTTGTAGTTTTTTAAGGAACCTCCATACTGCTCTCCATAGTGGCTGAACCAATTCACATTCCCACCAGCAGTGCAAGAGTGTTCCCTTTTCTCCACACCCTCTCCAGCATTTATGGTTTCTAGATTTTTTGATGATGGCCATTCTGACTGGTGTGAGATGATATCTCATTGTAGTTTTGATTTGCATTTCTCTAATGATTAATGATGTTGAGCATTCTTTCATGTGTTTGTTGCCATTCTGTATATCTTCTTTGGAGAAATGTCTATTTAGGTCTTCTGCCCATTTTTGGATTGGGTTGTTTGTTTTTTTGTTATTGAGCTGCATGAGCTGCTTGTAAATTTTGGAGATTAATCCTTTGTCATTTGCTTCATTTGCATGTCATTGTGTTTTGTTTGTGAAATTTATTTTGTTAATGGGATTTATCGGATTTTCACTGCTGCGTTTAGGCCACTGTACACACGCTTGACTTCCTTATGGAGACATATAAATCCATGGGTCTTAAGATTCTTACTTGTCAGGTATATTCCCAGGCGTTGAATATGGGGTGTTGAGTCCATTTCGTTGAGCAACAGTAGGTCTTGTCTATTATATATTTGGCTTATGGAACGGTATCTGTGCTAATTTCAATCTCTGGTTTTATGCAGCACCCCAACTCACCTTTCCCCATAAGCAAGCATAAGTTGGTTTTCGAAATTTGAGACCCTGTTCTGTTTTGTAATTCAGTTCATGTGTAGCCAAGTTTATGTTCCGTGTATTAGTGATATCTTATGATGTTTCTTTTTCTGTGTGACTTATTTCTCGTAGAATCGTCGTACCTGAATCCACTCATTATGCCGTTATGGGCCTGATAACGTAGACCTCATTGTTGAGTGATATTACATTGTACGTACGTACCACAACTTCTTTATCCATTTTTTGCTTTCTCGGATATATAAGTTGTACCGTAGACGAGGTTCTTGTAAACAGAGCCGTCCCAAACTTTGGGGTGCCTGTGTGTTTTTGATTTTAATTTCCCTAAGCTATAGGACCCTAAGTGGAAGTGCCATAGTCTGTGTTGCTTTGTTTCCTATGTGTTTCAGGAAACACCATACACTTCTCCAGAGTGGCTGTTGGCAATTTACATCCCGCCCATCAGCATAACATGGCTCCCTCTTCTCCATGACCTGTCCTGCCTTTCTGGATTTTACACTTTTTTCAGATGGCCCTTTTGACCGGGGGGCAGTGAGACTTCAATGTAGTGCAGATTTCCTTTACACGCTTGACTGGTTGGCCAAAAAGGGCGTATGCGTTTTTTCCTGAATATATTCAGGAAAAAACGCATACGCCCTTTTTGGCCAAGTGCATCATTGTGGATATTCTGCCTCTTTTCCTATGCTTTAAGTGCAATTCCAGTCTACCCCCTGAAACCGTTTTCCTGAAATTCTGCCCCGCTTTCAAGTCCACTTCGAAGACTTACTTCAATACATTTTTGGACGATAGCTGTCATTCATAACTCTGCAGGTTTGTGAATTACAGTGCCCCTGAGCTCCTTTCTTCAACTCGCTTTCTTGTGAGCTGGCCGCAAAACCGCAGGATTCCTTCAGGCCATAATCTGGTTCCGGAAGTGCACGCTGAGCCTTTGGTTAATTCCTCTTCCTGGTGGGAAATGAGCGTTCCATTTGCCCGTGCAGACACCTAGAGCTAGTCTCTCATTGGTTCTCCCTATTCCTGTTCATCTTGCGCAGAAATTGCAAACTGTGCCAAACAGGAGGTTAAAGGCACTGACTCTCCAAGTGGGGAGAGTGTTAGTAAAGCGAATGGAACGGTGAACCCGAGTACCAGGGGACGAAACCTGAGATGCATTTTAAAACGTTTCCCAAACACACGGTGGACCATACTCTGGGTTTCCCATGCATGTTTTAGCTGAAGGAAGAATCCTTTAAACCAGGAGAATTGGGAACCATGGAATGGGTACCATGCAGTATGACTTCAAACGGTCTGCGTTTGCTCACCGAACCTCACCAATGCTATCAGCCCGAAATGTCCAGTCTTATGTCTCATCCACCTCTGGGTGTAGATGTGGTAAATCCAGGTTGCATCACAAGCCCTGAATGAATTATTTAAGAATTGCTCTCTATTTCACTGTCATTGTGTTTTTTCTTTTTAAACATCTTTATTGGGGTATAATTGCTTTACAATGGTGTGTTAGTTTCTGCTTTATAACAAAGTGAATCAGTTATACATATACATATGTTCCCATATGTCTTCCCTCTTGCGTCTCCCTCCCTCCCACTCTCCCTATCCCACCCCTCCAGGCTGTCACAAAGCACCAAGCTAATATCCCTGTGCCTTGCGGCTGCTTCCCACTAGCTATCTACCTTACTACGTTTGTTAGTGTGTATATGTCCATGACTCTCTCTCGCCCTGTCAAAGCTCACCCCTCCCCCTCCCCATATCCTCAAGTCCGTTCTCCAGTAGGTCTGCGTCTTTATTCCTGTCTTACCCCTAGGTTCTTCATGACATTTTTTTTCCCCTTAAATTCCATATATATGTGTTAGCATACGGTATTTGTCTTTTTCTTTCTGACTTACTTCACTCTGTATGACAGACTCTAGGTCTATCCATCTCATTACAAATAGCTCAATTTCATTTCTTTTTAAGGCTGAGTAATATTCCATTGTATATATGTGCCACATTTTCTTTATCCATTCATCCGATGATGGGCGCTTAGGTTGTTTCCATCTCCGGGCTATTGTAAATAGAGCTGCAATGAACATTTTGGTACATGACTCTTTTTATATTTTGGTTTTCCCAGGGTATATGCCCAGTAGTGGGATTGCTGGGTCATATGGTAATTCTATTTGTAGTTTTTTAAGGAACCTCCATACTGTTCTCCATAGTGGCTGAACCAATTCACATTCCCACCAGCAGTGCAAGAGTGTTCCCTTTTCTCCACACCCTCTCCAGCATTTATGGTTTCTAGATTTTTTGATGATGGCCATTCTGACTGGTGTGAGATGATATCTCATTGTAGTTTTGATTTGCATTTCTCTAATGATTAATGATGTTGAGCATTCTTTCATGTGTTTGTTGCCATTCTGTATATCTTCTTTGGAGAAATGTCTATTTAGGTCTTCTGCCCATTTTTGGATTGGGTTGTTTGTTTTTTTGTTATTGAGCTGCATGAGCTGCTTGTAAATTTTGGAGATTAATCCTTTGTCATTTGCTTCATTTGCATGTCATTGTGTTTTGTTTGTGAAATTTATTTTGTTAATGGGATTTATCGGATTTTCACTGCTGCGTTTAGGCCACTGTACACACGCTTGACTTCCTTATGGAGACATATAAATCCATGGGTCTTAAGATTCTTACTTGTCAGGTATATTCCCAGGCGTTGAATATGGGGTGTTGAGTCCATTTCGTTGAGCAACAGTAGGTCTTGTCTATTATATATTTGGCTTATGGAACGGTATCTGTGCTAATTTCAATCTCTGGTTTGATGCAGCACCCCAACTCACCTTTCCCCATAAGCAAGCATAAGTTGGTTTTCGAAATTTGAGACCCTGTTCTGTTTTGTAATTCAGTTCATGTGTAGCCAAGTTTATGTTCCGTGTATTAGTGATATCTTATGATGTTTCTTTTTCTGTGTGACTTATTTCTCGTAGAATCGTCGTACCTGAATCCACTCATTATGCCGCTATGGGCCTGATGACGTAGATCTCATTGTTGAGTGATATTCCATTGTACGTACGTACCACAACTTCTTTATCCATTTTTTGCTTTCTCGGATATTTAACTTGTACCGTAGACGAGGTTCTTGTAAACAGAGCCGTCCCAAACTTTGGGGTGCCTGTGTGTTTTTGATTTTAATTTCCCTAAGCTATAGGACCCTAAGTGGAAGTGCCATAGGCTGTGTTGCTTTGTTTCCTACGTGTTTCAGGAAACACCATACACTTCTCCAGAGTGGCTGTTGGCAATTTACATCCCGCCCATCAGCATAACAAGGCTCCCTCTTCTCCATGACCTGTCCTGCCTTTCTGGATTTTACACTTTTTTCAGATGGCCCTTTTGACCGGGGGGCAGTGAGACTTCAATGTAGTGCAGATTTCCTTTACACGCTTGCTTGGTTGGCCAAAAAGGGCGTATGCGTTTTTTCCTGAATATATTCAGGAAAAAACGCATACGCCCTTTTTGCCCAAGTGCATCATTGTGAACATTCTGCCTCTTTTCCTATGCTTTAAGTGCAATTCCAGTCTACCTCCTGAAATCGTTTTCCTGAAATTCTGCCCCGCTTTCAAGTCCTCTTCGAAAACTTACTTCAATACATTTTTGGACGATAGCTGTCATTCATAACTCTGCAATATTGTGAATTACAGTGCCCCTGAGCTCCTTTCTTCAACTCGCTTTCTTGTGAGCTGGCCGCAAAACCGCAGGATTGCTTCAGGCCCTAATCTGGTTCCGGCAGGGCACGCTGAGCCTTTGGTTAATTCCTCTTCCTGGTGGGAAATGAGCGTTCCATTTGCCCGTGCAGACACCTACAGCTAGTCTCTCATTGGTTCTCCCTATTCCTGTTCATCTTGCGCAGAAATTGCAAACTGTGCCAAACAGCAGGTTAAAGGCACTGACTTTCCAAGTGGGGAGAGTTTTAGTAAAGTGTCTGGAACGGTGCACCCGAGTACCAGGGGACGAAACCTGAGATGCATTTGAAAACGTTTCCCAATCACACGGTGGAACATACTCCGGGTTTCCCATGCATGTTTTAGCTGAAGGAAGAATCCCTTAAACCTGGAGAGTTGGGACCCATGGAATGGGTACCATGCAGTATGACTTCAAAGGGTCTGCGTTTGCTCACCAAACCTCACCAATGCTATCAGCCCAAAGTGTCCAGCCTTATGTCTCAACCAGCTCTGGGTGTAGATGTGGTAAATCCAGGTTGCATCACAAGCCCTGAATGAATTATTTAAGAATTGCTCTCTATTTCACTGTCATTGTGTTTTTTTTTTTTAAACATCTTTATTGGGGTATAATTGCTTTACAATGGTGTGTTAGTTTCTGCTTTATAACAAAGTGAATCAGTTATACATATACATATGTTCCCATATGTCTTCCCTCTTGCGTCTCCCTCCCTCCCACTCTCCCTATCCCACCCCTCCAGGCTGTCACAAAGCACCAAGCTAATATCCCTGTGCCTTGCGGCTGCTTCCCACTAGCTATCTACCTTACTACGTTTGTTAGTGTGTATATGTCCATGACTCTCTCTCGCCCTGTCAAAGCTCACCCCTCCCCCTCCCCATATCCTCAAGTCCGTTCTCCAGTAGGTCTGCGTCTTTATTCCTGTCTTACCCCTAGGTTCTTCATGACATTTTTTTTCCCCTTAAATTCCATATATATGTGTTAGCATACGGTATTTGTCTTTTTCTTTCTGACTTACTTCACTCTGTATGACAGACTCTAGGTCTATCCATCTCATTACAAATAGCTCAATTTCATTTCTTTTTAAGGCTGAGTAATATTCCATTGTATATATGTGCCACATTTTCTTTATCCATTCATCCGATGATGGGCGCTTAGGTTGTTTCCATCTCCGGGCTATTGTAAATAGAGCTGCAATGAACATTTTGGTACATGACTCTTTTTGAATTTTGGTTTTCCCAGGGTATATGCCCAGTAGTGGGATTGCTGGGTCATATGATAATTCTATTTGTAGTTTTTTAAGGAACCTCCATACTGTTCTCCATAGTGGCTGAACCAATTCACATTCCCACCAGCAGTGCAAGAGTGTTCCCTTTCTCCACACCCTCTCCAGCATTTATTGTTTCTAGATTTTTTGATGATGGCCATTCTGACTGGTGTGAGATGATATCTCATTGTAGTTTTGATTTGCATTTCTCTAATGATTAATGATGTTGAGCATTCTTTCATGTGTTTGTTGCCATTCTGTATATCTTCTTTGGAGAAATGTCTATTTAGGTCTTCTGCCCATTTTTGGATTGGGTTGTTTGTTTTTTTGTTATTGAGCTGCATGAGCTGCTTGTAAATTTTGGAGATTAATCCTTTGTCATTTGCTTCATTTGCATGTCATTGTGTTTTGTTTGTGAAATTTATTTTGTTAATGGGATTTATCGGATTTTCACTGCTGCGTTTAGGCCACTGTACACACGCTTGACTTCCTTATGGAGACATATAAATCCATGGGTCTTAAGATTCTTACTTGTCAGGTATATTCCCAGGCGTTGAATATGGGGTGTTGAGTCCATTTCGTTGAGCAACAGTAGGTCTTGTCTATTATATATTTGGCTTATGGAATGGTATCTGTGCTAATTTCAATCTCTGGTTTTATGCAGCACCCCAACTCACCTTTCCCCATAAGCAAGCATAAGTTGGTTTTCGAAATTTGAGACCCTGTTCTGTTTTGTAATTCAGTTCATGTGTAGCCAAGTTTATGTTCCGTGTATTAGTGATATCTTATGATGTTTCTTTTTCTGTGTGACTTATTTCTCGTAGAATCGTCGTACCTGAATCCACTCATTATGCCGCTATGGGCCTGATGACGTAGATCTCATTGTTGAGTGATATTCCATTGTACGTACGTACCACAACTTCTTTATCCATTTTTTGCTTTCTCGGATATATAACTTGTACCGTAGACGAGGTTCTTGTAAACAGAGCCGTCCCAAACTTTGGGGTGCCTGTGTGTTTTTGATTTTAATTTCCCTAAGCTATAGGACCCTAAGTGGAAGTGCCATAGGCTGTGTTGCTTTGTTTCCTACGTGTTTCAGGAAACACCATACACTTCTCCAGAGTGGCTGTTGGCAATTTACATCCCGCCCATCAGCATAACAAGGCTCCCTCTTCTCCATGACCTGTCCTGCCTTTCTGGATTTTACACTTTTTTCAGATGGCCCTTTTGACCGGGGGGCAGTGAGACTTCAATGTAGTGCAGATTTCCTTTACACGCTTGCTTGGTTGGCCAAAAAGTGCGTATGCGTTTTTTCCTGAATATATTCAGGAAAAAACGCATACGCCCTTTTTGGCCAAGTGCATCATTGTGGACATTCTGCCTCTTTTCCTATGCTTTAAGTGCAATTCCAGTCTACCTCCTGAAATCGTTTTCCTGAAATTCTGCCCCGCTTTCAAGTCCTCTTCGAAAACTTACTTCAATACATTTTTGGAGAATAGCTGTCATTCATAACTCTGCAATATTGTGAATTACAGTGCCCCTGAGCTCCTTTCTTCAACTCGCTTTCTTGTGAGCTGGCCGCAAAACCGCAGGATTGCTTCAGGCCCTAATCTGGTTCCGGCAGGGCACGCTGAGCCTTTGGTTAATTCCTCTTCCTGGTGGGAAATGAGCGTTCCATTTGCCCGTGCAGACACCTACAGCTAGTCTCTCATTGGTTCTCCCTATTCCTGTTCATCTTGCGCAGAAATTGCAAACTGTGCCAAACAGGAGATTAAAGGCACTGACTTTCCAAGTGGGGAGAGTTTTAGTAAAGTGTCAGGAACGGTGCACCCGAGTACCAGGGGACGAAACCTGAGATGCATTTGAAAACGTTTCCCAATCACACGGTGGAACATACTCCGGGTTTCCCATGCATGTTTTAGCTGAAGGAAGAATCCCTTAAACCTGGAGAGTTGGGACCCATGGAATGGGTACCATGCAGTATGACTTCAAAGGGTCTGCGTTTGCTCACCAAACCTCACCAATGCTATCTGCCCAAAGTGTCCAGCCTTATGTCTCAACCAGCTCTGGGTGTAGATGTGGTAAATCCAGGTTGCATCACAAGCCCTGAATGAATTATTTAAGAATTGCTCTCTATTTCACTGTCATTGTGTTTTTTTTTTTAAACATCTTTATTGGGGTATAATTGCTTTACAATGGTGTGTTAGTTTCTGCTTTATAACAAAGTGAATCAGTTATACATATACATATGTTCCCATATGTCTTCCCTCTTGCGTCTCCCTCCCTCCCACTCTCCCTATCCCACCCCTCCAGGCTGTCACAAAGCACCAAGCTAATATCCCTGTGCCTTGCGGCTGCTTCCCACTAGCTATCTACCTTACTACGTTTGTTAGTGTGTATATGTCCATGACTCTCTCTCGCCCTGTCAAAGCTCACCCCTCCCCCTCCCCATATCCTCAAGTCCGTTCTCCAGTAGGTCTGCGTCTTTATTCCTGTCTTACCCCTAGGTTCTTCATGACATTTTTTTCCCCTTAAATTCCATATATATGTGTTAGCATACGGTATTTGTCTTTTTCTTTCTGACTTACTTCACTCTGTATGACAGACTCTAGGTCTATCCATCTCATTACAAATAGCTCAATTTCATTTCTTTTTAAGGCTGAGTAATATTCCATTGTATATATGTGCCACATTTTCTTTATCCATTCATCCGATGATGGGCGCTTAGGTTGTTTCCATCTCCGGGCTATTGTAAATAGAGCTGCAATGAACATTTTGGTACATGACTCTTTTTGAATTTTGGTTTTCCCAGGGTATATGCCCAGTAGTGGGATTGCTGGGTCATATGGTAATTCTATTTGTAGTTTTTTAAGGAACCTCCATACTGTTCTCCATAGTGGCTGAACCAATTCACATTCCCACCAGCAGTGCAAGAGTGTTCCCTTTTCTCCACACCCTCTCCAGCATTTATTGTTTCTAGATTTTTTGATGATGGCCATTCTGACTGGTGTGAGATGATATCTCATTGTAGTTTTGATTTGCATTTCTCTAATGATTAATGATGTTGAGCATTCTTTCATGTGTTTGTTGCCATTCTGTATATCTTCTTTGGAGAAATGTCTATTTAGGTCTTCTGCCCATTTTTGGATTGGGTTGTTTGTTTTTTTGTTATTGAGCTGCATGAGCTGCTTGTAAATTTTGGAGATTAATCCTTTGTCATTTGCTTCATTTGCATGTCATTGTGTTTTGTTTGTGAAATTTATTTTGTTAATGGGATTTATCGGATTTTCACTGCTGCGTTTAGGCCACTGTACACACGCTTGACTTCCTTATGGAGACATATAAATCCATGGGTCTTAAGATTCTTACTTGTCAGGTATATTCCCAGGCGTTGAATATGGGGTGTTGAGTCCATTCCGTTGAGCAACAGTAGGTCTTGTCTATTATATATTTGGCTTATGGAACGGTATCTGTGCTAATTTCAATCTCTGGTTTGATGCAGCACCCCAACTCACCTTTCCCCATAAGCAAGCATAAGTTGGTTTTCGAAATTTGAGACCCTGTTCTGTTTTGTAATTCAGTTCATGTGTAGCCAAGTTTATGTTCCGTGTATTAGTGATATCTTATGATGTTTCTTTTTCTGTGTGACTTATTTCTCGTAGAATCGTCGTACCTGAATCCACTCATTATGCCGCTATGGGCCTGATGACGTAGATCTCATTGTTGAGTGATATTCCATTCTACGTACGTACCACAACTTCTTTATCCATTTTTTGCTTTCTCAGATATTTAACTTCTACCGTAGACGAGGTTCTTGTAAACAGAGCCGTCCCAAACTTTGGGGTGCCTGTGTGTTTTTGATTTTAATTTCCCTAAGCTATAGGACCCTAAGTGGAAGTGCCATAGGCTGTGTTGCTTTGTTTCCTACGTGTTTCAGGAAACACCATACACTTCTCCAGAGTGGCTGTTGGCAATTTACATCCCGCCCATCAGCATAACAAGGCTCCCTCTTCTCCATGACCTGTCCTGCCTTTCTGGATTTTACACTTTTTTCAGATGGCCCTTTTGACCGGGGGGCAGTGAGACTTCAATGTAGTGCAGATTTCCTTTACACGCTTGCTTGGTTGGCCAAAAAGTGCGTATGCATTTTTTCCTGAATATATTCAGGAAAAAACGCATACGCCCTTTTTGGCCAAGTGCATCATTGTGGACATTCTGCCTCTTTTCCTATGCTTTAAGTGCAATTCCAGTCTACCTCCTGAAATCGTTTTCCTGAAATTCTGCCCCGCTTTCAAGTCCTCTTCGAAAACTTACTTCAATACATTTTTGGACGATAGCTGTCATTCATAACTCTGCAATATTGTGAATTACAGTGCCCCTGAGCTCCTTTCTTCAACTTGCTTTCTTGTGAGCTGGCCGCAAAACCGCAGGATTGCTTCAGGCCCTAATCTGGTTCCGGCAGGGCACGCTGAGCCTTTGGTTAATTCCTCTTCCTGGTGGGAAATGAGCGTTCCATTTGCCCGTGCAGACACCTACAGCTAGTCTCTCATTGGTTCTCCCTATTCCTGTTCATCTTGCGCAGAAATTGCAAACTGTGCCAAACAGGAGATTAAAGGCACTGACTTTCCAAGTGGGGAGAGTTTTAGTAAAGTGTCAGGAACGGTGCACCCGAGTACCAGGGGACGAAACCTGAGATGCATTTGAAAACGTTTCCCAATCACAGGGTGGAACATACTCCGGGTTTCCCATGCATGTTTTAGCTGAAGGAAGAATCCCTTAAACCTGGAGAGTTGGGACCCATGGAATGGGTACCATGCAGTATGACTTCAAAGGGTCTGCGTTTGCTCACCAAACCTCACCAATGCTATCTGCCCAAAGTGTCCAGCCTTATGTCTCAACCAGCTCTGGGTGTAGATGTGGTAAATCCAGGTTGCATCACAAGCCCTGAATGAATTATTTAAGAATTGCTCTCTATTTCACTGTCATTGTGTTTTTTTTTTTTAAACATCTTTATTGGGGTATAATTGCTTTACAATGGTGTGTTAGTTTCTGCTTTATAACAAAGTGAATCAGTTATACATATACATATGTTCCCATATGTCTTCCCTCTTGCGTCTCCCTCCCTCCCACTCTCCCTATCCCACCCCTCCAGGCTGTCACAAAGCACCAAGCTAATATCCCTGTGCCTTGCGGCTGCTTCCCACTAGCTATCTACCTTACTACGTTTGTTAGTGTGTATATGTCCATGACTCTCTCTCGCCCTGTCAAAGCTCACCCCTCCCCCTCCCCATATCCTCAAGTCCGTTCTCCAGTAGGTCTGCGTCTTTATTCCTGTCTTACCCCTAGGTTCTTCATGACATTTTTTTCCCCTTAAATTCCATATATATGTGTTAGCATACGGTATTTGTCTTTTTCTTTCTGACTTACTTCACTCTGTATGACAGACTCTAGGTCTATCCATCTCATTACAAATAGCTCAATTTCATTTCTTTTTAAGGCTGAGTAATATTCCATTGTATATATGTGCCACATTTTCTTTATCCATTCATCCGATGATGGGCGCTTAGGTTGTTTCCATCTCCGGGCTATTGTAAATAGAGCTGCAATGAACATTTTGGTACATGACTCTTTTTGAATTTTGGTTTTCCCAGGGTATATGCCCAGTAGTGGGATTGCTGGGTCATATGGTAATTCTATTTGTAGTTTTTTAAGGAACCTCCATACTGTTCTCCATAGTGGCTGAACCAATTCACATTCCCACCAGCAGTGCAAGAGTGTTCCCTTTTCTCCACACCCTCTCCAGCATTTATTGTTTCTAGATTTTTTGATGATGGCCATTCTGACTGGTGTGAGATGATATCTCATTGTAGTTTTGATTTGCATTTCTCTAATGATTAATGATGTTGAGCATTCTTTCATGTGTTTGTTGCCATTCTGTAAATCTTCTTTGGAGAAATGTCTATTTAGGTCTTCTGCCCATTTTTGGATTGGGTTGTTTGTTTTTTTGTTATTGAGCTGCATGAGCTGCTTGTCAATTTTGGAGATTAATCCTTTGTCATTTGCTTCATTTGCATGTCATTGTGTTTTGTTTGTGACATTTATTTTGTTAATGGGATTTATCGGATTTTCACTGCTGCGTTTAGGCCACTGTACACACGCTTGACTTCCTTATGGAGACATATAAATCCATGGGTCTTAAGATTCTTACTTGTCAGGTATATTCCCAGGCATTGAATATGGGGTGTTGAGTCCATTTCGTTGAGCAACAGTAGGTCTTGTCTATTATATATTTGGCTTATGGAACGGTATCTGTGCTAATTTCAATCTCTGGTTTGATGCAGCACCCCAACTCACCTTTCCCCATAAGCAAGCATAAGTTGGTTTTCGAAATTTGAGACCCTGTTCTGTTTTGTAATTCAGTTCATGTGTAGCCAAGTTTATGTTCCGTGTATTAGTGATATCTTATGATGTTTCTTTTTCTGTGTGACTTATTTCTCGTAGAATCGTCGTACCTGAATCCACTCATTATGCCGCTATGGGCCTGATGACGTAGATCTCATTGTTGAGTGATATTCCATTGTACGTACGTACCACAACTTCTTTATCCATTTTTTGCTTTCTCGGATATTTAACTTCTACCGTAGACGAGGTTCTTGTAAACAGAGCCGTCCCAAACTTTGGGGTGCCTGTGTGTTTTTGATTTTAATTTCCCTAAGCTATAGGACCCTAAGTGGAAGTGCCATAGGCTGTGTTGCTTTGTTTCCTACGTGTTTCAGGAAACACCATACACTTCTCCAGAGTGGCTGTTGGCAATTTACATCCCGCCCATCAGCATAACAAGGCTCCCTGTTCTCCATGACCTGTCCTGCCTTTCTGGATTTTACACTTTTTTCAGATGGCCCTTTTGACCGGGGGGCAGTGAGACTTCAATGTAGTGCAGATTTCCTTTACACGCTTGCTTGGTTGGCCAAAAAGGGCGTATGCATTTTTTCCTGAATATATTCAGGAAAAAACGCATACGCCCTTTTTGGCCAAGTGCATCATTGTGGACATTCTGCCTCTTTTACTATGCTTTAAGTGCAATTCCAGTCTACCTCCTGAAATCGTTTTCCTGAAATTCTGCCCCGCTTTCAAGTCCTCTTCCAAAACTTTCTTCAATACATTTTTGGACGATAGCTGTCATTCATAACTCTGCAATATTGTGAATTACAGTGCCCCTGAGCTCCTTTCTTCAACTCGCTTTCTTGTGAGCTGGCCGCAAAACCGCAGGATTGCTTCAGGCCCTAATCTGGTTCCGGCAGGGCACGCTGAGCCTTTGGTTAATTCCTCTTCCTGGTGGGAAATGAGCGTTCCATTTGCCCGTGCAGACACCTACAGCTAGTCTCTCATTGGTTCTCCTTATTCCTGTTCATCTTGCGCAGAAATTGCAAACTGTGCCAAACAGGAGGTTAAAGGCACTGACTTTCCAAGTGGGGAGAGTTTTAGTAAAGTGTCTGGAACGGTGCACCCGAGTACCAGGGGACGAAACCTGAGATGCATTTGAAAACGTTTCCCAATCACACGGTGGAACATACTCCGGGTTTCCCATGCATGTTTTAGCTGAAGGAAGAATCCCTTAAACCTGGAGAGTTGGGCCCCATGGAATGGGTACCATGCAGTATGGCTTCAAAGGGTCTGCGTTTGCTCACCAAACCTCACCAATGCTATCAGCCCAAAGTGTCCAGCCTTATGTCTCAACCAGCTCTGGGTGTAGATGTGGTAAATCCAGGTTGCATCACAAGCCCTGAATGAATTATTTAAGAATTGCTCTCTATTTCACTGTCATTGTGTTTTTTTTTTTTAAACATCTTTATTGGGGTATAATTGCTTTACAATGGTGTGTTAGTTTCTGCTTTATAACAAAGTGAATCAGTTATACATATACATATGTTCCCATATGTCTTCCCTCTTGCGTCTCCCTCCCTCCCACTCTCCCTATCCCACCCCTCCAGGCTGTCACAAAGCACCAAGCTAATATCCCTGTGCCTTGCGGCTGCTTCCCACTAGCTATCTACCTTACTACGTTTGTTAGTGTGTATATGTCCATGACTCTCTCTCGCCCTGTCAAAGCTCACCCCTCCCCCTCCCCATATCCTCAAGTCTGTTCTCCAGTAGGTCTGCGTCTTTATTCCTGTCTTACCCCTAGGTTCTTCATGACATTTTTTTCCCCTTAAATTCCATATATATGTGTTAGCATACGGTATTTGTCTTTTTCTTTCTGACTTACTTCACTCTGTATGACAGACTCTAGGTCTATCCATCTCATTACAAATAGCTCAATTTCATTTCTTTTTAAGGCTGAGTAATATTCCATTGTATATATGTGCCACATTTTCTTTATCCATTCATCCGATGATGGGCGCTTAGGTTGTTTCCATCTCCGGGCTATTGTAAATAGAGCTGCAATGAACATTTTGGTACATGACTCTTTTTGAATTTTGGTTTTCCCAGGGTATATGCCCAGTAGTGGGATTGCTGGGTCATATGGTAATTCTATTTGTAGTTTTTTAAGGAACCTCCATACTGTTCTCCATAGTGGCTGAACCAATTCACATTCCCACCAGCAGTGCAAGAGTGTTCCCTTTTCTCCACACCCTCTCCAGCATTTATTGTTTCTAGATTTTTTGATGATGGCCATTCTGACTGGTGTGAGATGATATCTCATTGTAGTTTTGATTTGCATTTCTCTAATGATTAATGATGTTGAGCATTCTTTCATGTGTTTGTTGCCATTCTGTATATCTTCTTTGGAGAAATGTCTATTTAGGTCTTCTGCCCATTTTTGGATTGGGTTGTTTGTTTTTTTGTTATTGAGCTGCATGAGCTGCTTGTCAATTTTGGAGATTAATCCTTTGTCATTTGCTTCATTTGCATGTCATTGTGTTTTGTTTGTGACATTTATTTTGTTAATGGGATTTATCGGATTTTCACTGCTGCGTTTAGGCCACTGTACACACGCTTGACTTCCTTATGGAGACATATAAATCCATGGGTCTTAAGATTCTTACTTGTCAGGTATATTCCCAGGCATTGAATATGGGGTGTTGAGTCCATTTCGTTGAGCAACAGTAGGTCTTGTCTATTATATATTTGGCTTATGGAACGGTATCTGTGCTAATTTCAATCTCTGGTTTGATGCAGCACCCCAACTCACCTTTCCCCATAAGCAAGCATAAGTTGGTTTTCGAAATTTGAGACCCTGTTCTGTTTTGTAATTCAGTTCATGTGTAGCCAAGTTTATGTTCCGTGTATTAGTGATATCTTATGATGTTTCTTTTTCTGTGTGACTTATTTCTCGTAGAATCGTCGTACCTGAATCCACTCATTATGCCGCTATGGGCCTGATGACGTAGATCTCATTGTTGAGTGATATTCCATTGTACGTACGTACCACAACTTCTTTATCCATTTTTTGCTTTCTCGGATATTTAACTTGTACCGTAGACGAGGTTCTTGTAAACAGAGCCGTCCCAAACTTTGGGGTGCCTGTGTGTTTTTGATTTTAATTTCCCTAAGCTATAGGACCCTAAGTGGAAGTGCCATAGGCTGTGTTGCTTTGTTTCCTACGTGTTTCAGGAAACACCATACACTTCTCCAGAGTGGCTGTTGGCAATTTACATCCCGCCCAACAGCATAACAAGGCTCCCTCTTCTCCATGACCTGTCCTGCCTTTCTGGATTTTACACTTTTTTCAGATGGCCCTTTTGACCGGGGGGCAGTGAGACTTCAATGTAGTGCAGATTTCCTTTACACGCTTGCTTGGTTGGCCAAAAAGGGCGTATGCGTTTTTTCCTGAATATATTCAGGAAAAAACGCATACGCCCTTTTTGGCCAAGTGCATCATTGTTGACATTCTGCCTCTTTTCCTATGCTTTAAGTGAAATTCCAGTCTACCTCCTGAAATCGTTTTCCTGAAATTCTGCCCCGCTTTCAAGTCCTCTTCGAAAACTTACTTCAATACATTTTTGGACGATAGCTGTCATTCATAACTCTGCAATATTGTGAATTACAGTGCCCCTGAGCTCCTTTCTTCAACTCGCTTTCTTGTGAGCTGGCCGCAAAACCGCAGGATTGCTTCAGGCCCTAATCTGGTTCCGGCAGGGCACGCTGAGCCTTTGGTTCATTCCTCTTCCTGGTGGGAAATGAGCGTTCCATTTGCCCGTGCAGACACCTACAGCTAGTCTCTCATTGGTTCTCCCTATTCCTGTTCATCTTGCGCAGAAATTGCAAACTGTGCCAAACAGGAGGTTAAAGGCACTGACTTTCCAAGTGGGGAGAGTTTTAGTAAAGTGTCTGGAACGGTGCACCCGAGTACCAGGGGACGAAACCTGAGATGCATTTGAAAACGTTTCCCAATCACAGGGTGGAACATACTCCGGGTTTCCCATGCATGTTTTAGCTGAAGGAAGAATCCCTTAAACCTGGAGAGTTGGGACCCATGGAATGGGTACCATGCAGTATGACTTCAAAGGGTCTGCGTTTGCTCACCAAACCTCACCAATGCTATCTGCCCAAAGTGTCCAGCCTTATGTCTCAACCAGCTCTGGGTGTAGATGTGGTAAATCCAGGTTGCATCACAAGCCCTGAATGAATTATTTAAGAATTGCTCTCTATTTCACTGTCATTGTGTTTTTTTTTTTTAAACATCTTTATTGGGGTATAATTGCTTTACAATGGTGTGTTAGTTTCTGCTTTATAACAAAGTGAATCAGTTATACATATACATATGTTCCCATATGTCTTCCCTCTTGCGTCTCCCTCCCTCCCACTCTCCCTATCCCACCCCTCCAGGCTGTCACAAAGCACCAAGCTAATATCCCTGTGCCTTGCGGCTGCTTCCCACTAGCTATCTACCTTACTACGTTTGTTAGTGTGTATATGTCCATGACTCTCTCTCGCCCTGTCAAAGCTCACCCCTCCCCCTCCCCATATCCTCAAGTCCGTTCTCCAGTAGGTCTGCGTCTTTATTCCTGTCTTACCCCTAGGTTCTTCATGACATTTTTTTCCCCTTAAATTCCATATATATGTGTTAGCATACGGTATTTGTCTTTTTCTTTCTGACTTACTTCACTCTGTATGACAGACTCTAGGTCTATCCATCTCATTACAAATAGCTCAATTTCATTTCTTTTTAAGGCTGAGTAATATTCCATTGTATATATGTGCCACATTTTCTTTATCCATTCATCCGATGATGGGCGCTTAGGTTGTTTCCATCTCCGGGCTATTGTAAATAGAGCTGCAATGAACATTTTGGTACATGACTCTTTTTGAATTTTGGTTTTCCCAGGGTATATGCCCAGTAGTGGGATTGCTGGGTCATATGGTAATTCTATTTGTAGTTTTTTAAGGAACCTCCATACTGTTCTCCATAGTGGCTGAACCAATTCACATTCCCACCAGCAGTGCAAGAGTGTTCCCTTTTCTCCACACCCTCTCCAGCATTTATTGTTTCTAGATTTTTTGATGATGGCCATTCTGACTGGTGTGAGATGATATCTCATTGTAGTTTTGATTTGCATTTCTCTAATGATTAATGATGTTGAGCATTCTTTCATGTGTTTGTTGCCATTCTGTATATCTTCTTTGGAGAAATGTCTATTTAGGTCTTCTGCCCATTTTTGGATTGGGTTGTTTGTTTTTTTGTTATTGAGCTGCATGAGCTGCTTGTCAATTTTGGAGATTAATCCTTTGTCATTTGCTTCATTTGCATGTCATTGTGTTTTGTTTGTGACATTTATTTTGTTAATGGGATTTATCGGATTTTCACTGCTGCGTTTAGGCCACTGTACACACGCTTGACTTCCTTATGGAGACATATAAATCCATGGGTCTTAAGATTCTTACTTGTCAGGTATATTCCCAGGCATTGAATATGGGGTGTTGAGTCCATTTCGTTGAGCAACAGTAGGTCTTGTCTATTATATATTTGGCTTATGGAACGGTATCTGTGCTAATTTCAATCTCTGGTTTGATGCAGCACCCCAACTCACCTTTCCCCATAAGCAAGCATAAGTTGGTTTTCGAAATTTGAGACCCTGTTCTGTTTTGTAATTCAGTTCATGTGTAGCCAAGTTTATGTTCCGTGTATTAGTGATATCTTATGATGTTTCTTTTTCTGTGTGACTTATTTCTCGTAGAATCGTCGTACCTGAATCCACTCATTATGCCGCTATGGGCCTGATGACGTAGATCTCATTGTTGAGTGATATTCCATTGTACGTACGTACCACAACTTCTTTATCCATTTTTTGCTTTCTCGGATATTTAACTTCTACCGTAGACGAGGTTCTTGTAAACAGAGCCGTCCCAAACTTTGGGGTGCCTGTGTGTTTTTGATTTTAATTTCCCTAAGCTATAGGACCCTAAGTGGAAGTGCCATAGGCTGTGTTGCTTTGTTTCCTACGTGTTTCAGGAAACACCATACACTTCTCCAGAGTGGCTGTTGGCAATTTACATCCCGCCCATCAGCATAACAAGGCTCCCTGTTCTCCATGACCTGTCCTGCCTTTCTGGATTTTACACTTTTTTCAGATGGCCCTTTTGACCGGGGGGCAGTGAGACTTCAATGTAGTGCAGATTTCCTTTACACGCTTGCTTGGTTGGCCAAAAAGGGCGTATGCATTTTTTCCTGAATATATTCAGGAAAAAACGCATACGCCCTTTTTGGCCAAGTGCATCATTGTGGACATTCTGCCTCTTTTACTATGCTTTAAGTGCAATTCCAGTCTACCTCCTGAAATCGTTTTCCTGAAATTCTGCCCCGCTTTCAAGTCCTCTTCCAAAACTTTCTTCAATACATTTTTGGACGATAGCTGTCATTCATAACTCTGCAATATTGTGAATTACAGTGCCCCTGAGCTCCTTTCTTCAACTCGCTTTCTTGTGAGCTGGCCGCAAAACCGCAGGATTGCTTCAGGCCCTAATCTGGTTCCGGCAGGGCACGCTGAGCCTTTGGTTAATTCCTCTTCCTGGTGGGAAATGAGCGTTCCATTTGCCCGTGCAGACACCTACAGCTAGTCTCTCATTGGTTCTCCTTATTCCTGTTCATCTTGCGCAGAAATTGCAAACTGTGCCAAACAGGAGGTTAAAGGCACTGACTTTCCAAGTGGGGAGAGTTTTAGTAAAGTGTCTGGAACGGTGCACCCGAGTACCAGGGGACGAAACCTGAGATGCATTTGAAAACGTTTCCCAATCACACGGTGGAACATACTCCGGGTTTCCCATGCATGTTTTAGCTGAAGGAAGAATCCCTTAAACCTGGAGAGTTGGGCCCCATGGAATGGGTACCATGCAGTATGGCTTCAAAGGGTCTGCGTTTGCTCACCAAACCTCACCAATGCTATCAGCCCAAAGTGTCCAGCCTTATGTCTCAACCAGCTCTGGGTGTAGATGTGGTAAATCCAGGTTGCATCACAAGCCCTGAATGAATTATTTAAGAATTGCTCTCTATTTCACTGTCATTGTGTTTTTTTTTTTTAAACATCTTTATTGGGGTATAATTGCTTTACAATGGTGTGTTAGTTTCTGCTTTATAACAAAGTGAATCAGTTATACATATACATATGTTCCCATATGTCTTCCCTCTTGCGTCTCCCTCCCTCCCACTCTCCCTATCCCACCCCTCCAGGCTGTCACAAAGCACCAAGCTAATATCCCTGTGCCTTGCGGCTGCTTCCCACTAGCTATCTACCTTACTACGTTTGTTAGTGTGTATATGTCCATGACTCTCTCTCGCCCTGTCAAAGCTCACCCCTCCCCCTCCCCATATCCTCAAGTCTGTTCTCCAGTAGGTCTGCGTCTTTATTCCTGTCTTACCCCTAGGTTCTTCATGACATTTTTTTCCCCTTAAATTCCATATATATGTGTTAGCATACGGTATTTGTCTTTTTCTTTCTGACTTACTTCACTCTGTATGACAGACTCTAGGTCTATCCATCTCATTACAAATAGCTCAATTTCATTTCTTTTTAAGGCTGAGTAATATTCCATTGTATATATGTGCCACATTTTCTTTATCCATTCATCCGATGATGGGCGCTTAGGTTGTTTCCATCTCCGGGCTATTGTAAATAGAGCTGCAATGAACATTTTGGTACATGACTCTTTTTGAATTTTGGTTTTCCCAGGGTATATGCCCAGTAGTGGGATTGCTGGGTCATATGGTAATTCTATTTGTAGTTTTTTAAGGAACCTCCATACTGTTCTCCATAGTGGCTGAACCAATTCACATTCCCACCAGCAGTGCAAGAGTGTTCCCTTTTCTCCACACCCTCTCCAGCATTTATTGTTTCTAGATTTTTTGATGATGGCCATTCTGACTGGTGTGAGATGATATCTCATTGTAGTTTTGATTTGCATTTCTCTAATGATTAATGATGTTGAGCATTCTTTCATGTGTTTGTTGCCATTCTGTATATCTTCTTTGGAGAAATGTCTATTTAGGTCTTCTGCCCATTTTTGGATTGGGTTGTTTGTTTTTTTGTTATTGAGCTGCATGAGCTGCTTGTCAATTTTGGAGATTAATCCTTTGTCATTTGCTTCATTTGCATGTCATTGTGTTTTGTTTGTGACATTTATTTTGTTAATGGGATTTATCGGATTTTCACTGCTGCGTTTAGGCCACTGTACACACGCTTGACTTCCTTATGGAGACATATAAATCCATGGGTCTTAAGATTCTTACTTGTCAGGTATATTCCCAGGCATTGAATATTGGGTGTTGAGTCCATTTCGTTGAGCAACAGTAGGTCTTGTCTATTATATATTTGGCTTATGGAACGGTATCTGTGCTAATTTCAATCTCTGGTTTGATGCAGCACCCCAACTCACCTTTCCCCATAAGCAAGCATAAGTTGGTTTTCTAAATTTGAGACCCTGTTCTGTTTTGTAATTCAGTTCATGTGTAGCCAAGTTTATGTTCCGTGTATTAGTGATATCTTATGATGTTTCTTTTTCTGTGTGACTTATTTCTCGTAGAATCGTCGTACCTGAATCCACTCATTATGCCGCTATGGGCCTGATGACGTAGATCTCATTGTTGAGTGATATTCCATTGTACGTACGTACCACAACTTCTTTATCCATTTTTTGCTTTCTCGGATATTTAACTTGTACCGTAGACGAGGTTCTTGTAAACAGAGCCGTCCCAAACTTTGGGGTGCCTGTGTGTTTTTGATTTTAATTTCCCTAAGCTATAGGACCCTAAGTGGAAGTGCCATAGGCTGTGTTGCTTTGTTTCCTACGTGTTTCAGGAAACACCATACACTTCTCCAGAGTGGCTGTTGGCAATTTACATCCCGCCCAACAGCATAACAAGGCTCCCTCTTCTCCATGACCTGTCCTGCCTTTCTGGATTTTACACTTTTTTCAGATGGCCCTTTTGACCGGGGGGCAGTGAGACTTCAATGTAGTGCAGATTTCCTTTACACGCTTGCTTGGTTGGCCAAAAAGGGCGTATGCATTTTTTCCTGAATATATTCAGGAAAAAACGCATACGCCCTTTTTGGCCAAGTGCATCATTGTTGACATTCTGCCTCTTTTCCTATGCTTTAAGTGAAATTCCAGTCTACCTCCTGAAATCGTTTTCCTGAAATTCTGCCCCGCTTTCAAGTCCTCTTCGAAAACTTACTTCAATACATTTTTGGACGATAGCTGTCATTCATAACTCTGCAATATTGTGAATTACAGTGCCCCTGAGCTCCTTTCTTCAACTCGCTTTCTTGTGAGCTGGCCGCAAAACCGCAGGATTGCTTCAGGCCCTAATCTGGTTCCGGCAGGGCACGCTGAGCCTTTGGTTCATTCCTCTTCCTGGTGGGAAATGAGCGTTCCATTTGCCCGTGCAGACACCTACAGCTAGTCTCTCATTGGTTCTCCCTATTCCTGTTCATCTTGCGCAGAAATTGCAAACTGTGCCAAACAGGAGGTTAAAGGCACTGACTTTCCAAGTGGGGAGAGTTTTAGTAAAGTGTCTGGAACGGTGCACCCGAGTACCAGGGGACGAAACCTGAGATGCATTTGAAAACGTTTCCCAATCACACGGTGGAACATACTCCGGGTTTCCCATGCATGTTTTAGCTGAAGGAAGAATCCCTTAAACCTGGAGAGTTGGGACCCATGGAATGGGTACCATGCAGTATGACTTCAAAGGGTCTGCGTTTGCTCACCAAACCTCACCAATGCTATCAGCCCAAAGTGTCCAGCCTTATGTCTCAATCAGCTCTGGGTGTAGATGTGGTAAATCCAGGTTGCATCACAAGCCCTGAATGAATTATTTAAGAATTGCTCTCTATTTCACTGTCATTGTGTTTTTTTTTTTTAAACATCTTTATTGGGGTATAATTGCTTTACAATGGTGTGTTAGTTTCTGCTTTATAACAAAGCGAATCAGTTATACATATACATATGTTCCCATATGTCTTCCCTCTTGCGTCTCCCTCCCTCCCACTCTCCCTATCCCACCCCTCCAGGCTGTCACAATGCACCAAGCTAATATCCCTGTGCCTTGCGGCTGCTTCCCACTAGCTATCTACCTTACTACGTTTGTTAGTGTGTATATGTCCATGACTCTCTCTCGCCCTGTCAAAGCTCACCCCTCCCCCTCCCCATATCCTCAAGTCCGTTCTCCAGTAGGTCTGCGTCTTTATTCCTGTCTTACCCCTAGGTTCTTCATGACATCTTTTTTCCCCTTAAATTCCATATATATGTGTTAGCATATGGTATTTGTCTTTTTCTTTCTGACTTACTTCACTCTGTATGACAGACTCTAGGTCTATCCATCTCATTACTAATAGCTCAATTTCATTTCTTTTTAAGGCTGAGTAATATTCCATTGTATATATGTGCCACATTTTCTTTATCCATTCATCCGATGATGGGCGCTTAGGTTGTTTCCATCTCCGGGCTATTGTAAATAGAGCTGCAATGAACATTTTGGTACATGACTCTTTTTGAATTTTGGTTTTCCCAGGGTATATGCCCAGTAGTGGGATTGCTGGGTCATATGGTAATTCTATTTGTAGATTTTTAAGGAACCTCCATACTGTTCTCCATAGTGGCTGAACCAATTCACATTCCCACCAGCAGTGCAAGATTGTTCCCTTTTCTCCACACCCTCTCCAGCATTTATTGTTTCTAGATTTTTTGATGATGGCCATTCTGACTGGTGTGAGATGATATCTCATTGTAGTTTTGATTTGCATTTCTCTAATGATTAATGATGTTGAGCATTCTTTCATGTGTTTGTTGCCATTCTGTATATCTTCTTTGGAGAAATGTCTATTTAGGTCTTCTGCCCATTTTTGGATTGGGTTGTTTGTTTTTTTGTTATTGAGCTGCATGAGCTGCTTGTAAATTTTGGAGATTAATCCTTTGTCATTTGCTTCATTTGCATGTCATTGTGTTTTGTTTGTGAAATTTATTTTGTTAATGGGATTTATCGGATTTTCACTGCTGCGTTTAGGCCACTGTACACACGCTTGACTTCCTTATGGAGACATATAAATCCATGGGTCTTAAGATTCTTACTTGTCAGGTATATTCCCAGGCGTTGAATATGGGGTGTTGAGTCCATTTCATTGAGCAATAGTAGGTCTTGTCTATTATATATTTGGCTTATGGAACGGTATCTGTGCTAATTTCAATCTCTGGTTTGATGCAGCACCCCAACTCACCTTTCCCCATAAGCAAGCATAAGTTGGTTTTCTAAATTTGAGACCCTGTTCTGTTTTGTAATTCAGTTCATGTGTAGCCAAGTTTATGTTCCGTGTATTAGTGATATCTTATGATGTTTCTTTTTCTGTGTGACTTATTTCTCGTAGAATCGTCGTACCTGAATCCACTCATTATGCCGCTACGGGCCTGATGACGTAGATCTCATTGTTGAGTGATATTCCATTGTACGTACGTACCACAACTTCTTTATCCATTTTTTGCTTTCTCGGATATTTAACTTGTACCGTAGACGAGGTTCTGGTAAACAGAGCCGTCCCAAACTTTGGGGTGCCTGTGTGTTTTTGATTTTAATTTCCCTAAGCTATAGGACCCTAAGTGGAAGTGCCATGGGCTGTGTTGCTTTGTTTCCTACGTGTTTCAGGAAACACCATACACTTCTCCAGAGTGGCTGTTGGCAATTTACATCCCGCCCATCAGCATAACAAGTCTCCCTCTTCTCCATGACCTGTCCTGCCTTTCTGGATTTTACACTTTTTTCAGATGGCCCTTTTGACCGGGGGGCAGTGAGACTTCAATGTAGTGCAGATTTCCTTTACACGCTTGCTTGGTTGGCCAAAAAGGGCGTATGCATTTTTTCCTGAATATATTCAGGAAAAAACGCATACGCCCTTTTGGCCAAGTGCATCATTGTGGACATTCTGCCTCTTTTCCTATGCTTTAAGTGCAATTCCAGTCTACCTCCTGAAATCGTTTTCCTGAAATTCTGCCCCGCTTTCAAGTCCTCTTCGAAAACTTACTTCAATACATTTTTGGACGATAGCTGTCATTCATAACTCTGCAATATTGTGAATTACAGTGCCCCTGAGCTCCTTTCTTCAACTCGCTTTCTTGTGAGCTGGCCGCAAAACCGCAGGATTGCTTCAGGCCCTAATCTGGTTCCGGCAGGGCACGCTGAGCCTTTGGTTAATTCCTCTTCCTGGTGGGAAATGAGCGTTCCATTTGCCCGTGCAGACACCTACAGCTAGTCTCTCATTGGTTCTCCCTATTCCTGTTCATCTTGCGCAGAAATTGCAAACTGTGCCAAACAGGAGGTTAAAGGCACTGACTTTCCAAGTGGGGAGAGTTTTAGTAAAGTGTCTGGAACGGTGCACCCGAGTACCAGGGGAGGAAACCTGAGATGCATTTGAAAACGTTTCCCAATCACACGGTGGAACATACTCCGGGTTTCCCATGCATGTTTTAGCTGAAGGAAGAATCCCTTAAACCTGGAGAGTTGGGACCCATGGAATGGGTACCATGCAGTATGACTTCAAAGGGTCTGCGTTTGCTCACCAAACCTCACCAATGCTATCAGCCCAAAGTGTCCAGCCTTATGTCTCAACCAGCTCTGGGTGTAGATGTGGTAAATCCAGGTTGCATCACAAGCCCTGAATGAATTATTTAAGAATTGCTCTCTATTTCACTCTCATTGTGTTTTTTTTTTTTTAAACATCTTTATTGGGGTATAATTGCTTTACAATGGTGTGTTAGTTTCTGCTTTATAACAAAGCGAATCAGTTATACATATACATATGTTCCCATATGTCTTCCCTCTTGCGTCTCCCTCCCTCCCACTCTCCCTATCCCACCCCTCCAGGCTGTCACAAAGCACCAAGCTAATATCCCTGTGCCTTGCGGCTGCTTCCCACTAGCTATCTACCTTACTAAGTTTGTTAGTGTGTATATGTCCATGACTCTCTCTCGCCCTGTCAAAGCTCACCCCTCCCCCTCCCCATATCCTCAAGTCCGTTCTCCAGTAGGTCTGCGTCTTTATTCCTGTCTTACCCCTAGGTTCTTCATGACATTTTTTTTCCCCTTAAATTCCATATATATGTGTTAGCATACGGTATTTGTCTTTTTCTTTCTGACTTACTTCACTCTGTATGACAGACTCTAGGTCTATCCATCTCATTACAAATAGCTCAATTTCATTTCTTTTTAAGGCTGAGTAATATTCCATTGTATATATGTGCCACATTTTCTTTATCCATTCATCCGATGATGGGCGCTTAGGTTGTTTCCATCTCCGGGCTATTGTAAATAGAGCTGCAATGAACATTTTGGTACATGACTCTTTTTGAATTTTGGTTTTCCCAGGGTATATGCCCAGTAGTGGGATTGCTGGGTCATATGGTAATTCTATTTGTAGTTTTTTAAGGAACCTCCATACTGTTCTCCATAGTGGCTGAACCAATTCACATTCCCACCAGCAGTGCAAGAGTGTTCCCTTTTCTCCACACCCTCTCCAGCATTTATTGTTTCTAGATTTTTTGATGATGGCCATTCTGACTGGTGTGAGATGATATCTCATTGTAGTTTTGATTTGCATTTCTCTAATGATTAATGATGTTGAGCATTCTTTCATGTGTTTGTTGCCATTCTGTATATCTTCTTTGGAGAAATGTCTATTTAGGTCTTCTGCCCATTTTTGGATTGGGTTGTTTGTTTTTTTGTTATTGAGCTGCATGAGCTGCTTGTAAATTTTGGAGATTAATCCTTTGTCATTTGCTTCATTTGCATGTCATTGTGTTTTGTTTGTGAAATTTATTTTGTTAATGGGATTTATCGGATTTTCACTGCTGCGTTTAGGCCACTGTACACACGCTTGACTTCCTTATGGAGACATATAAATCCATGGGTCTTAAGATTCTTACTTGTCAGGTATATTCCCAGGCGTTGAATATGGGGTGTTGAGTCCATTTCGTTGAGCAACAGTAGGTCTTGTCTATTATATATTTGGCTTATGGAACGGTATCTGTGCTAATTTCAATCTCTGGTTTTATGCAGCACCCCAACTCACCTTTCCCCATAAGCAAGCATAAGTTGGTTTTCTAAATTTGAGACCCTGTTCTGTTTTGTAATTCAGTTCATGTGTAGCCAAGTTTATGTTCCGTGTATTAGTGATATCTTATGATGTTTCTTTTTCTGTGTGACTTATTTCTCGTAGAATCGTCGTACCTGAATCCACTCATTATGCCGCTATGGGCCTGATGACGTAGATCTCATTGTTGAGTGATATTCCTTTGTACGTACGTACCACAACTTCTTTATCCATTTTTTGCTTTCTCGGATATTTAACTTGTACCGTAGACGAGGTTCTTGTAAACAGAGCCGTCCCAAACTTTGGGGTGCCTGTGTGTTTTTGATTTTAATTTCCCTAAGCTATAGGACCCTAATTGGAAGTGCCATAGGCTGTGTTGCTTTGTTTCCTACGTGTTTCAGGAAACACCATACACTTCTCCAGAGTGGCTGTTGGCAATTTACATCCCGCCCATCAGCATAACAAGTCTCCCTCTTCTCCATGACCTGTCCTGCCTTTCTGGATTTTACACTTTTTTCAGATGGCCCTTTTGACCGGGGGGCAGTGAGACTTCAATGTAGTGCAGATTTCCTTTACACGCTTGCTTGGTTGGCCAAAAAGGGCGTATGCATTTTTTCCTGAATATATTCAGGAAAAAACGCATACGCCCTTTTTGGCCAAGTGCATCATTGTGGACATTCTGCCTCTTTTCCTATGATTTAAGTGCAATTCCAGTCTACCCCCTGAAATCGTTTTCCTGAAATTCTGCCCCGCTTTCAAGTCCTCTTCGAAAACTTACTTCAATACATTTTTGGACGATAGCTGTCATTCATAACTCTGCAATATTGTGAATTACAGTGCCCCTGAGCTCCTTTCTTCAACTCGCTTTCTTGTGAGCTGGCCGCAAAACCGCAGGATTGCTTCAGGCCCTAATCTGGTTCCGGCAGGGCACGCTGAGCCTTTGGTTAATTCCTCTTCCTGGTGGGAAATGAGCGTTCCATTTGCCCGTGCAGACACCTACAGCTAGTCTCTCATTGGTTCTCCCTATTCCTGTTCATCTTGCGCAGAAATTGCAAACTGTGCCAAACAGGAGGTTAAAGGCACTGACTTTCCAAGTGGGGAGAGTTTTAGTAAAGTGTCTGGAACGGTGCACCCGAGTACCAGGGGACGAAACCTGAGATGCATTTGAAAACGTTTCCCAATCACACGGTGGAACATACTCCGGGTTTCCCATGCATGTTTTAGCTGAAGGAAGAATCCCTTAAACCTGGAGAGTTGGGACCCATGGAATGGGTACCATGCAGTATGACTTCAAAGGGTCTGCGTTTGCTCACCAAACCTCAACAATGCTATCAGCCCAAAGTGTCCAGCCTTATGTCTCAACCAGCTCTGGTTGTAAATGTGGTAAATCCAGGTTGCATCACAAGCCCTGAATGAATTATTTAAGAATTGCTCTCTATTTCACTGTCATTGTGTTTTTTTTTTTTAAACATCTTTATTGGGGTATAATTGCTTTACAATTGTGTGTTAGTTTCTGCTTTATAACAAAGCGAATCAGTTATACATATACATATGTTCCCATATGTCTTCCCTCTTGCGTCTCCCTCCCTCCCACTCTCCCTATCCCACCCCTCCAGGCTGTCACAATGCACCAAGCTAATATCCCTGTGCCTTGCGGCTGCTTCCCACTAGCTATCTACCTTACTACGTTTGTTAGTGTGTATATGTCCATGACTCTCTCTCGCCCTGTCAAAGCTCACCCCTCCCCCTCCCCATATCCTCAAGTCCGTTCTCCAGTAGGTCTGCGTCTTTATTCCTGTCTTACCCCTAGGTTCTTCATGACATTTTTTTTCCCCTTAAATTCCATATATATGTGTTAGCATACGGTATTTGTCTTTTTCTTTCTGACTTACTTCACTCTGTATGACAGACTCTAGGTCTATCCATCTCATTACAAATAGCTCAATTTCATTTCTTTTTAAGGCTGAGTAATATTCCATTGTATATATGTGCCACATTTTCTTTATCCATTCATCCGATGATGGGCGCTTAGGTTGTTTCCATCTCCGGGCTATTGTAAATAGAGCTGCAATGAACATTTTGGTACATGACTCTTTTTGAATTTTGGTTTTCCCAGGGTATATGCCCAGTAGTGGGATTGCTGGGTCATATGGTAATTCTATTTGTAGTGTTTTAAGGAACCTCCATACTGTTCTCCATAGTGGCTGAACCAATTCACATTCCCACCAGCAGTGCAAGAGTGTTCCCTTTTCTCCACACCCTCTCCAGCATTTATTGTTTCTAGATTTTTTGATGATGGCCATTCTGACTGGTGTGAGATGATATCTCATTGTAGTTTTGATTTGCATTTCTCTAATGATTAATGATGTTGAGCATTCTTTCATGTGTTTGTTGCCATTCTGTATATCTTCTTTGGAGAAATGTCTATTTAGGTCTTCTGCCCATTTTTGGATTGGGTTGTTTGTTTTTTTGTTATTGAGCTGCATGAGCTGCTTGTAAATTTTGGAGATTAATCCTTTGTCATTTGCTTCATTTGCATGTCATTGTGTTTTGTTTGTGAAATTTATTTTGTTAATGGGATTTATCGGATTTTCACTGCTGCGTTTAGGCCACTGTCCACACGCTTGACTTCCTTATGGAGACATATAAATCCATGGGTCTTAAGATTCTTACTTGTCAGGTATATTCCCAGCCGTTGAATATGGGGTGTTGATTCCATTTCGTTGAGCAAGGAGTAGGTCTTGTCTATTATATATTTGGCTTATGGAACGGTATCGGTGCTAATTTCAATCTCTGGTTTGATGCAGCACCCCAACTCACCTTTCCCCATAAGCAAGCATAAGTTTGTTTTCGAAATTTGATACTCTGTTCTGTTTTGTAATTCAGTTCATGTGTAGCCAAGTTTATGTTCCGTGTATTAGAGATATCTTATGATGTTTCTTTTTCTGTGTGACTTATTTCTCGTAGAATCGTCGTACCTGAATCCACTCATTATGCCGCTATGGGCCTGATGACGTAGATCTCATTGTTGAGTGATATTCCATTGTACGTACGTACCACAACTTCTTTATCCATTTTTTGCTTTCTCGGATATTTAACTTGTACCGTAGACGAGGTTCTTGTAAACAGAGCCGTCCCAAACTTTGGGGTGCCTGTGTGTTTTTGATTTTAATTTCCCTAAGCTATAGGACCCTAAGTGGAAGTGCCATAGGCTGTGTTGCTTTGTTTCCTACGTGTTTCAGGAAACACCATACACTTCTCCAGAGTGGCTGTTGGCAATTTACATCCCGCCCATCAGCATAACAAGGCTCCCTCTTCTCCATGACCTGTCCTGCCTTTCTGGATTTTACACTTTTTTCAGATGGCCCTTTTGACCGGGGGGCAGTGAGACTTCAATGTAGTGCAGATTTCCTTTACACGCTTGCTTGGTTGGCCAAAAAGGGCGTATGCGTTTTTTCCTGAATATATTCAGGAAAAAACGCATACGCCCTTTTTGGCCAAGTGCATCATTGTGGACATTCTGCCTCTTTTCCTATGCTTTAAGTGCAATTCCAGTCTACCTCCTGAAATCGTTTTCCTGAAATTCTGCCCCGCTTTCAAGTCCTCTTCGAAAACTTACTTCAATACATTTTTGGACGATAGCTGTCATTCATAACTCTGCAATATTTTGAATTACAGTGCCCCTGAGCTCCTTTCTTCAACTCGCTTTCTTGTGAGCTGGCCGCAAAACCGCAGGATTGCTTCAGGCCCTAATCTGGTTCCGGCAGGGCACGCTGAGCCTTTGGTTAATTCCTCTTCCTGGTGGGAAATGAGCGTTCCATTTGCCCGTGCAGACACCTACAGCTAGTCTCTCATTGGTTCTCCCTATTCCTGTTCATCTTGCGCAGAAATTGCAAACTGTGCCAAACAGGAGGTTAAAGGCACTGACTTTCCAAGTGGGGAGAGTTTTAGTAAAGTGTCTGGAACGGTGCACCCGAGTACCAGGGGACGAAACCTGAGATGCATTTGAAAACGTTTCCCAATCACACGGTGGAACATACTCCGGGTTTCCCATGCATGTTTTAGCTGAAGGAAGAATCCCTTAAACCTGGAGAGTTGGGACCCATGGAATGGGTACCATGCAGTATGACTTCAAAGGGTCTGCGTTTGCTCACCAAACCTCACCAATGCTATCAGCCCAAAGTGTCCAGCCTTATGTCTCAACCAGCTCTGGGTGTAGATGTGGTAAATCCAGGTTGCATCACAAGCCCTGAATGAATTATTTAAGAATTGCTCTCTATTTCACTGTCATTGTGTTTTTTTTTTTAAACATCTTTATTGGGGTATAATTGCTTTACAATGGTGTGTTAGTTTCTGCTTTATAACAAAGCGAATCAGTTATACATATACATATGTTCCCATATGTCTTCCCTCTTGCGTCTCCCTCCCTCCCACTCTCCCTATCCCACCCCTCCAGGCTGTCACAAAGCACCAAGCTAATATCCCTGTGCCTTGCGGCTGCTTCCCACTAGCTATCTACCTTACTACGTTTGTTAGTGTGTATATGTCCATGACTCTCTCTCGCCCTGTCAAAGCTCACCCCTCCCCCTCCCCATATCCTCAAGTCCGTTCTCCAGTAGGTCTGCGTCTTTATTCCTGTCTTACCCCTAGGTTCTTCATGACATTTTTTTTCCCCTTAAATTCCATATATATGTGTTAGCATACGGTATTTGTCTTTTTTTTTCTGACATACTTCACTCTGTATGACAGAGTCTAGGTCTATCCATCTCATTACAAATAGCTCAATTTCATTTCTTTTTAAGGCTGAGTAATATTCCATTGTATATATGTGCCACATTTTCTTTATCCATTCATCCGATGATGGGCGCTTAGGTTGTTTCCATCTCCGGGCTATTGTAAATAGAGCTGCAATGAACATTTTGGTACATGACTCTTTTTGAATTTTGGTTTTCCCAGGGTATATGCCCAGTAGTGGGATTGCTGGGTCATATGGTAATTCTATTTGTAGTTTTTTAAGGAACCTCCATACTGTTCTCCATAGTGGCTGAACCAATTCACATTCCCACCAGCAGTGCAAGAGTGTTCCCTTTCTCCACACCCTCTCCAGCATTTATTGTTTCTAGATTTTTTGATGATGGCCATTCTGACTGGTGTGAGATGATATCTCATTGTAGTTTTGATTTGCATTTCTCTAATGATTAATGATGTTGAGCATTCTTT
Organism: Delphinapterus leucas; assembly: GCF_059928025.1. Taxonomy (NCBI): domain Eukaryota; kingdom Metazoa; phylum Chordata; class Mammalia; order Artiodactyla; family Monodontidae; genus Delphinapterus; species Delphinapterus leucas. The sequence continues at coordinate 4,279,761 of NW_028322253.1, forward strand.
CATGTGTTTGTTGCCATTCTGTATATCTTCTTTGGAGAAATGTCTATTTAGGTCTTCTGCCCATTTTTGGATTGGGTTGTTTGTTTTTTTGTTATTGAGCTGCATGAGCTGCTTGTAAATTTTGGAGATTAATCCTTTGTCATTTGCTTCATTTGCATGTCATTGTGTTTTGTTTGTGAAATTTATTTTGTTAATGGGATTTATCGGATTTTCACTGCTGCGTTTAGGCCACTGTCCACACGCTTGACTTCCTTATGGAGACATATAAATCCATGGGTCTTAAGATTCTTACTTGTCAGGTATATTCCCAGGCGTTGAATATGGGGTGTTGAGTCCATTTCGTTGAGCAACAGTAGGTCTTGTCTATTATATATTTGGCTTATGGAACGGTATCTGTGCTAATTTCAATCTCTGGTTTTATGCAGCACCCCAACTCACCTTTCCCCATAAGCAAGCATAAGTTGGTTTTCGAAATTTGAGACCCTGTTCTGTTTTGTAATTCAGTTCATGTGTAGCCAAGTTTATGTTCCGTGTATTAGTGATATCTTATGATGTTTCTTTTTCTGTGTGACTTATTTCTCGTAGAATCGTCGTACCTGAATCCACTCATTATGCCGCTATGGGCCTGATGACGTAGATCTCATTGTTGAGTGATATTCCATTGTACGTACGTACCACAACTTCTTTATCCATTTTTTGCTTTCTCGGATATTTAACTTGTACCGTAGACGAGGTTCTTGTAAACAGAGCCGTCCCAAACTTTGGGGTGCCTGTGTGTTTTTGATTTTAATTTCCCTAAGCTATAGGACCCTAAGTGGAAGTGCCATAGGCTGTGTTGCTTTGTTTCCTACGTGTTTCAGGAAACACCATACACTTCTCCAGAGTGGCTGTTGGCAATTTACATCCCGCCAATCAGCATAACAAATCTCCCTCTTCTCCATGACCTGTCCTGCCTTTCTGGATTTTACACTTTTTTCAGATGGCCCTTTTGACCGGGGGGCAGTGAGACTTCAATGTAGTGCAGATTTACTTTACACGCTTGCTTGGTTGGCCAAAAAGTGCGTATGCATTTTTTCCTGAATATATTCAGGAAAAAACGCATACGCCCTTTTTGGCCAAGTGCATCATTGTGGACATTCTGCCCCTTTTCCTATGCTTTAAGTGCAATTCCAGTCTACCTCCTGAAATCGTTTTCCTGAAATTCTGCCCCGCTTTCAAGTCCTCTTCGAAAACTTACTTCAATACATTTTTGGACGATAGCTGTCATTCATAACTCTGCAATATTGTGAATTACAGTGCCCCTGAGCTCCTTTCTTCAACTCGCTTTCTTGTGAGCTGGCCGCAAAACCGCAGGATTGATTCAGGCCCTAATCTGGTTCCGGCAGGGCACGCTGAGCCTTTGGTTAATTCCTCTTCCTGGTGGGAAATGAGCGTTCCATTTGCCCGTGCAGACACCTACAGCTAGTCTCTCATTGGTTCTCCCTATTCCTGTTCATCTTGCGCAGAAATTGCAAACTGTGCCAAACAGGAGGTTAAAGGCACTGACTTTCCAAGTGGGGAGAGTTTTAGTAAAGTGTCTGGAACGGTGCACCCGAGTACCAGGGGACGAAACCTGAGATGCATTTGAAAACGTTTCCCAATCACACGGTGGAACATACTCCGGGTTTCCCATGCATGTTTTAGCTGAAGGAAGAATCCCTTAAACCTGGAGAGTTGGGACCCATGGAATGGGTACCATGCAGTATGACTTCAAAGGGTCTGCGTTTGCTCACCAAACCTCACCAATGCTATCAGCCCAAAGTGTCCAGCCTTATGTCTCAACCAGCTCTGGGTGTAGATGTGGTAAATCCAGGTTGCATCACAAGCCCTGAATGAATTATTTAAGAATTGCTCTCTATTTCACTGTCATTGTGTTTTTTTTTTTAACATCTTTATTGGGGTATAATTGCTTTACAATGGTGTGTTAGTTTCTGCTTTATAACAAAGTGAATCAGTTATACATATACATATGTTCCCATATGTCTTCCCTCTTGCGTCTCCCTCCCTCCCACTCTCCCTATCCCACCCCTCCAGGCTGTCACAAAGCACCAAGCTAATATCCCTGTGCCTTGCGGCTGCTTCCCACTAGCTATCTACCTTACTACGTTTGTTAGTGTGTATATGTCCATGACTCTCTCTCGCCCTGTCAAAGCTCACCCCTCCCCTTCCCCATATCCTCAAGTCCGTTCTCCAGTAGGTCTGCGTCTTTATTCCTGTCTTACCCCTAGGTTCTTCATGACATTTTTTTTCCCCTTAAATTCCATATATATGTGTTAGCATACGGTATTTGTCTTTTTCTTTCTGACTTACTTCACTCTGTATGACAGACTCTAGGTCTATCCATCTCATTACAAATAGCTCAATTTCATTTCTTTTTAAGGCTGAATAATATTCCATTGTATATATGTGCCACATTTTCTTTATCCATTCATCCGATGATGGGCGCTTAGGTTGTTTCCATCTCCGGGCTATTGTAAATAGAGCTGCAATGAACATTTTGGTACATGACTCTTTTTGAATTTTGGTTTTCCCAGGGTATATGCCCAGTAGTGGGATTGCTGGGTCATATGGTAATTCTATTTGTAGTTTTTTAAGGAACCTCCATACTGTTCTCCATAGTGGCTGAACCAATTCACATTCCCACCAGCAGTGCAAGAGTGTTCCCTTTCTCCACACCCTCTCCAGCATTTATTGTTTCTAGATTTTTTGATGATGGCCATTCTGACTTGTGTGAGATGATATCTCATTGTAGTTTTGATTTGCATTTCTCTAATGATTAATGATGTTGAGCATTCTTTCATGTGTTTGTTGCCATTCTGTATATCTTCTTTGGAGAAATGTCTATTTAGGTCTTCTGCCCATTTTTGGATTGGGTTGTTTGTTTTTTTGTTATTGAGCTGCATGAGCTGCTTGTAAATTTTGGAGATTAATCCTTTGTCATTTGCTTCATTTGCATGTCATTGTGTTTTGTTTGTGAAATTTATTTTGTTAATGGGATTTATCGGATTTTCACTGCTGCTTTTAGGCCACTGTACACACGCTTGACTTCCTTATGGAGACATATAAATCCATGGGTCTTAAGATTCTTACTTGTCAGGTATATTCCCAGGCGTTGAATATGGGGTGTTGAGTCCATTTCGTTGAGCAACAGTAGGTCTTGTCTATTATATATTTGGCTTATGGAACGGTATCTGTGCTAATTTCAATCTCTGGTTTGATGCAGCACCCCAACTCACCTTTCCCCATAAGCAAGCATAAGTTGGTTTTCGAAATTTGAGACCCTGTTCTGTTTTGTAATTCAGTTCATGTGTAGCCAAGTTTATGTTCCGTGTATTAGTGATATCTTATGATGTTTCTTTTTCTGTGTGACTTATTTCTCGTAGAATCGTCGTACCTGAATCCACTCATTATGCCGCTATGGGCCTGATGACGTAGATCTCATTGTTGAGTGATATTCCATTGTATGTACGTACCACAACTTCTTTATCCATTTTTTGCTTTCTCGGATATATAACTTGTACCGTAGACGAGGTTCTTGTAAACAGAGCCGTCCCAAACTTTGGGGTGCCTGTGTGTTTTTGATTTTAATTTCCCTAAGCTATAGGACCCTAAGTGGAAGTGCCATAGGCTGTGTTGCTTTGTTTCCTATGTGTTTCAGGAAACACCATACACTTCTCCAGAGTGGCTGTTGGCAATTTACATCCCGCCCATCAGCATAACAAGGCTCCCTGTTCTCCATGACCTGTCCTGCCTTTCTGGATTTTACACTTTTTTCAGATGGCCCTTTTGACCGGGGGGCAGTGAGACTTCAATGTAGTGCAGATTTCCTTTACACGCTTGCTTGGTTGGCCAAAAAGGGCGTATGCATTTTTTCCTGAATATATTCAGGAAAAAACGCATACGCCCTTTTTGGCCAAGTGCATCATTGTTGACATTCTGCCTCTTTTCCTATGCTTTAAGTGCAATTCCAGTCTACCTCCTGAAATCGTTTTCCTGAAATTCTGCCCCGCTTTCAAGTCCTCTTCGAAAACTTACTTCAATACATTTTTGGATGATAGCTGTCATTCATAACTCTGCAATATTGTGAATTACAGTGCCCCTGAGCTCCTTTCTTCAACTCGCTTTCTTGTGAGCTGGCCGCAAAACCGCAGGATTGCTTCAGGCCCTGATCTGGTTCCGGCAGGGCACGCTGAGCCTTTGGTTCATTCCTCTTCCTGGTGGGAAATGAGCGTTCCATTTGCCCGTGCAGACACCTACAGCTAGTCTCTCATTGGTTCTCCCTATTCCTGTTCATCTTGCGCAGAAATTGCAAACTGTGCCAAACAGGAGGTTAAAGGCACTGACTTTCCAAGTGGGGAGAGTTTTAGTAAAGTGTCTGGAACGGTGCACCCGAGTACCAGGGGACGAAACCTGAGATGCATTTGAAAACGTTTCCCAATCACACGGTGGAACATACTCCGGGTTTCCCATGCATGTTTTAGCTGAAGGAAGAATCCCTTAAACCTGGAGAGTTGGGACCCATGGAATGGGTACCATGCAGTATGACTTCAAAGGGTCTGCGTTTGCTCACCAAACCTCACCAATGCTATCAGCCCAAAGTGTCCAGCCTTATGTCTCAATCAGCTCTGGGTGTAGATGTGGTAAATCCAGGTTGCATCACAAGCCCTGAATGAATTATTTAAGAATTGCTCTCTATTTCACTGTCATTGTGTTTTTTTTTTTTAAACATCTTTATTGGGGTATAATTGCTTTACAATGGTGTGTTAGTTTCTGCTTTATAACAAAGCGAATCAGTTATACATATACATATGTTCCCATATGTCTTCCCTCTTGCGTCTCCCTCCCTCCCACTCTCCCTATCCCACCCCTCCAGGCTGTCACAATGCACCAAGCTAATATCCCTGTGCCTTGCGGCTGCTTCCCACTAGCTATCTACCTTACTACGTTTGTTAGTGTGTATATGTCCATGACTCTCTCTCGCCCTGTCAAAGCTCACCCCTCCCCCTCCCCATATCCTCAAGTCCGTTCTCCAGTAGGTCTGCGTCTTTATTCCTGTCTTACCCCTAGGTTCTTCATGACATTTTTTTTCCCCTTAAATTCCATATATATGTGTTAGCATACGGTATTTGTCTTTTTCTTTCTGACTTACTTCACTCTGTATGACAGACTCTAGGTCTATCCATCTCATTACAAATAGCTCAATTTCATTTCTTTTTAAGGCTGAGTAATATTCCATTGTATATATGTGCCACATTTTCTTTATCCATTCATCCGATGATGGGCGCTTAGGTTGTTTCCATCTCCGGGCTATTGTAAATAGAGCTGCAATGAACATTTTGGTACATGACTCTTTTTGAATTTTGGTTTTCCCAGGGTATATGCCCAGTAGTGGGATTGCTGGGTCATATGGTAATTCTATTTGTAGTTTTTTAAGGAACCTCCATACTGTTCTCCATAGTGGCTGAACCAATTCACATTCCCACCAGCAGTGCAAGATTGTTCCCTTTTCTCCACACCCTCTCCAGCATTTATTGTTTCTAGGTTTTTTGATGATGGCCATTCTGACTGGTGTGAGATGATATCTCATTGTAGTTTTGATTTGCATTTCTCTAATGATTAATGATGTTGAGCATTCTTTCATGTGTTTGTTGCCATTCTGTATATCTTCTTTGGAGAAATGTCTATTTAGGTCTTCTGCCCATTTTTGGATTGGGTTGTTTGTTTTTTTGTTATTGAGCTGCATGAGCTGCTTGTAAATTTTGGAGATTAATCCTTTGTCATTTGCTTCATTTGCATGTCATTGTGTTTTGTTTGTGAAATTTATTTTGTTAATGGGATTTATCGGATTTTCACTGCTGCGTTTAGGCCACTGTCCACACGCTTGACTTCCTTATGGAGACATATAAATCCATGGGTCTTAAGATTCTTACTTGTCAGGTATATTCCCAGGCGTTGAATATGGGGTGTTGAGTCCATTTCGTTGAGCAACAGTAGGTCTTGTCTATTATATATTTGGCTTATGGAACGGTATCTGTGCTAATTTCAATCTCTGGTTTTATGCAGCACCCCAACTCACCTTTCCCCATAAGCAAGCATAAGTTGGTTTTCTAAATTTGAGACCCTGTTCTGTTTTGTAATTCAGTTCATGTGTAGCCAAGTTTATGTTCCGTGTATTAGTGATATCTTATGATGTTTCTTTTTCTGTGTGACTTATTTCTCGTAGAATCGTCGTTAACTGAATCCACTCATTATGCCACTATGGGCCTGATGACGTAGATCTCATTGTTGAGTGATATTCCATTGTACGTACGTACCACAACTTCTTTATCCATTTTTTGCTTTCTCGGATATATAACTTGTACCGTAGACGAGGTTCTTGTAAACAGAGCCGTCCCAAACTTTGAGGTGCCTGTGTGTTTTTGATTTTAATTTCCCTAAGCTATAGGACCCTAAGTGGAAGTGCCATAGGCTGTGTTGCTTTGTTTCCTACGTGTTTCAGGAAACACCATACACTTCTCCAGAGTGGCTGTTGGCAATTTACATCCCGCCCATCAGCATAACAAGTCTCCCTCTTCTCCATGACCTGTCCTGCCTTTCTGGATTTTACACTTTTTTCAGATGGCCCTTTTGACCGGGGGGCAGTGAGACTTCAATGTAGTGCAGATTTCCTTTACACGCTTGCTTGGTTGGCCAAAAAGGGCGTATGCATTTTTTCCTGAATATATTCAGGAAAAAACGCATACGCCCTTTTTGGCCAAGTGCATCATTGTTGACATTCTGCCTCTTTTCCTATGCTTTAAGTGCAATTCCAGTCTACCTCCTGAAATCGTTTTCCTGAAATTCTGCCCCGCTTTCAAGTCCTCTTCGAAAACTTACTTCAATACATTTTTGGATGATAGCTGTCATTCATAACTCTGCAATATTGTGAATTACAGTGCCCCTGAGCTCCTTTCTTCAACTCGCTTTCTTGTGAGCTGGCCGCAAAACCGCAGGATTGCTTCAGGCCCTAATCTGGTTCCGGCAGGGCACGCTGAGCCTTTGGTTCATTCCTCTTCCTGGTGGGAAATGAGCGTTCCATTTGCCCGTGCAGACACCTACAGCTAGTCTCTCATTGGTTCTCCCTATTCCTGTTCATCTTGCGCAGAAATTGCAAACTGTGCCAAACAGGAGGTTAAAGGCACTGACTTTCCAAGTGGGGAGAGTTTTAGTAAAGTGTCTGGAACGGTGCACCCGAGTACCAGGGGACGAAACCTGAGATGCATTTGAAAACGTTTCCCAATCACACGGTGGAACATACTCCGGGTTTCCCATGCATGTTTTAGCTGAAGGAAGAATCCCTTAAACCTGGAGAGTTGGGACCCATGGAATGGGTACCATGCAGTATGACTTCAAAGGGTCTGCGTTTGCTCACCAAACCTCACCAATGCTATCAGCCCAAAGTGTCCAGCCTTATGTCTCAATCAGCTCTGGGTGTAGATGTGGTAAATCCAGGTTGCATCACAAGCCCTGAATGAATTATTTAAGAATTGCTCTCTATTTCACTGTCATTGTGTTTTTTTTTTTTAAACATCTTTATTGGGGTATAATTGCTTTACAATGGTGTGTTAGTTTCTGCTTTATAACAAAGCGAATCAGTTATACATATACATATGTTCCCATATGTCTTCCCTCTTGCGTCTCCCTCCCTCCCACTCTCCCTATCCCACCCCTCCAGGCTGTCACAATGCACCAAGCTAATATCCCTGTGCCTTGCGGCTGCTTCCCACTAGCTATCTACCTTACTAAGTTTGTTAGTGTGTATATGTCCATGACTCTCTCTCGCCCTGTCAAAGCTCACCCCTCCCCCTCCCCATATCCTCAAGTCCGTTCTCCAGTAGGTCTGCGTCTTTATTCCTGTCTTACCCCTAGGTTCTTCATGACATTTTTTTTCCCCTTAAATTCCATATATATGTGTTAGCATACGGTATTTGTCTTTTTCTTTCTGACTTACTTCACTCTGTATGACAGACTCTAGGTCTATCCATCTCATTACAAATAGCTCAATTTCATTTCTTTTTAAGGCTGAGTAATATTCCATTGTATATATGTGCCACATTTTCTTTATCCATTCATCCGATGATGGGCGCTTAGGTTGTTTCCATCTCCGGGCTATTGTAAATAGAGCTGCAATGAACATTTTGGTACATGACTCTTTTTGAATTTTGGTTTTCCCAGGGTATATGCCCAGTAGTGGGATTGCTGGGTCATATGGTAATTCTATTTGTAGTTTTTTAAGGAACCTCCATACTGTTCTCCATAGTGGCTGAACCAATTCACATTCCCACCAGCAGTGCAAGATTGTTCCCTTTTCTCCACACCCTCTCCAGCATTTATTGTTTCTAGGTTTTTTGATGATGGCCATTCTGACTGGTGTGAGATGATATCTCATTGTAGTTTTGATTTGCATTTCTCTAATGATTAATGATGTTGAGCATTCTTTCATGTGTTTGTTGCCATTCTGTATATCTTCTTTGGAGAAATGTCTATTTAGGTCTTCTGCCCATTTTTGGATTGGGTTGTTTGTTTTTTTGTTATTGAGCTGCATGAGCTGCTTGTAAATTTTGGAGATTAATCCTTTGTCATTTGCTTCATTTGCATGTCATTGTGTTTTGTTTGTGAAATTTATTTTGTTAATGGGATTTATCGGATTTTCACTGCTGCGTTTAGGCCACTGTCCACACGCTTGACTTCCTTATGGAGACATATAAATCCATGGGTCTTAAGATTCTTACTTGTCAGGTATATTCCCAGGCGTTGAATATGGGGTGTTGAGTCCATTTCGTTGAGCAACAGTAGGTCTTGTCTATTATATATTTGGCTTATGGAACGGTATCTGTGCTAATTTCAATCTCTGGTTTTATGCAGCACCCCAACTCACCTTTCCCCATAAGCAAGCATAAGTTGGTTTTCTAAATTTGAGACCCTGTTCTGTTTTGTAATTCAGTTCATGTGTAGCCAAGTTTATGTTCCGTGTATTAGTGATATCTTATGATGTTTCTTTTTCTGTGTGACTTATTTCTCGTAGAATCGTCGTTAACTGAATCCACTCATTATGCCACTATGGGCCTGATGACGTAGATCTCATTGTTGAGTGATATTCCATTGTACGTACGTACCACAACTTCTTTATCCATTTTTTGCTTTCTCGGATATATAACTTGTACCGTAGACGAGGTTCTTGTAAACAGAGCCGTCCCAAACTTTGAGGTGCCTGTGTGTTTTTGATTTTAATTTCCCTAAGCTATAGGACCCTAAGTGGAAGTGCCATAGGCTGTGTTGCTTTGTTTCCTACGTGTTTCAGGAAACACCATACACTTCTCCAGAGTGGCTGTTGGCAATTTACATCCCGCCCATCAGCATAACAAGTCTCCCTCTTCTCCATGACCTGTCCTGCCTTTCTGGATTTTACACTTTTTTCAGATGGCCCTTTTGACCGGGGGGCAGTGAGACTTCAATGTAGTGCAGATTTCCTTTACACGCTTGCTTGGTTGGCCAAAAAGGGCGTATGCATTTTTTCCTGAATATATTCAGGAAAAAACGCATACGCCCTTTTTGGCCAAGTGCATCATTGTTGACATTCTGCCTCTTTTCCTATGCTTTAAGTGCAATTCCAGTCTACCTCCTGAAATCGTTTTCCTGAAATTCTGCCCCGCTTTCAAGTCCTCTTCGAAAACTTACTTCAATACATTTTTGGATGATAGCTGTCATTCATAACTCTGCAATATTGTGAATTACAGTGCCCCTGAGCTCCTTTCTTCAACTCGCTTTCTTGTGAGCTGGCCGCAAAACCGCAGGATTGCTTCAGGCCCTAATCTGGTTCCGGCAGGGCACGCTGAGCCTTTGGTTCATTCCTCTTCCTGGTGGGAAATGAGCGTTCCATTTGCCCGTGCAGACACCTACAGCTAGTCTCTCATTGGTTCTCCCTATTCCTGTTCATCTTGCGCAGAAATTGCAAACTGTGCCAAACAGGAGGTTAAAGGCACTGACTTTCCAAGTGGGGAGAGTTTTAGTAAAGTGTCTGGAACGGTGCACCCGAGTACCAGGGGACGAAACCTGAGATGCATTTGAAAACGTTTCCCAATCACACGGTGGAACATACTCCGGGTTTCCCATGCATGTTTTAGCTGAAGGAAGAATCCCTTAAACCTGGAGAGTTGGGACCCATGGAATGGGTACCATGCAGTATGACTTCAAAGGGTCTGCGTTTGCTCACCAAACCTCACCAATGCTATCAGCCCAAAGTGTCCAGCCTTATGTCTCAATCAGCTCTGGGTGTAGATGTGGTAAATCCAGGTTGCATCACAAGCCCTGAATGAATTATTTAAGAATTGCTCTCTATTTCACTGTCATTGTGTTTTTTTTTTTTAAACATCTTTATTGGGGTATAATTGCTTTACAATTGTGTGTTAGTTTCTGCTTTATAACAAAGCGAATCAGTTATACATATACATATGTTCCCATATGTCTTCCCTCTTGCGTCTCCCTCCCTCCCACTCTCCCTATCCCACCCCTCCAGGCTGTCACAATGCACCAAGCTAATATCCCTGTGCCTTGCGGCTGCTTCCCACTAGCTATCTACCTTACTACGTTTGTTAGTGTGTATATGTCCATGACTCTCTCTCGCCCTGTCAAAGCTCACCCCTCCCCCTCCCCATATCCTCAAGTCCGTTCTCCAGTAGGTCTGAGTCTTTATTCCTGTCTTACCCCTAGGTTCTTCATGACATTTTTTTTCCCCTTAAATTCCATATATATGTGTTAGCATACGGTATTTGTCTTTTTCTTTCTGACTTACTTCACTCTGTATGACAGACTCTAGGTCTATCCATCTCATTACAAATAGCTCAATTTCATTTCTTTTTAAGGCTGAGTAATATTCCATTGTATATATGTGCCACATTTTCTTTATCCATTCATCCGATGATGGGCGCTTAGGTTGTTTCCATCTCCGGGCTATTGTAAATAGAGCTGCAATGAACATTTTGGTACATGACTCTTTTTGAATTTTGGTTTTCCCAGGGTATATGCCCAGTAGTGGGATTGCTGGGTCATATGGTAATTCTATTTGTAGTTTTTTAAGGAACCTCCATACTGTTCTCCATAGTGGCTGAACCAATTCACATTCCCACCAGCAGTGCAAGATTGTTCCCTTTTCTCCACACCCTCTCCAGCATTTATTGTTTCTAGGTTTTTTGATGATGGCCATTCTGACTGGTGTGAGATGATATCTCATTGTAGTTTTGATTTGCATTTCTCTAATGATTAATGATGTTGAGCATTCTTTCATGTGTTTGTTGCCATTCTGTATATCTTCTTTGGAGAAATGTCTATTTAGGTCTTCTGCCCATTTTTGGATTGGGTTGTTTGTTTTTTTGTTATTGAGCTGCATGAGCTGCTTGTAAATTTTGGAGATTAATCCTTTGTCATTTGCTTCATTTGCATGTCATTGTGTTTTGTTTGTGAAATTTATTTTGTTAATGGGATTTATCGGATTTTCACTGCTGCGTTTAGGCCACTGTACACACGCTTGACTTCCTTATGGAGACATATAAATCCATGGGTCTTAAGATTCTTACTTGTCAGGTATATTCCCAGGCGTTGAATATGGGGTGTTGAGTCCATTTCGTTGAGCAACAGTAGGTCTTGTCTATTATATATTTGGCTTATGGAACGGTATCTGTGCTAATTTCAATCTCTGGTTTTATGCAGCACCCCAACTCACCTTTCCCCATAAGCAAGCATAAGTTGGTTTTCTAAATTTGAGACCCTGTTCTGTTTTGTAATTCAGTTCATGTGTAGCCAAGTTTATGTTCCGTGTATTAGTGATATCTTATGATGTTTCTTTTTCTGTGTGACTTATTTCTCGTAGAATCGTCGTTAACTGAATCCACTCATTATGCCACTATGGGCCTGATGACGTAGATCTCATTGTTGAGTGATATTCCATTGTACGTACGTACCACAACTTCTTTATCCATTTTTTGCTTTCTCGGATATATAACTTGTACCGTAGACGAGGTTCTTGTAAACAGAGCCGTCCCAAACTTTGAGGTGCCTGTGTGTTTTTGATTTTAATTTCCCTAAGCTATAGGACCCTAAGTGGAAGTGCCATAGGCTGTGTTGCTTTGTTTCCTACGTGTTTCAGGAAACACCATACACTTCTCCAGAGTGGCTGTTGGCAATTTACATCCCGCCCATCAGCATAACAAGTCTCCCTCTTCTCCATGACCTGTCCTGCCTTTCTGGATTTTACACTTTTTTCAGATGGCCCTTTTGACCGGGGGGCAGTGAGACTTCAATGTAGTGCAGATTTCCTTTACACGCTTGCTTGGTTGGCCAAAAAGGGCGTATGCATTTTTTCCTGAATATATTCAGGAAAAAACGCATACGCCCTTTTTGGCCAAGTGCATCATTGTTGACATTCTGCCTCTTTTCCTATGCTTTAAGTGCAATTCCAGTCTACCTCCTGAAATCGTTTTCCTGAAATTCTGCCCCGCTTTCAAGTCCTCTTCGAAAACTTACTTCAATACATTTTTGGACGATAGCTGTCATTCATAACTCTGCAATATTGTGAATTACAGTGCCCCTGAGCTCCTTTCTTCAACTCGCTTTCTTGTGAGCTGGCCGCAAAACCGCAGGATTGCTTCAGGCCCTAATCTGGTTCCGGCAGGGCACGCTGAGCCTTTGGTTAATTCCTCTTCCTGGTGGGAAATGAGCGTTCCATTTGCCCGTGCAGACACCTACAGCTAGTCTCTCATTGGTTCTCCCTATTCCTGTTCATCTTGCGCAGAAATTGCAAACTGTGCCAAACAGGAGGTTAAAGGCACTGACTTTCCAAGTGGGGAGAGTTTTAGTAAAGTGTCTGGAACGGTGCACCCGAGTACCAGGGGACGAAACCTCAGATGCATTTGAAAACGTTTCCCAATCACACAGTGGAACATACTCCGGGTTTCCCATGCATGTTTTAGCTGAAGGAAGAATCCCATAAAACTGGAGAGTTTGGACCCATGGAATGGGTACCATGCAGTATGACTTCAAAGGGTCTGCGTTTGCTCACCAAACCTCAACAATGCTATCAGCCCAAAGTGTCCAGCCTTATGTCTCAACCAGCTCTGGGTGTAGATGTGGTAAATCCAGGTTGCATCACAAGCCCTGAATGAATTATTTAAGAATTGCTCTCTATTTCACTGTCATTGTGTTTTTTTTTTTAAACATCTTTATTGGGGTATAATTGCTTTACAATGGTGTGTTAGTTTCTGCTTTATAACAAAGCGAATCAGTTATACATATACATATGTTCCCATATGTCTTCCCTCTTGTGTCTCCCTCCCTCCCACTCTCCCTATCCCACCCCTCCAGGCTGTCACAATGCACCAAGCTAATATCCCTGTGCCTTGCGGCTGCTTCCCACTAGCTATCTACCTTACTACGTTTGTTAGTGTGTATATGTCCATGACTCTCTCTCGCCCTGTCAAAGCTCACCCCTCCCCCTCCCCATATCCTCAAGTCCGTTCTCCAGTAGGTCTGCGTCTTTATTCCTGTCTTACCCCTAGGTTCTTCATGACATTTTTTTTCCCCTTAAATTCCATATATATGTGTTAGCATACGGTATTTGTCTTTTTCTTTCTGACTTACTTCACTCTGTATGACAGACTCTAGGTCTATCCATCTCATTACAAATAGCTCAATTTCATTTCTTTTTAAGGCTGAGTAATATTCCATTGTATATATGTGCCACATTTTCTTTATCCATTCATCCGATGATGGGCGCTTAGGTTGTTTCCATCTCCGGGCTATTGTAAATAGAGCTGCAATGAACATTTTGGTACATGACTCTTTTTGAATTTTGGTTTTCCCAGGGTATATGCCCAGTAGTGGGATTGCTGGGTCATATGGTAATTCTATTTGTAGTTTTTTAAGGAACCTCCATACTGTTCTCCATAGTGGCTGAACCAATTCACATTCCCACCAGCAGTGCAAGAGTGTTCCCTTTTCTCCACACCCTCTCCAGCATTTATTGTTTCTAGATTTTTTGATGATGGCCATTCTGACTGGTGTGAGATGATATCTCATTGTAGTTTTGATTTGCATTTCTCTAATGATTAATGATGTTGAGCATTCTTTCATGTGTTTGTTGCCATTCTGTATATCTTCTTTGGAGAAATGTCTATTTAGGTCTTCTGCCCATTTTTGGATTGGGTTGTTTGTTTTTTTGTTATTGAGCTGCATGAGCTGCTTGTAAATTTTGGAGATTAATCCTTTGTCATTTGCTTCATTTGCATGTCATTGTGTTTTGTTTGTGAAATTTATTTTGTTAATGGGATTTATCGGATTTTCACTGCTGCGTTTAGGCCACTGTCCACACGCTTGACTTCCTTATGGAGACATATAAATCCATGGGTCTTAAGATTCTTACTTGTCAGGTATATTCCCAGGGGTTGAATATGGGTTGTTGAGTCCATTTCGTTGAGCAACAGTAGGTCTTGTCTATTATATATTTGGCTTATGGAACGGTATCTGTGCTCATTTCAATCTCTGGTTTGATGCAGCACCCCAACTCACCTTTCCCCATAAGCAAGCATAAGTTGGTTATATATATTCAGGAAAAAACGCATACACCCTTTTTGGCCAAGTGCATCATTGTGGACATTCTGCCTCTTTACCTATGCTTTAAGTGCAATTCCAGTCTACCCCCTGAAATCGTTTTCCTGAAATTCTGCCCCGCTTTCAAGTCCTCTTCGAAGACTTACTTCAATACATTTTTGGACGATAGCTGTCATTCATAACTCTGCAATATTGTGAATTACAGTGCCCCTGAGCTCATTTCTTCAACTCGCTATCTTGTGAGATGGTCGCAGAACCGCAGGATTGCTTCGGGCCCTAAGCTGGTTCCGGCAGGGCACGCTGAGCCTTTGGTTAATTCCTCTTCCTGGTGGGAAATGAGCGTTCCATTTGCCCGTGCAGACACTTACAGCTAGTCTCTCATTGGTTCTCCCTATTCCTGTTCATCTTGCGCAGAAATTGCAAACTGTGCCAAACAGGAGGTTAAAGGCACTGACTCTCCAAGTGGAGAGAGTGTTAGTAAAGCATCTGGAACGGTGCACCCGAGTACCAGGGTTCGAAACCTGAGATGCATTTGAAAACGATTCCCAATCACACGGTGGACCATACTCTTGGTTTCCCCTGCATGTTTTAGCTGAAGGAAGAATCCCTTAAACCTGGAGAGTTGGGACCCATGGAATGGGTACCATGCAGTATGACTTCAAAGGGTCTGCGTTTGCTCACCGAACCTCACCACGGCTATCAGCCCGAAGTGTCCAGCCTTATGTCTCAACCAGCTCTGGGTGTAGATGTGGTAAATCCAGCTTGCATCACAAGCCCTGAATGAATTATTTAAGGATTGCTCTCTATTTCAGTGTCATTGTGTATTGTTTTTGAAATTTATTTTGTTAATGGGATTTATCGGATTTTCACTGCTGCCTTTAGGCCAGTGTACACACGCTTGACTTCCTTATGACACATATAAATCCATGGGTCTTAAGTTTCTTACTTGTCAGGTATATTCCCAGGCGTTGAATATGGGGTGTTGAGTCCATTTCGTTGAACAAGGAGTAGGTCTTGTCTATTATATATTTGGCTTATGGAACGGTATCTGTGCTAATTTCAATGTCTGGTTTGATGCAGCACCCCAACTCATCTTTCCCCATAAGCAAGCATAAGTTGGTTTTCTAAATTTGAGAACCTTTTCTGTTTTTTAATTCAGTTCATGTGTAGCCAAGTTTACGTTCCGTGTATTAGTGATATCTTATGATGTTTCTTTTTCTGTGTGACTTATTTCTCGCAGAATCGTCGTACCTGAATCCACTCATTATGCCGCTATGGGCCTGATGACGTAGATCTCATTGTTGAGTGATATTCCATTGTACGTACGTACCACAACTTCTTTATCCATTTTTTGCTTTCTCGGATATTTAACTTGTACCGTAGACGAGGTTCTTGTAAACAGAGCCGTCCCAAACTTTGGGGTGGCTGTGTGTTTTTGATTTTAATTTCCCTAAGCTATAGGACCCTAAGTGGAAGTGCCATAGGCTGTGTTGCTTTGTTTCCTACGTGTTTCAGGAAATACCATACACTTCTCCAGAGTGCCTGTTGGCAATTTACATCCCGCCCATCAGCATAACAAGGTTCCCTGTTCTACCTGACCTGTCCTGCCTTTCTGGATTTTACACCTGTTTCAGATGGCCTTTTGGAACGGGGGGCAATGAGACTTCATTGTAGTGCAGATTTCCTTTACACGCTTCCTAAGCTGGCCAAAAATGTCGTATGCGTTTTTTCCTGAATATATTCAGGAAAAAACGCATACGCCCTTTTTGGTCAAGTGCATCATTGTGGACATTCTGCCTCTTTTCCTATGATTTAAGTGCAATTCCAGTCTACCCCCTGAAATCGTTTTCCTGAAATTCTGCCCCGCTTTCAAGTCCTCTTCGAAGACTTACTTCAATACATTTTTGGACGATAGCTGTCATACATAACTCTGCAGGTTTGTGAATTACAGTGCCCCTGAGCTCCTTTCTTCAACTCGCTATCTTGTGAGCTGGCCGCAAAACCGCAGGATTGCTTCAGGCCTTCTTCTGGTTCCGGCAGGGCATGCTGAGCCTTTGGTTAATCCCTCTTCCTGGTGGGAAATGAGCGTTCCATTTGCCCGTGCAGACACCTACAGCTAGTCTCTCATTGGTTCTCCCTATTCCTGTTCATCTTGCGCAGAAATTGCAAACTGTGCCAAACAGGAGGTTAAAGGCACTGACTCTCCATGTGGGGAGAGTGTTAGTAAAGCGTCTGGAACGGTGAACCAGAGTAACAGGGGACGAAACCTGAGATGCATTTGAAAAGGTTTCCCAATCACACGGTGGACCATACTCTGGGTTTCCCATGCATGTTTTAGCTGAAGGAAGAATCCCGTAAACCTGGAGAGTTGGGACCCATGGAATGGGTACCATGCAGTATGACTTCAAAGGGTCTGCGTTTGCTCACCGAACTTCACCATTGCTATCATCCCAAAGTGTCCAGCCTTATGTCTCACCCAGCTCTGGGTGTTGATGTGGTAAATCCAGGTTGCATCACAAGCCCTGCATGAATTATTTAAGAATTGCTCTCTATTTCACTGTCATTGTGTTTTGTTTGTGAAATTTATATTGATAATGGGATTTATCGGATTTTCACTGCTGCGTTTAGGCCCCTGTACACACGCTTGATTTCCTTATGGAGACATATAAATCCATCGGTCTTAAGATTATTACTTGTCAGGTATATTCCCAGGCGTTGAATATGGGGTATTGAGTCCATTTCGTTGAGGAAGTTGTAGGTTTGTCTATTATATATTTTGCTTCTGGAACGGTATCTGTGCTAATTTCAATCTCTGGTTTTATGCAGCACCCCAACTCACCTTTCCCCATAAGCAAGCATAAGTTGCTTTTCTAAATTTGAGACCCTGTTCTGTTTGGTAATTCAGTTCATGTTTAGCCACGGTTACGTTCCGTGCATTAGTGATATCTTATTTTCTTTCTTTTTCTGTGTGACATATTTCTCGTAGAATCATCGTACCTGAATTCACTCATTATGCCGCTACGGGCCTGATGACGTAGATCTCATTGGTGAGTGATATTCCATTGTATGTACGTACCACAACTTCTTTATCCATTTTTTGCTTTCTCGGATATTTAACTTGTACCGTAGACGAGGTTCTTGTAAACAGAGCCGTCCCAAACTTTTGGGTGGCTGTGTGTTTTTGATTTTAATTTCCCTAAGCTATAGGACCCTAAGTGGAAGTGCCATACGCTGTGTTGCTTTGTTTCCTACGTGTTTCAGGAAACACCATACACTTCTCCAGTGTGGCCGTTGGCAATTTACATCCCGCCCATCAGCATAACAAGGCTCCCTGTTTTCCATGACCTGTCCTGCCTTTCTGGATTTTACACCTGTTTCAGATGGCCTTTTGGAACGCGGGGCAATGAGACTTCATTGTAGTGCAGATTTCCTTTACACGCTTGCTTGGTTGGCCAAAAAGGGCGTATGCGTTTTTTCCTGAATATATTCAGGAAAAAACGCATACGCCCTTTTTGGCCAAGTGCATCATTGTCGACATTCTGCCTCTTTTCCTATGCTTTAAGTGCAATTCCAGTCTACCCCCTGAAATCGTTTTCCTGAAATTCTGCCCCGCTTTCAAGTCCTCTTCGAAGACTTACTTCAATACATTTTTGGACGAAAGCTGTCATTCATAACTCTGCAGGTTTGTGAATTACAGTGCCCCTGAGCTCCTTTCTTCAACTCGCTTTCTTGTGAGCTGGCCGCAAAACCGCAGGATTGCTTCAGGCCCTAAACTGGTTCTGGCAGGGCATGCTGAGCCTTTGGTTAATCCCTCTTCCTGGTGGGAAATGAGCGTTCCATTTGCCCGTGCAGACACCTACAGCTAGTCTCTCATTGGTTCTCCCTATTCCTGTTCATCTTGCGCAGAAATTGCAAACTGTGCCAAACAGGAGGTTAAAGGCACTGACTCTCCATGTGGGGAGAGTGTTAATAAAGCGTCTGTAACGGTGAACCCGAGTACCAGGGGACGAAACCTGAGAGGCATTTGAAAACGTTTCCCAATCACACGCTGGACAATACTCTTGGTTTCCCATGCATGTTTTAGCTGAAGGAAGAATCCCGTAAACCTGGAGAGTTGGGACCCATGGAATGGCTACCATGCAGTATGACTTCAAAGGGTCTGCGTTTGCTCACCGAACCTCACCAATGCTATCAGCCCGAAGTGTCCAGCCTTATGTCTCACACAGCTCTGGGTGTTGATGTGGTAAATCCAGGTTGCATCACAAGCCCTGAATGAATTATTTAAGAATTGCTCTCTATTTCACTGTCATTGTGTTTTGTTTTTGAAATTTATTTTGATAATGGGATTTATCGGATTTTCACTGCTGCGTTTAGGCTGCTGTACACACGCTAGATTTCCTTATGGAGACATATAAATCCATGGGTCTTAAGATTCTTACTTGTCAGGTATATTCCCAGTCGTTGAATATGGGGTGTTGAGTCCATTTCGTTGAGCAAGGAGTAGGTTTTGTCTATTATATATTTGGCTTATGGAACGGTATCTGTGCTAATTTCAATCTCTGGTTTTATGCAGCACCCCAACTCACCTTTCCCCATAAGCAAGCATAAGTTGGTTTTCTAAATTTGAGACCCTGTTCTGTTTTGTAATTCAGTTCATGTGTAACCAAGTTTACGTTCCGTGTATTAGTGATATCTTATGATGTTTCTTTTTCTGGGTGACTTATTTCTCGTAGAATCGTCGTACCTGAATACACTGATTATGGCGCTACGGGCCTGATGACGTAGATCTCATTGCTGAGTGATATTCCATTGTACGCACGTACCAGAAATTCTTTATCCATTTTTTGCTTTCTCGGATATTTAACTTGTACCGTAGACGAGGTTTTTGTAAACAGAGCCGTCCCAAACTTTGGGGTGGCTGTGTGATTTTGATTTTAATTTCCCTAAGCTATAGGACCCAAAGTGGAAGTGCCATAGGCTGTGTTGCTTTGTTTCCTACGTGTTTCAGGAGACACCATACACTTCTCCAGAGTGGCTGTTGGCAATTTACATCCCGCCCATCAGCATAACAAGGCTCCCTGTTCTCCATGACCTGTCCTGCCTATCTGGATTTTACGCTTTTTTCAGATGGCCCTTTTGACCGGGGGGCAGTGAGACTTCATTGTAGTGCAGATTTCCTTTACACGCTTGCTTGGTTGGCCAAAAAGGGCGAATGCATTTTTTCCTGAATATATTCAGGAAAAAACGCATACGCCCTTTTTGGCCAAGTGCATCATTGTGGACATTCTGCCTCTTTTCCTATGCTTTAAGTGCAATTCCAGTCTACCCCCTGAAATCGTTTTCCTGAAATTCTGCCCCGCATTCAAGTCCTCTTCGAAGACTTACTTCAATACATTTTTGGACCATAGCTTTCATTCATAACTCTGCAGGTTTGTGAATTACAGTGCCCCTGAGCTCCATTCTTGAACTCGGTTTCTTGTGAGCTGGCCGCAAAATCGCAGGATTGCTTCAGGCCCTAATCTGGTTCCGGCAGGGCACGCTGAGCCTTTGGTTAATCCCTCTTCCTGGTGGGAAATGAGCGTTCCATTTGCCCGTGCAGACACCTACAGCTAGTGTCTCATTGGTTCTCCCTATTCCTGTTCATCTTGCGCAGAAATTGCAAACTGTGCCAAACAGGAGGTTAAAGGCACTGACTCTCCAAGTGGGGAGAGTGTTAGTAAAGCGTCTGGAACGGTGAACCCGAGTACCAGGGGACGAAACCTGAGATGCATTTGAAAACGTTTCCCAATCACAGGGTGGACCATACTCTGGGTTTCCCATGCATGTTTTAGCTGAAGGAAGAATCCCTTAAACCTGGAGAGTTGGGAAACATGGAATGGGTACCAAGCAGTATGACTTCAAAGGGTCTGCGTTTGCTCACCAAACCTCACCAATGCTATCAGCCCGAAGTGTACAGCCTTATGTCTCACCCAGTTCTGGGTGTAGATGTGGTAAATCCAGGTTGCATCACATGCCCTGAATGAATTATTTAAGAATTGTTCTCTATTTCACTGTCATTGTGTTTTGTTTTTGAAATTTATTTTGATAATGGGATTTATCGGATTTTCACTGCTGCGTTTAGGCCGCTGTACACACGCTTGCTTTCCTTATGGAGACATATAAATCCATGGGTCTTAAGATTCTTACTTGTCAGGTATATTCCCAGGCGCTGAATATGGGGTGTTGAGTCCATTTCATTGAGCAAGGAGTAGGTCTTGTCTATTATATATTTGGCTTATGGAACGGTATCTGTGCTAATTTCAATCTCTGGTTTTATGCAGCACCCCAACTCACCTTTCCCCATAAGCAAGCATAAGTTGGTTTTCTAAATTTGAGACCCTGTTCTGTTTTGTAATTCAGTTCATATGTAGACAAGTTTACGTTCCATGTATTAGTGATATCTTATGATGTTTCTTTTTCTGTGTGACTTATTTCTCGTAGAATCGTCGTACCTGAATGCACTCATTATGGCGCTACGGGCCTGATGACGTAGATCTCATTGCTGAGTGATATTCCATTGTACGTACGTACCACAACTTCTTTATCGATTTTTTGCTTTCTCGGATATTGAACTTGTACCGTAGACGAGGTTCTTGTAAACAGAGCCGTCCCAAACTTTGGGGTGGCTGTGTGTTTTTGATTTTAATTTCCCTAAGCTATAGGACCCTAAGTGGAAATGCGATAGGCTGTGTTGCTTTGTTTCCTACGTGTTTCAGGAAACACCATACACTTCTCCAGAGTGGCTGTTGGCAATTTACATCCCGCCCATCAGCATAACAAGGCTCCCTGTTCTCCATGACCTGTTCTGCCTTTCTGGATTTTACACTTTTTTCAGATGGCCCTTTTGACCGGGGGGCAGTGAGACTTCATTGTAGTGCAGATTTCCTTTACACGCTTGCTTGGTTGTCCAAAAAGTGCGTATGCGTTTTTTCCTGAATATATTCTGGAAAAAACGCATACGCCCTTTTTGGCCAAGTGCATCATTGTGGACATTCTGCCTCTTTTCCTATGCTTTAAGTGCAATTCCAGTCTACCTCCTGAAATCGTTTTCCTGAAATTCTGCCCCGCTTTCAAATCCTCTTCGAAAACTTACTTCAATACATTTTTGGACGATAGCTGTCATTCATAACTCTGCAGGATTGTGAATTACAGTGCCCCTGAGCTCCTTTCTTCAACTCGCTTTCTTGTGAGCTGGCCGCAAAACCGCAGGATTGCTTCAGGCCCTAATCTGTTTCCGGCAGGGCACGCTGAGCCTTTGGTTAATTCCTCTTCCTGGTGGGAAATGAGCGTTCCATTTGCCCGTGCAGACACCTACAGCTAGTCTCTCATTGCTTCTCCCTATTCCTGTTCATCTTGCGCAGAAATTGCAAACTGTGCCAAACAGGAGGTTAAAGGCACTGACTTTCCAAGTGGGGAGAGTTTTAGTAAAGCTTCTGAAACTGTGAACCCGAGTACCAGGGGACGAAACCTGAGATGCATTTGAAAACCTTTCCCAATCACACGGTGGACCATACTCTGGGTTTCCCATGCATGTTTTAGCTGAAGGAAGAATCCCTTAAACCTGGAGAGCTGGGACCCATGGAATGGGTACCATGCAGTATGACTTCAAAGAGTCTGCGTTGGCTCACCGAACCTCACCAATGGTATCAGCCCGAAGTGACCAGCCTTATGTCTCAACCAGCTCTGGGTGTAGATGTGGTAAATCCAGGTTGCGTCACAAGCCCTGAATGAATTATTTAAGAATTGCTCTCTATTTCACTGTCATTGTGTTGTGTTTGTGAAATTTATATTGATAATGGGATTTATCGGATTTTGACTGCTGCGTTTAGGCCGCTGTACACACGCTTGATTTCCTTATGGAGACATATAAATCCATGGGTCTTAAGATTCTTACTTGTCAGGTATATTCCCAGGCGTTGAATATGGGGTGTTGAGTCCATTTCGTTGAGCAAGGAGTAGGTCGTGTCTATTATATATTTGGCTTATGGAATGGTATCTGTGCTAATTTCAATCTCTGGTTTTATGCAGCACCCCAACTCACCTTTCCCCATAAGCAAGCATAAGTTGGTTTTCTAAATTTGAGACCCTGTTCTGTTTTGTAATTCAGTTCATGTGTAGACAAATTTACGTTCTCTGTATTAGTGATATCTTATGATGTTTCTCTTTCTGTGTGACTTATTTCTCGTAGAATCGTCGTACCTGAATGCACTCATTATGCCACTACGGGCCTGATGACGTAGATCTCATTGCTGAGTGATATTCCATTGTACGTACGTACCACAACTTCTTTATCCATTTTTTGCTTTCTCGGATATTTAACTTGAACCGTAGACGAGGTTCTTGTAAACAGAGCCGTCCCAAACTTTGGTGTGGCTGTGTGTTCTTTATTTTAATTTCCCTAAGCTATAGGACCATAAGTGGAAGTGCCATAGGCTGTGTTGCTTTGTTTCCTACGTGTTTCAGGAAACACCATACACTTCTCCAGATTGGCTGTTGGCAATTTACATCCCGCCCATCAGCATAACAAGGTTCCGTGTTCTCCATGACCTGTGCTGCCTTTCTGCATTTTACACTTGTTTCAGATGGCCCTTTTGACCGGGGGGCAGTGAGACTTCATTGTAGTGCAGATTTCCTTTACACGCTTGCTTGGTTCGCCAAAAAGGGCGTATGCGTTTTTTCCTGAATATATTCAGGAAAAAACGCATACGCCCTTTTTGGCCAAGTGCATCATTGTCCACATTCTGCCTCTTTTCCTATGCTTTAAGTGCAATTCCAGTTTACCCCCTGAAATCATTTTCCTGAAATTCTGCCCCGCTTTCAAGTCCTCTTCGAAGACTTACTTCAATACATTTTTGGACGACAGCTGTCAATCATAACTCTGCAGTTTTGTGAATTACAGTGCCCCTGAGCTCCTTTCTTCAACTCGCTTTCTTATGAGCTGGCCGCAAACCCACATGATTGCTTCAGGCCCTAATCTGGTTCTGGCACGGCATGCTGAGCCTTTGGTTAATTCCTCTTCCTGGTGGGAAATGAGCATTAAATTTGCACGTGCAGACACCTACAGCTAGTCTCTGATTGGTTCTCCCTATTCCTGTTCACCTTGCGCAGAATTTCCAAACTGTGCCAAACAGGAGGTTAAAGGCACTGACTCTCCAAGTGGAGAGAGTGTTAGTAAAGGGTCTGGAATGGTGAACCCGTGTAAAAGGGGACGAAAACTGAGATGCATTTGAAAACGCTTCCCAGTCACACGGTGGACCATTCTTTGGGTTTCCCATGCATGTTTTAGCTGAAGGAAGAATCTCTTAAACCTGGAGAGTTGGGACCCATGGAATGGGTACCATGCAGTATGACTTCAAAGGATCTGCATTTCTTCATCGTACCTCACCAGTGCTATCCGCCCGAAGTGTCCAACCTTATGTCTCACTCGGCTCTTGGTGCAGATGTGGTTAATCCAGGTTGCATCACAAGCTCTGAATGAATTATTTAAGAATAGCTCTCTATTTCACTGTCATTGTGTTTTGTTTTTGTAATTCATTTTGATAATTGGATTTATCGGATTTTCTCTGCTGCGTTCATAAATCTATACACACGCTTGATTCTCTTACGGAGACATATAAATCCATGGGTTTGAAGATTCTTACTAGTCAGGTGTATTCCTAGGCGTTGAATATGGGGTGTTTAGTCCATTTCGTTGAGCAACTGGTAGGTCTTGACTATTACATATTTGGCTTATGGAAAGGTATCTGTGCTAATTTCTATCTCTGGTTTTATGCAGCACCCCAGCTCTCCTTTATCCTTAAGCAAGCATATGTTGGTTTTCTAAATTTGAGACCCCATTCTGTTTTGTAATTCAGTTCATTTGTAGCCACGTTTACATTCCATGTATTAGTAATATCGTGTGTCTTTTTCTTTTTGAATTATGTGACTTCGAATGATCATACGTAACTCCTCTGTGGTTGTTACAACTGGCCATATTTCATTGATTTCCAGGCTGAGTAATATTCCACTCTACATAAGTGCCACATCTCTATCCATTTTTTCCCTCCAGAGACTTATAAATTATATCCTAGTCGAGGATCTTTTAAACATAGAGGCGGTAAATATTGCGGTGCCTGTGTCCTCTCGATTTTTGTTTTTCCCAAGATATAGGTCCATGAGTGCAAGTGCCCTGTGCTCTGTAGCTCATTTTTTAGATGCTTTAGTAAACACAATACACTTCTCCAGAGTGACCGTTGGCAATATACATTTCCAGTATAAGCCTCAGAGGGCTCCCTTTTCTCCTTGCCCTGTCCTGCATTTCTGGTGTTTACACTTTATGAGGAAGGCTCTTCTGACTGATGCGAAGTGATATGTTTTGTAGTATTGATTTCCAGTGCCCACCTGTTTGGTTGGCTAAAAAAGTGTATGCCCTTTTCTTGAATACATACAGAAAAAGACGCATACACGCTTTTTGGCCAATTGCAATGTTGGCAATGTTCAGCCCCTTTTCTTGTGCTTAATGGCGAGTCCTTTCTACCAATCCCTTTCCTGCCATTCTCTGTTGCTTACAAGTCCTTTCCTCTGACTTTCCTCAAGACATTTTTCAGTGATAGATATTTTCAACTCTGCAGTTTCATGAATTTTAGTGTCCCTGAGTTCCATTTTTCAACTTGTCTTTATGGGAACTGGCCACAAAGCAGCGGAATTTCCTCAAGCCCTATTCTGTTTCCATGGGCAACCCTAGCCTTTGGTCAATTCGTCTTCCTGATTGGAAATAAGAGTGACATGTGCCTGTCCGAACACCTAGGACTTGTCTCTCATTGTTCCTCCTCCTTCTGCTTCATCCTCTGGACAAATTCCAAACTGTCTGCAACAGGATGTTGACAGTGCTGACATCTCCAAGTGGGGAGACTGTTCGTAAAGACGCTGGAGGGGTGAACCCGAGCACCAGGAGATGAGGAGTTGAGATGCCTTTTCCAAACTCTTCCCGATCAGACGGTATACCATCCTCTGGGTGTGACAGGCATGTTTTAGCTGTAGGAAGTGTCCCATTCATGTGAGGAGAACACCAGGGCTTTTACAAAATCAGTGTCTCTCCACAACCCAAACTGGGGAATTTTTTAAGCTACGGCTACACATATGTTCATTAAGGGCCTTGGGAAGTAGGCAGAGTCCAAACTTTAGATGATTGAAGTCTTCAGGGTCAGAAGCACTCACCACCGGCTTCCCTTAGGTTCCATTTTAACTGTCATTAATAGATGATGTCAATAAAAATATCTATTCTTTTTCAGATGATTTCCCCTTATAGGTTATTGTAAAATATTGAGTGTAGTTCCCGGGGCTATACAGTAGTTCCTTGTTGATGATCGATTTTATACATAGCAGTGTGTATGTGTTAATCCCAAACTGTTAATTTATCCCTCCTCCCACCTTTCCCCTTTGGTAATAATAAATTATAAGATTTTATACTTCTCAGAATTGGGGGAACTGAAAGAGAGGTATCATTTTCAATGGAAAAGCATTTAAAACAAGATTGAAGCTTTAACCAAGATTATTAGATGTACATCCTTGGAAAGAAATCACTTCGTTTCTCTAATATTGACCTGACAAATAAGACAAACCTTTTCACTGAACTTGCTTATAATAAAGTGATGGAAATATCAAATGGGAGTGTTAGAAACATCTTATTTTACCCGAGCCTTATACACTGTTCTATGTTAATTACAGTTTGGCTCAAACATCTGTTCATTGAAGTTACAATGTTCTCAATTTCTGTTACTGATCCTCCAGAGTGGACCCCAACAAGTGTCCCCCTGCCCAGTGTCATTGGAGCCAACAGATTGAGACTGAGTTTGGTTCAGAAGCAAAGGAAACTTTATATTTTGATCAGAGAATGGAGAGGTGAGAGCATGTGCTACCCCGTGGGCTGTGGGCTGGGCTGCTGTGTAGAGATCCTGTCAGAGTCAGTGGGAGGGAGGGGGCGGAGCTCTCGAGGGCCCGGTTGGCTGCAGCTCAGGCTCTATATCGCAGAGTGTGCACTGTGTCCCAGGAGCTGAGGTGTCGACCCAGCCATTCCGCACTAGGAAGTCTGGTCTGAAGTGCCGGCTGTTGAACCTCTGTATGCGGGACCCTAGGAGCATGTGAAATTAGACAAAGCACAAAGGATAAAAAAGGTTAGACTTTATTTTATTGCCCAGATTCTATTTTTATCTCCCAGGGATTTTTAAGGGGCTTTGCCTGGGAAAAAGCCCTCTTCTGCCTTTTTTCCCCTTCCTCATTCTTAGAGTGCTGAGGGTGCAGACCCTTCTTCTGTAACTGCTGAGTGCTGAGTTAGGAGCCCTCATACCCGTGGGTGAGGGTCAGAACTTCTCCCCAGCAGCCTCCAGGTGACGTTGATTGTCCCCAGGCCTCCTGCCTCCCCGTTCGTCCGCCTGAGCACCAGTATTGGAAGCGTTATAGATTCTAATGACCTTTAAGGGTCCAGGAAGGAGATGTGCAGTGACGCTGTGAGGTCCAGTTTCACCCCACCCTGCATTTGTTCGGCCACCTTAGGCTGACCGTTTCTGCCAGCCTAGATGCTCTGACCAGTAGTCTGCACTTTCTTCAATTAGACCCCTGAATTAACGTAAAAAGAGCACCAGGTGTCAGGACCCTGCCTGCTCAACTCCCAGACAGTCCAGGGTCAGTGGTGATGAAGGACCATGATGGCCACTGAGTCAACAGCCTTTTGAAGTAAACAGGAGTCCAGCTGGTCTTATTGGCCACCATCATCACAGTGTCTGTAGGCTCTTCTATGGTGACAGCGTGATATACGTTTCCCCCGCCAAGATTATTAAGTCCGCTCTGGGTGCAGTAAGTCCTGCAAGCAGTAGTCTACTCTTTTGGGACACACTCTTGTTGTTTTATGAGAGAAACTCCAGGTCAAGTGATGGTCACATGAGTCGTCATGGTGCCCCTTTACCCCGGTTATCTCTCTGGAGGTTGGAGTTGGAGGGCCTCCTCACTCGAGGTCAGTGTGCCCACGGAGCAAACCCTGCAACTTCAGAGCATGGTTGGGGCCTAGGATCACCACGTGGGGTCCTTTTCCCTTAGGAGGGAGGTGGCCTTTTGTGCTGCTGATTTCCAGGTTTTCAGATACCGCCAGTATCTTGGCCAGATGTGGCGGTGGGCCAAGCCCATTGGTGACCGTAGTTTATCCTACCGGGATGGCATTCTTGCATTGTTCCATTTCAAGTGGTCCCAGTTTTTGCACTAATACTCCAATAGCGATTCACCATTCACCAGGAATGTAAAGGTCAAAGGGTTTAGCTAAATTAGGGAGTTCCAGGGCAAGGGTCTGAATTGACTGCTCTTTCCATTCTTGAAAGGCCACTTCTGGATTCTATTCAAAAGGATCATCATCTTTTCCTTTCAGTGTTTCATATAGAGGCCCAGCTAGTAGACTGTAGTTAGGGATCCAGAAGCACCAACCCTGGCCTCCCCAGGAACCCCTAAGCTGTCTTCTAGTTTTAGAAATGGGTAAGGCTGTAAATTGTTTCTTCCCTTTCCTGAGATGGGCTTCTCCGACCTTCTGTGAGAATGAAGCCCAGGCAGGTCACCGTAGTCTGTGATATTTGAGCTTTTTATTTGACAACTTCTATCCTTTATTGGCTTGGTAGTTCAGAGGTCTCCTTAGTAGGGCTGGCGATCAGAATGTCGTCTGCATATTGAAGGAGTGTTTCCTTTTCCAGAGGTAGAACTTTTAGGTCTTTAACTGAGCTTTCCCCAAAGATGGTGTGGGAATTTTTGAACCCTTGGGGCAACACGGCCCAGAAGTATTGTTTTAGTTGTATGTTGAGTCCTGCCACTCACAAGCCAAAATTTCTTGTGACTCTGGGACTAATAGAATACAAAAGAAGGCATCATTGAAGACTAATACAGAATACCATGTCCCGGTGGTTGGTAGAATGACCAGCAGGGTGTAGGATTTAGGAACTACTGGAGGTATATCCTCGGTGGCTTCACTGCCTGTCCTGGCATCCATTACCAGGACTCCAGCAGCCCATGGGGCTCTCGAGGTCAGGCCAATCCCAGGATATGGAGCTCACCTGGGCAGGTACCCCACCCCCACCCCAGCCCACGGTGCTCTCCTGTTCAGGCCCCTCCCAGGATATGGGGTTCCCTGGGCAGGTTCCCCTGCAGCCCATGGGGCTCTCATGGTCAGGCCCCTCCCAGGATACAGAGCTACCCTTGCAGTTACCCTGGCAGGGCTGGGCACACAGGTACCGTGCACATCGCCCTCATTGCAGAGCACTTCCAGCTCACCTGTCACTCAGATCTGACACAGAGCACCTCAGAGCAGGACTTGAACTAAGAAACAGCAGCTCCAACAGGTCTGTGACCCTGGGCATCACTCTGTGTGGCCTCCCTCCACCTGGTCTTCCAGAGACTTCCACTGCACCCGGGGCACCAGGCCTCTGTCTCCACCCACCACACACCCCTCCTCTCCCTGACTCCTGGGTTCCTCTCATTAGGAGAGGGTTTTCTTGAAGTTGTCTCCCACTCATGGGCCAGATAATATAATTAGAAAACAAGCCAGAGCTGCAACCCCTTGTCTATCCTGACTCTCAGGAGCCCACACCTGTTCCTTGGACCTGGCCGATTCAGCAAGTTCCAGTTTCTGCAACTGTGAGCGCCTGAGGGGTGATTATTGGCTGGCCTGGGAAGCCTGACCGTGCCGGCCAGCCCTCCCCAGGTGTGCCTGTTTGAGATCAATATAAACACCGCTCCAGGCAGCAAGAGCCCCTGCAGCTGTGCCTGACGCCATTTTCTCTGCCCTGTCAGCAGCCTCGGGGCTGGACTGGTGGGAGGGAGTGAGAGGCCACGGCTTTGTGGGTGGCCCAGTGTGAGTGGGGCTCTGCTGGACTTTCTGCAGCAGTTACCAAGATGCCACCTGCTAAAGAAGAGGATGTGCCACCCATATCTGCCTCTGGAATTTCTCCCTGGGCAGAGGTGAGTGAGGAAGAAAGCAGTGGGGGCCCGGACAGCAGGGGTATCTCAGGCAGGGAAATGGAAAGCTTCCAGAAGAGTAACCAGGGCCAGGACCACCCTGGCTGGCCTGCAGGCACCAAATCGCCTGGCATGCTGTCGCTCATGTGGCTCCATGGCCCTTCCTCTAGGCTTTCAAGTCCTTGTACATATTCAGGTGTTTTACCTGGGAAGGGTGGGAACATTTCAGCAGCAGCTGGCCTGGGGCTCGGCCCACATTTACTCACAGATGCCTTGGCACGGTCCCCCAGCTTTGCAATGAGGACGCTTGTTGCGTGGGGCCTGCTGGCTGAATGGGAGATGATTCCCCACCACTGGCCAACTACAGAATTGTTTACAACTGGAGCAAGTGCCCTGATACGGTTTTCCTCTGTGTAACTGGTGGGTTCTGTTTTTTTTTTTTCTTTTTTTCATTTTTGGTTCAAGGTAGATTTTATTCCTCTTTTTTGTATTTACAGATGTAAGCATGGAAATAATTTATTCATATAAATACATGTATGTGAAGGGAAGAATATTTTGTCTGTTTTACTTTTTGTAATTTTGAATTTTATTTTATTTTTTTATACAGCAGGTTCTTTTTGGTTATCTATTTTATACATATAAATGTATACATGCCAATCCCAATCTCTCAATCCTCCCACCACCACCCCACAACAGCTTTCCCCCCTTGGTGTCCTTACGTTTGTTGTCTACATCTGTTGCTCTATTTCTGCCTTAAAAAACGGTTCATCTGTATAATTTTTCTAGGTTCCACATATATGCATTAATATACAAGATTTGTTTTTCTATTTCTGACTTACTTCACTCTGTATGACAGTCTCTAGATCCATCAACGTCTCTACAAATGACCCAATTTCATTCCTTTTTATGGCTTAGTAATATTCCATTTTATATTTGTATCACATCTTTATGCATTCGTCTGTCTCTGGGCATTTAGGTTGCTTCCATTACCTGGATATTGTAAATAGTGATGCAATGAACATTGAGGTTAATGTCTCTTTTTGATTTATGGTTTTGTCTGGGTATATGCCCAGTAGTGGGATTGCTGTATCATATGGTAATTCTATTCTTAGTTTTATAAGAAATTCCATAATGTTCTCCACAGTGACTGTATCAATTTACATTCCCAACAATAGTGGAAGAGGGTTCCTTATCTCCACACCCTTTCCAGCATTTGTTGTTTGTAGATTTTCTAATGATGCCCATTCTAACAGGTGTGAGGTGATACACCATGGATGAGTCTATTTCGTTGAGCAAAGAGTAGGTCTTGTCTATTACATATTTGGATTATGGAATGGTATGTGTGCTAATTTCAATCTCTGGTTTTATACAGCACCCCAACTCAACTTTCCCCTTAAGCAAGCATAAGTTTTTATCTAAATGTGAGACTGTTCGGTTTTGTAATTCAGTTTATGTGTAGCCAAGTTTACACTCTCTCTATTAGTGACATCTTATGATAATTATCTTTCTCTGTGTGACATATTTCTCTTAGAATCATCATACTTAAATCCACTCAATTTGCTGCTACAGGCCTGATGACATTGATTTCATTGCTGAGTGATATTCCATTGTACGTTAGTAGCACAACTCCTTTATCCATTTTTTTCTTTCTGGGATATTTAATTTGTACTGGACTCGAGGTTCTTGTAAACACAGCAGCCCTAAATTTTGTGTTGGCTGTGTCTTGTTGATTTTAATTTTCCTAAGCTATAGGGCCAAAAGTGGAAGTGCCCTAGTCTCCGTAGCTTTGTTTTTCAGATGTTTCAGGATACACCATAAACATCTCCAGAGTGTCTGTTGGCAATTTACATCCCGCCCATCAGCATAACAAGGCTCCCTGTTCTCCATGGCCTGTCCTGTGTTTCTGGTTTTTACACTTTTTTCAGATGGCCCTTTTGACGAATGGGAAATGAGACTTCATTGTAGTACGGATTTCCATTGCTCGAGTGCTTGGTTGGCCAAAAAGGGCATATGCGTTTTTTCCTGAATATATTCAGGAAAAAATGTATACGCACTGTTCGTCCAAGTGCATCACTGTCAAAGATCTGCCGCTTTTCACATGTTTTAAATGCAATTCCAATCTACCTCCTGAAATATGATTCCTCAATTCTGCCTCGTTTTCAAGTCCTCTTTGCAGACTTACTTCAATATATTTTTGCCAATAGCTGTCATTTATAACTCTGCAGGTTTGTGAATAACAGTGCCCGTGATTTCCTTTCTTAACTCGCTTCCTTGAAAGCTGGCCACAAAACCACAGGTTTGCTTCAGGCCGTAATCAGGGTGTGGCACGGCACTCTGAGCCTTTGGTTAATTCCTCTTCCTGGTGGGAAATTAGAGTTAAATGTGCCCCTCCAGACACCTGCCTCACTCCCAGCCCCTTGGTGATGTGTGTCCTCTGGTTTGAGGCCACATGTGATGGGTTCCTCATCTTTTGATGATGTGGCCCCACTGGTGTGAGGACACTCCTGCCTGCTTCCCATCCCCTTGGTGATGTGGTCTCTCCGGCGAGAGTCTGATCCTGGTTGGGTTCCTCACACTTCTGTGAGGTGGGCCCTCTTCTCTGAGGTCACTCCTGCCTGGCTAGCACACCCCGCCTTGGCGACGTCGGACCTCTGGTGGCAGTTGGAGCCTGCTGGGAGCCTCCTCCCCTCGGTGATGAGGCCCTCTGGCATCAGGCCCTAACTGCTGGGTTCCCACATTTTCTGATACGTCCTAAGTGGTGCGAGGGCACTCCTGCCAGGTTCCCATCCCCATGGGCATGTGGGCCTTCTGCTCTAAGGTCCCAACACCTGTGTTGTTCACCGTTTCATGATGTTGGCTCTCTGGTGTTAGTTCACTCAGGCCTAGATCCCATAGAGTCTGTGCTCTGAGCCGCCTGCTGGGAGGTTCCTACTGCTGAATTCCTTACCTTTTCTATTCTTTGGGTTCTGTGTTTTCATGCTCCTCCTTCCTGACTCACTCCCAGCCCCTTTGTGATGTAGGTCCTGAGGCCACATGTGCCGGTTTCCTCACCTTTATTGATGTGGCCCCACTGGTGTGAGGACACTCCTGCCTGGTTCCCATCCACTTGGTGATGGGGGCCCTCTGGTGAGAGTCTGATCCTGTCTGGATTCCTCACACTTCGGGGAGGTGGAGCCTCTGCTGTGAGGTCACTCCTGCCTGGCTGGCACACGTCACCTTGGCGATGTGGGCCCTCAGTTGGGAGTTGGTGCCTGCTGGGAGTCTCCTCCCCTCGGTAATGAGGGCCCTCTGGCGTCAGGCCCTAACTCATGGGCTCCCAAAATTTTCTGATGTGCGCCCTGTCGTGTGAGTACACTCCTGCTGGGGTCCCATCCCCATGGGGATGTTGGCTTTCTGCTCTGAGGTCCCAACGGCTGGGTTGCTCACAGTGTCTGAACGTGGGCCCTCTGCTGTGAGTTCACTCCGGCATGGATCCCATAGCCTCGGTGCTCTGGGCCACCTGCTTGGAGCTTCCAACTGTGGGGTTCCTCACCTTTTTATTCTATGGGCCCTCTGTTGTGAGTCTCCTCTTGCATGCCTCACTCCCAGCCCTTTCGTGATGTGTGTCCCCTTATTTGAGGCCACATGTGCTGTGTTCCTCACCTTTGGCTGATGTGGCTCCACTGGTGTGAGGACACTCCTGCCTGGTTTCCATCCCCTTGGTGATGTGGGCCCTCTGGTTAGAGTCTGATCCTGGTTGGGTTCCTCACACTTCTGTGAGGTGGGCCCTCTGCTGTGAGGTAACTCCTGCCTGGCTTGCTCCCATTGCCTTGGTGACGTCGGCCCTCTGGTGGCATTTGGAGCCTGCTGGTAGCCTCCTCTCCTCGGTGATGAGGGCCCTCTGGCGTCAGGCCCTAACTGCTGGGTTCCCACATTTTCTGATACGTGTTAAGTTGTGCGAGGACACTCCTGCGAGGTTCCTATCCCCATGGGGATGTGGGTCTTCTGCTCTGAGGTTCCACCGGCTGGGTTGCTCACAGTTTCATGATGTGGGCCCTCTGCTGTGAGTTCACTGTGGCCTGGATCCCATAGACTCCGTGCTCTGGGCCACCTGCTGGGAGGTTCAAACTGCTGGATTCCTCACATTTTTTATTCTGTGGGCCCTGTGTTGTTAGGCTACTCCTGCTTGCCTCACTCGGAGCACCTTGGAAATGTGGGTCCTCTGGTTTAGGCCACATGTGCTGGGTTCCTCACCTTTCTATAATGTGGCCACACTGGCGTGAGGACACTGCTGCCTTTTTCCGATCCCCTTGGTGATGTGGGCTCTCTGGTGAGAGTCTTATCCTGGCTGGTTTCCTCACCCTTCTGTGAGGTAGACCCTCTGCTGTGAGGTCACTCCTGCCTGGCTGGCACACATCACCTTGGCGACGTGGGCCCTCAGTTGGGAGTTGGTGCCTGCTGGGGGTCTCCACCCCTCGGTAATGAGGGCCCTCTGGCGTCAGACCCTAACTCCTGGGCTCACAAAATTTTCTGATGTGCGCCCTGTGGTGCGACTACACTCCTGCCAGGTTCCCAACCCCATGGGAATGTGGGCCTTCTGCTCTGAGGTCCCAACGGTGGGTTGCTCAGTTTCATGATGAGGGTCGTCTGGTGTGAGTTCACTCCGTCCTGGATCCAATAGCCTCGCTGCTCCTGGCTGCCTGCGGGGAGGTTCCAACTGCGGGATTCCTCACCTTTTTTCTTCTATGGGCCCTCTGTTTTGAGACTCCTCCTGCCTGCCTGACTCCCGGCCCCTTGGTGATGTGTGTCCTCTGGTTTGAGGCTACGTGTGCTGGGTCCCTCACCTTTCGATTATGTGGCCCCACTGGTGTGAGGACACTCCTGCCTGGTTCCTATCCCCTTGGTGATGTGGGCCCTCTGGTGAGAGTCTGATCCTGGCTGGGTTCCTCACCCTTCTGTGAGTTGGACCCTCTGCTGTGAGGTCACTCCTGCCTGGCTGGCACGCCCCACCTTGGCAACGTCGGCCCTCTTGTGGCAGTTGGAGCCTGCTGGGAGCTTCCTCTCCTCAGTGATGAGGGCCCTCTGGCGTCAGGCCCTAACTTCTGGGCTCCCAAAATTCTCTAATGTGCGCCCTGTGGTGCGAGTACACTCCTGCCAGGTTCCCAACCACATGGGAATGTGGGCCTTCTGCTCTGAGGTCCCAACGGCTGGGTTGCTCACAGTTTCATGATGAGGGCCCTCTGTTTTGTGTTCAGTCAGGCCTGGATCCCATATCCTCGCTGCTCCTGGCCGCCTGCTGGGAGGTTCCAACTGCGGGATTCCTCACCTTTTTTATTCTATGGGCCCTCTGTTTTGAGGCTCCTCCTGCCTGCCTCACTCCCAGCCCCTTGGTGATGTGTGTCCTCTAGTTTGAGGCCACGTGTGCTGGGTCCATCACATTTCGGTGATGTGGCCCCACTGGTGTGAGGACACTCCTGCCTGGTTTCCATTCCCTTGGTGATGTGGGCCCTCTGGTGAGAGTCTGATCCTCTTTGGGTTCCTCACACTTTTGTGTGGTTGGCCCTCTGCTCTGAGGTCACTCCTGCCTGGCTGGCACACACCGCATTGGCGACGTCAGCCCTCTGGTAGCAGTTGGTGCTTGCTGGGAGCCTCCTCTCCTCAGTGATGAGGGCCCTCTGGCGTCTGGCCCTAACTGCTGGGCTCCCCACATTTTCTGATGTGTGCCCACTGGTGCGATGACACTCCTGCTTGGTTCCCTCCCCCATGGGGATGTGGGCCTTGTGCTCTGAGGTCACAACGGCTGGGTTGCTTACAGTATCACGATGAGGGTCCTCTGTTGTGAGTTCATCACTGCCTGGATCCCATAGCCTCGGTGATCTGGGCCGCCTGCTGGGATGTTCCAACGGCTGGATTCCTCACCTTTTTTATACAATGGGCCATGTGTTGGGAGGTTAATCCTGCCTGCCTCGCTCCGAGACCCATGGTGATGTGGGTCCTCTGGTTTGAGGCCACATGTGCTGGGTACCTCAACTTTCGATGATGTGGTCCCACGGGTGTGAGGACACTCCTGCCTGGTTCCCAGCCCCTTGCTGTTGTGGGCACTCTGGTGAGGGTCTGATCCTTCCTGGGTTCCTTACCCTTCTGTGAGGTGGGCTCTCTGATGTGAGGTCACTCCTGCATGGCAGGCTCACGTCGCCTTGGCGACGTGGGTATTCTGTTGGCCACTGAAGCATACTGGGAGCCTCCTACCCTCTTTAATGAGGGCCCTGGAAAAAACGCATATGCCCTTTTTGACCAAGTGCATCATTGTCGACATTCTGACTCTTTTGATATACTTTCAGAGGATTTCCCTTCTACCTCCTGAAATCGTAGTCCTGGAATTCTGCCCCACGTTCAAGTCCTCTTTGTAGCCTTACTTCAATATATTTTTGGATGATAGCTGTCATTTATAACTCTGCAGGTTTGTGAATTACAGTGGCCCTGAGCTCCTTTCTTCAACTCGCTTTCTTGTGAGCTGGCCGCAAACCGCAGGATTGCGTCAGGCCCTAATCTGGTTCTGGCAGGGCACACTGAGCCTTTGGCTAATTCCCCTTCCTTGTGGGAAACGAGCGTTCCATTTGCCCGAGCAGACACCTACAGCTAGCCTCTCATTGGTTCTCCCTATTCCTGTTCATCTTGCGCAGAAATTGCAAAATGTGCCAAGCAGGAAGTTAAAGGCACTGACTCTCCATGTGGGGAGAGTGTTAGTAAAGCGTCTGGAATGGTGAACCCGAGTACCAGGGGACGAAACCTGAGATGCATTTGAAAACGTTTCCCAATCACACGGTGGACCATACTCTGCGTTTCCCATGCATGTTTTAGCTAAAGGAAGAATCCCTTAAATCTGGAGAGTTGCGACCCATGGAATGGGTACCGTTCAGTATGACTTCAAAGGGTCTGCGTTTGCTCACCAAACCTCACCAATGCTATCAGCCCAAAGTGTCCAGCCTTATGTCTCACCCAGCTCTGGGTGTAGATGTGGTAAATCCAGGTTGCATCACAAGCCCTGAATGAATTATTTAAGAATTGCTCTCTATTTCACTGTCATTGTGTTTTGTTTTTGAAATTTATTTTGTTAATGGGATTTATCGGATTTTCACTGCTGCGTTTAGGCCGCTGTACACACGCTTGATTTCCTTATGGAGACATATAAATCCATGGGTCTTAAGATTCTTACTTGTCAGGTATATTCCCAGGCGTTGAATATGTGGTGTTGAGTCCATTTCGTTGAGCAAGGAGTAGGTCTTGTCTATTATATATTTGGCTTATGGAACTGTATCTGTGCTAATTTCAATCTCTGGTTTGATGCAGCACCCCAACTCACCTTTCCCCATAAGCAAGCATAAGTTGGCTTTCTAAATTTGAGACCCTGTTCTGTTTTGTAATTCAGTTCATGTGTAGCCAAGTTTACATTCCGTGTATTAGTGATATCATATGATGTTTCTATTTCTGTGTGACTTATTTCTCGTAGACTCGTCGTACGTGAATCCACTCATTATGCCGCTACGGGCCTGATGACGTAGATCTTATTGCTGAGTGATATTCAATTGTACGTGCATACCACAACTTCTTTATCCATTTTCTGCTTTGTCGGATATTTAACTTGTACCGTAGACGAGGTTCTTGTAAACAGAGCCGTCCCAAACTTTGGGGTGGCTGTGTGTTTTTGATTTTAATTTCCCTAAGCTATAGGACCATACGTGGAAGTGCCATAGGCTGTGTTGCTTTGTTTCCTACGTGTTTCAGGAAACACCATACACTTCTCCAGAGTGGCTGTTGGCAATTTACATCCCGTCCATCAGCATAACAAGGCTCCCTGTTCTCCATGACCTGTCCTGCCTTTCTGGATTTTACACTTGTTTCAGCTGGCCCTTTTGACCGGGGGGCAGTGAGACTTCATTGTAGTGCAGATTTCCTTTACACGCTTGCTTGGTTGGCCAAAAAGGGCGTATGCGTTTTTTCCTGAATATATTCAGGAAAAAACGCATACGCCCTTTTTGGCCAAGTGCATCATTGTGGACATTCTGCCTCTTTTCCTATGCTTTAAGTGCAATTCCAGTCTACCCCCTGAAATCGTTTTCCTGAAATTCTGCCCCACTTTCAGTCCTCTTCGAAGACTTAATTCAATACATTTTTGGACCATAGCTGTCATTCATAACTCTGCAGGTTTGTGAATTACAGTGCCCCTGAGCTCCTTTCTTCAACTTGCTTTCTTGTGAGCTGGCCGCAAAACCGCAGGATTGCTTCAGGCCCTAATCTTTTTCTGGCAGGGCACGCTGAGCCTTTGGTTAATTCCTCTTCCTGGTGGGAAATGAGTGTTCCATTTGCCCGTGCAGACACCTACAACTAGTCTCTCATTGCTTCTCCCTATTCCTGTTAATCTTGCGCAGAAATTGCAAACTGTGCCAAACAGTAGGTTAAAGGCACTGACTCTCCAAGTGGGGAGAGTGTTAGTAAAGCGTCTGGAACGGTGAACCCGAGTACCAGGGGACGAAACCTGAGATGCATTTGAAAACGTTTCCCAATCACATGGTGGACCATACTCTGTGTTTCCCACGCATGTTTTAGCTGAAGGAAGAATCCCTTAAACCTGGAGAGTTGGGACCCATGGAATGGGTACCATGCAGTATGACTTCAAAGGATCTGCGTTTGCTCAACCAACCTCACCAATGCTATCAGCCCGAAGTGTCCAGCATTATGTCTCACCCAGCTCTGGGTGTAGGTGTGGTAAATCCAGGTTGCATCACAAGCCCTGAATGATTTATTTAAGAATTGCTCTCTATTTCACTGTCATTGGGTTGTGTTTGTGAAATTTATTTTGATAATGGGATTTATCGGATTTTCACTGCTGCGTTTAGGCCCCTGTACACACGCTTGACTTTCTTATGGAGACATATACATCCATGGGTCTTAAGATTCTTACTTGTCAGGTAAATTCCCAGGCGTTGAATATGGGGTGTTGAGTCCATTTCGTTGAGCAAGGAGTAGGTCTTGTCTATTATATATTTGGTTTATGGAACGGTATCTGTGCTAATTTCAATCTCTGGTTTGATGCAGCACCCCAACTCACATTTCCCCATAAGCAAGCATAAGTTGGTTTTCTAAATTCGAGACCCTCTTCTGTTTTGTAATTCAGTTCATGTGTAGCTAAGTTTACGTTCCGTGTATTAGTGATATCTTATGATGTTTCTTTTTCTGTGTGACTTATTTCTCGTAGAATCGTCGTACCTGAATCCACTCATTATGCCGCTACGGGACTCATGACGTAGATTTCATTGCTGAGTGATATTCCATTGTACGTGCGTACCACAACTTCTTTATCCATTTTTTGCTTTCTCTGATATTTAACTTGTACCGTAGACGAGGTTCTTGTAAACAGAGCCGTCCCAAACTTTGGGGTGGCTGTGTGTTTTTGATTTTAATTTCCCTAAGCTATAGGACCCTAAGTGGAAGTGCCATAGGCTGTGTTGCTTTGTTTCCTACGAGTTTCAGTAAACACCATACACTTCTCCAGAGTGGCTGTGGGCAATTTACATCCCTCCCATCAGCATAACAAGATTCCCTGTTCTCCATGACCTGTCCTGCCTTTCTGGATTTTACACTTTTTTCAGATGGCCCTCTTGACGGGGGGGAGTGAGACTTCATTGTAGTGCAGTTTTCCTTTACACGCTTGCTTGGTTGGCCAAAAACGGCGTATGCGTTTTTTCCTGAATATATTCAGGAAAAAACGCATACGCCCTTTTTGG
Source organism: Delphinapterus leucas (assembly GCF_059928025.1). Taxonomy (NCBI): domain Eukaryota; kingdom Metazoa; phylum Chordata; class Mammalia; order Artiodactyla; family Monodontidae; genus Delphinapterus; species Delphinapterus leucas. Next base: position 4,319,210 of record NW_028322253.1, read on the forward strand.
GCAAGTGCATCATTGTCGACATGCTGCCTCTTTTCCTATGCTTTAAGTGCAATTCCAGTCTAACCCCTGAAATCATTTTCCTTAAATTCTGCCCCGCTTTTAAGTCCTCTTCGAAGACTTACTTCAATACATTTTTGGACGATAGCTGTCATTCATAACTCTGCAGGTTTGTGAATTACAGTGCCCCTGAGCTCCTTTCTTCAACTCACTGTCTTGTGAGCTGGCCGCAAAACCGCAGGATTGCTTCAGGCCCTAATCTGGTTCCGGCAGGGCACGCTGAGCCTTTGGTTAATCCCTCTTCCTGGTGGGAGATGAGCGTTCCATTTGCCCGTGCAGACACCTACAGCTAGTCTCTCATTAGTTCTCCCTATTCCTGTTCATCTTGCGCAGAAATTGCAACTGTGCCAAACAGGAGGTTAAAGGCACTGACTCTCCAAGTGGGGAGAGTGTTAGTAAAGCGTCTGGAACGGTGAACCCGAGTACCAGGGGACGAAACCTGAGATGCATTTGAAAACGTTTCCCAATCACACGGTGGACCATACTCTGCGTTTCCCATGCATGTTTTAGCTAAAGGAAGAATCCCTTAAATCTGGAGAGTTGCGACCCATGGAATGGGTACCGTTCAGTATGACTTCAAAGGGTCTGCGTTTGCTCACCAAACCTCACCAATGCTATCTGCCCAAAGTGTCCAGCCTTATGTCTCACCCAGCTCTGGGTGTAGATGTGGTAAATCCAGGTTGCATCACAAGCCCTGAATGAATTATTTAAGAATTGCTCTCTATTTCACTGTCATTGTGTTTTGTTTTTGAAATTTATTTTGTTAATGGGATTTATCGGATTTTCACTGCTGCGTTTAGGCCGCTGTACACACGCTTGATTTCCTTATGGAGACATATAAATCCATGGGTCTTAAGATTCTTACTTGTCAGGTATATTCCCAGGCGTTGAATATGTGGTGTTGAGTCCATTTCGTTGAGCAAGGAGTAGGTCTTGTCTATTATATATTTGGCTTATGGAACTGTATCTGTGCTAATTTCAATCTCTGGTTTGATGCAGCACCCCAACTCACCTTTCCCCATAAGCAAGCATAAGTTGGCTTTCTAAATTTGAGACCCTGTTCTGTTTTGTAATTCAGTTCATGTGTAGCCAAGTTTACGTTCCGTGTATTAGTGATATCATATGATGTTTCTATTTCTGTGTGACTTATTTCTCGTAGACTCGTCGTACGTGAATCCACTCATTATGCCGCTACGGGCCTGATGACGTAGATCTTATTGCTGAGTGATATTCAATTGTACGTGCATACCACAACTTCTTTATCCATTTTCTGCTTTGTCGGATATTTAACTTGTACCGTAGACGAGGTTCTTGTAAACAGAGCCGTCCCAAACTTTGGGGTGGCTGTGTGTTTTTGATTTTAATTTCCCTAAGCTATAGGACCATACGTGGAAGTGCCATAGGCTGTGTTGCTTTGTTTCCTACGTGTTTCAGGAAACACCATACACTTCTCCAGAGTGGCTGTTGGCAATTTACATCCCGTCCATCAGCATAACAAGGCTCCCTGTTCTCCATGACCTGTCCTGCCTTTCTGGATTTTACACTTGTTTCAGCTGGCCCTTTTGACCGGGGGGCAGTGAGACTTCATTGTAGTGCAGATTTCCTTTACACGCTTGCTTGGTTGGCCAAAAAGGGCGTATGCGTTTTTTCCTGAATATATTCAGGAAAAAACGCATACGCCCTTTTTGGCCAAGTGCATCATTGTGGACATTCTGCCTCTTTTCCTATGCTTTAAGTGCAATTCCAGTCTACCCCCTGAAATCGTTTTCCTGAAATTCTGCCCCACTTTCAGTCCTCTTCGAAGACTTAATTCAATACATTTTTGGACCATAGCTGTCATTCATAACTCTGCAGGTTTGTGAATTACAGTGCCCCTGAGCTCCTTTCTTCAACTTGCTTTCTTGTGAGCTGGCCGCAAAACCGCAGGATTGCTTCAGGCCCTAATCTTTTTCTGGCAGGGCACGCTGAGCCTTTGGTTAATTCCTCTTCCTGGTGGGAAATGAGTGTTCCATTTGCCCGTGCAGACACCTACAACTAGTCTCTCATTGCTTCTCCCTATTCCTGTTAATCTTGCGCAGAAATTGCAAACTGTGCCAAACAGTAGGTTAAAGGCACTGACTCTCCAAGTGGGGAGAGTGTTAGTAAAGCGTCTGGAACGGTGAACCCGAGTACCAGGGGACGAAACCTGAGATGCATTTGAAAACGTTTCCCAATCACATGGTGGACCATACTCTGTGTTTCCCACGCATGTTTTAGCTGAAGGAAGAATCCCTTAAACCTGGAGAGTTGGGACCCATGGAATGGGTACCATGCAGTATGACTTCAAAGGATCTGCGTTTGCTCAACCAACCTCACCAATGCTATCAGCCCGAAGTGTCCAGCATTATGTCTCACCCAGCTCTGGGTGTAGGTGTGGTAAATCCAGGTTGCATCACAAGCCCTGAATGATTTATTTAAGAATTGCTCTCTATTTCACTGTCATTGGGTTGTGTTTGTGAAATTTATTTTGATAATGGGATTTATCGGATTTTCACTGCTGCGTTTAGGCCCCTGTACACACGCTTGACTTTCTTATGGAGACATATACATCCATGGGTCTTAAGATTCTTACTTGTCAGGTAAATTCCCAGGCGTTGAATATGGGGTGTTGAGTCCATTTCGTTGAGCAAGGAGTAGGTCTTGTCTATTATATATTTGGTTTATGGAACGGTATCTGTGCTAATTTCAATCTCTGGTTTGATGCAGCACCCCAACTCACATTTCCCCATAAGCAAGCATAAGTTGGTTTTCTAAATTCGAGACCCTCTTCTGTTTTGTAATTCAGTTCATGTGTAGCTAAGTTTACGTTCCGTGTATTAGTGATATCTTATGATGTTTCTTTTTCTGTGTGACTTATTTCTCGTAGAATCGTCGTACCTGAATCCACTCATTATGCCGCTACGGGACTCATGACGTAGATTTCATTGCTGAGTGATATTCCATTGTACGTGCGTACCACAACTTCTTTATCCATTTTTTGCTTTCTCTGATATTTAACTTGTACCGTAGACGAGGTTCTTGTAAACAGAGCCGTCCCAAACTTTGGGGTGGCTGTGTGTTTTTGATTTTAATTTCCCTAAGCTATAGGACCCTAAGTGGAAGTGCCATAGGCTGTGTTGCTTTGTTTCCTACGAGTTTCAGTAAACACCATACACTTCTCCAGAGTGGCTGTGGGCAATTTACATCCCTCCCATCAGCATAACAAGATTCCCTGTTCTCCATGACCTGTCCTGCCTTTCTGGATTTTACACTTTTTTCAGATGGCCCTCTTGACGGGGGGGAGTGAGACTTCATTGTAGTGCAGTTTTCCTTTACACGCTTGCTTGGTTGGCCAAAAACGGCGTATGCGTTTTTTCCTGAATATATTCAGGAAAAAACGCATACGCCCTTTTTGGGCAAGTGCATCATTGTCGACATGCTGCCTCTTTTCCTATGCTTTAAGTGCAATTCCAGTCTAACCCCTGAAATCATTTTCCTTAAATTCTGCCCCGCTTTTAAGTCCTCTTCGAAGACTTACTTCAATACATTTTTGGACGATAGCTGTCATTCATAACTCTGCAGGTTTGTGAATTACAGTGCCCCTGAGCTCCTTTCTTCAACTCACTGTCTTGTGAGCTGGCCGCAAAACCGCAGGATTGCTTCAGGCCCTAATCTGGTTCCGGCAGGGCACGCTGAGCCTTTGGTTAATCCCTCTTCCTGGTGGGAGATGAGCGTTCCATTTGCCCGTGCAGACACCTACAGCTAGTCTCTCATTAGTTCTCCCTATTCCTGTTCATCTTGCGCAGAAATTGCAACTGTGCCAAACAGGAGGTTAAAGGCACTGACTCTCCAGGTGGGGAGAGTGTTAGTAAAGCGTCTGGAACGGTGAACCCGAGTACCAGGGGACGAAACCTGAGATGCATTTGAAAACGTTTCCCAATCACACGGTGGACCATACTCTGCGTTTCCCATGCATGTTTTAGCTAAAGGAAGAATCCCTTAAATCTGGAGAGTTGCGACCCATGGAATGGGTACCGTTCAGTATGACTTCAAAGGGTCTGCGTTTGCTCACCAAACCTCACCAATGCTATCAGCCCAAAGTGTCCAGCCTTATGTCTCACCCAGCTCTGGGTGTAGATGTGGTAAATCCAGGTTGCATCACAAGCCCTGAATGAATTATTTAAGAATTGCTCTCTATTTCACTGTCATTGTGTTTTGTTTTTGAAATTTATTTTGTTAATGGGATTTATCGGATTTTCACTGCTGCGTTTAGGCCGCTGTACACACGCTTGATTTCCTTATGGAGACATATAAATCCATGGGTCTTAAGATTCTTACTTGTCAGGTATATTCCCAGGCGTTGAATATGTGGTGTTGAGTCCATTTCGTTGAGCAAGGAGTAGGTCTTGTCTATTATATATTTGGCTTATGGAACTGTATCTGTGCTAATTTCAATCTCTGGTTTGATGCAGCACCCCAACTCACCTTTCCCCATAAGCAAGCATAAGTTGGCTTTCTAAATTTGAGACCCTGTTCTGTTTTGTAATTCAGTTCATGTGTAGCCAAGTTTACGTTCCGTGTATTAGTGATATCATATGATGTTTCTATTTCTGTGTGACTTATTTCTCGTAGACTCGTCGTACGTGAATCCACTCATTATGCCGCTACGGGCCTGATGACGTAGATCTTATTGCTGAGTGATATTCAATTGTACGTGCATACCACAACTTCTTTATCCATTTTCTGCTTTGTCGGATATTTAACTTGTACCGTAGACGAGGTTCTTGTAAACAGAGCCGTCCCAAACTTTGGGGTGGCTGTGTGTTTTTGATTTTAATTTCCCTAAGCTATAGGACCATACGTGGAAGTGCCATAGGCTGTGTTGCTTTGTTTCCTACGTGTTTCAGGAAACACCATACACTTCTCCAGAGTGGCTGTTGGCAATTTACATCCCGTCCATCAGCATAACAAGGCTCCCTGTTCTCCATGACCTGTCCTGCCTTTCTGGATTTTACACTTGTTTCAGCTGGCCCTTTTGACCGGGGGGCAGTGAGACTTCATTGTAGTGCAGATTTCCTTTACACGCTTGCTTGGTTGGCCAAAAAGGGCGTATGCGTTTTTTCCTGAATATATTCAGGAAAAAACGCATACGCCCTTTTTGGCCAAGTGCATCATTGTGGACATTCTGCCTCTTTTCCTATGCTTTAAGTGCAATTCCAGTCTACCCCCTGAAATCGTTTTCCTGAAATTCTGCCCCACTTTCAGTCCTCTTCGAAGACTTAATTCAATACATTTTTGGACCATAGCTGTCATTCATAACTCTGCAGGTTTGTGAATTACAGTGCCCCTGAGCTCCTTTCTTCAACTTGCTTTCTTGTGAGCTGGCCGCAAAACCGCAGGATTGCTTCAGGCCCTAATCTTTTTCTGGCAGGGCACGCTGAGCCTTTGGTTAATTCCTCTTCCTGGTGGGAAATGAGTGTTCCATTTGCCCGTGCAGACACCTACAACTAGTCTCTCATTGCTTCTCCCTATTCCTGTTAATCTTGCGCAGAAATTGCAAACTGTGCCAAACAGTAGGTTAAAGGCACTGACTCTCCAAGTGGGGAGAGTGTTAGTAAAGCGTCTGGAACGGTGAACCCGAGTACCAGGGGACGAAACCTGAGATGCATTTGAAAACGTTTCCCAATCACATGGTGGACCATACTCTGTGTTTCCCACGCATGTTTTAGCTGAAGGAAGAATCCCTTAAACCTGGAGAGTTGGGACCCATGGAATGGGTACCATGCAGTATGACTTCAAAGGATCTGCGTTTGCTCAACCAACCTCACCAATGCTATCAGCCCGAAGTGTCCAGCATTATGTCTCACCCAGCTCTGGGTGTAGGTGTGGTAAATCCAGGTTGCATCACAAGCCCTGAATGATTTATTTAAGAATTGCTCTCTATTTCACTGTCATTGGGTTGTGTTTGTGAAATTTATTTTGATAATGGGATTTATCGGATTTTCACTGCTGCGTTTAGGCCCCTGTACACACGCTTGACTTTCTTATGGAGACATATACATCCATGGGTCTTAAGATTCTTACTTGTCAGGTAAATTCCCAGGCGTTGAATATGGGGTGTTGAGTCCATTTCGTTGAGCAAGGAGTAGGTCTTGTCTATTATATATTTGGTTTATGGAACGGTATCTGTGCTAATTTCAATCTCTGGTTTGATGCAGCACCCCAACTCACATTTCCCCATAAGCAAGCATAAGTTGGTTTTCTAAATTCGAGACCCTCTTCTGTTTTGTAATTCAGTTCATGTGTAGCTAAGTTTACGTTCCGTGTATTAGTGATATCTTATGATGTTTCTTTTTCTGTGTGACTTATTTCTCGTAGAATCGTCGTACCTGAATCCACTCATTATGCCGCTACGGGACTCATGACGTAGATTTCATTGCTGAGTGATATTCCATTGTACGTGCGTACCACAACTTCTTTATCCATTTTTTGCTTTCTCTGATATTTAACTTGTACCGTAGACGAGGTTCTTGTAAACAGAGCCGTCCCAAACTTTGGGGTGGCTGTGTGTTTTTGATTTTAATTTCCCTAAGCTATAGGACCCTAAGTGGAAGTGCCATAGGCTGTGTTGCTTTGTTTCCTACGAGTTTCAGTAAACACCATACACTTCTCCAGAGTGGCTGTGGGCAATTTACATCCCTCCCATCAGCATAACAAGATTCCCTGTTCTCCATGACCTGTCCTGCCTTTCTGGATTTTACACTTTTTTCAGATGGCCCTCTTGACGGGGGGGAGTGAGACTTCATTGTAGTGCAGTTTTCCTTTACACGCTTGCTTGGTTGGCCAAAAACGGCGTATGCGTTTTTTCCTGAATATATTCAGGAAAAAACGCATACGCCCTTTTTGGGCAAGTGCATCATTGTCGACATGCTGCCTCTTTTCCTATGCTTTAAGTGCAATTCCAGTCTAACCCCTGAAATCATTTTCCTTAAATTCTGCCCCGCTTTTAAGTCCTCTTCGAAGACTTACTTCAATACATTTTTGGACGATAGCTGTCATTCATAACTCTGCAGGTTTGTGAATTACAGTGCCCCTGAGCTCCTTTCTTCAACTCACTGTCTTGTGAGCTGGCCGCAAAACCGCAGGATTGCTTCAGGCCCTAATCTGGTTCCGGCAGGGCACGCTGAGCCTTTGGTTAATCCCTCTTCCTGGTGGGAGATGAGCGTTCCATTTGCCCGTGCAGACACCTACAGCTAGTCTCTCATTAGTTCTCCCTATTCCTGTTCATCTTGCGCAGAAATTGCAACTGTGCCAAACAAGACGTTAAAGGCACTGACTCTCCAAGTGGGGAGAGTGTTAGTAAAGCGTCTGGAACGGTGAACCCGAGTACCAGGGGACGAAACCTGAGATGCATTTGAAAACGTTTCCCAATCACACGGTGGACCATACTCTGCGTTTCCCATGCATGTTTTAGCTAAAGGAAGAATCCCTTAAATCTGGAGAGTTGCGACCCATGGAATGGGTACCGTTCAGTATGACTTCAAAGGGTCTGCGTTTGCTCACCAAACCTCACCAATGCTATCAGCCCAAAGTGTCCAGCCTTATGTCTCACCCAGCTCTGGGTGTAGATGTGGTAAATCCAGGTTGCATCACAAGCCCTGAATGAATTATTTAAGAATTGCTCTCTATTTCACTGTCATTGGGTTTTGTTTTTGAAATTTATTTTGTTAATGGGATTTATCGGATTTTCACTGCTGCGTTTAGGCCGCTGTACACACGCTTGATTTCCTTATGGAGACATATAAATCCATGGGTCTTAAGATTCTTACTTGTCAGGTATATTCCCAGGCGTTGAATATGTGGTGTTGAGTCCATTTCGTTGAGCAAGGAGTAGGTCTTGTCTATTATATATTTGGCTTATGGAACTGTATCTGTGCTAATTTCAATCTCTGGTTTGATGCAGCACCCCAACTCACCTTTCCCCATAAGCAAGCATAAGTTGGCTTTCTAAATTTGAGACCCTGTTCTGTTTTGTAATTCAGTTCATGTGTAGCCAAGTTTACGTTCCGTGTATTAGTGATATCATATGATGTTTCTATTTCTGTGTGACTTATTTCTCGTAGACTCGTCGTACGTGAATCCACTCATTATGCCGCTACGGGCCTGATGACGTAGATCTTATTGCTGAGTGATATTCAATTGTACGTGCATACCACAACTTCTTTATCCATTTTCTGCTTTGTCGGATATTTAACTTGTACCGTAGACGAGGTTCTTGTAAACAGAGCCGTCCCAAACTTTGGGGTGGCTGTGTGTTTTTGATTTTAATTTCCCTAAGCTATAGGACCATACGTGGAAGTGCCATAGGCTGTGTTGCTTTGTTTCCTACGTGTTTCAGGAAACACCATACACTTCTCCAGAGTGGCTGTTGGCAATTTACATCCCGTCCATCAGCATAAAAAGGCTCCCTGTTCTCCATGACCTGTCCTGCCTTTCTGGATTTTACACTTGTTTCAGCTGGCCCTTTTGACCGGGGGGCAGTGAGACTTCATTGTAGTGCAGATTTCCTTTACACGCTTGCTTGGTTGGCCAAAAAGGGCGTATGCGTTTTTTCCTGAATATATTCAGGAAAAAACGCATACGCCCTTTTTGGCCAAGTGCATCATTGTGGACATTCTGCCTCTTTTCCTATGCTTTAAGTGCAATTCCAGTCTACCCCCTGAAATCGTTTTCCTGAAATTCTGCCCCACTTTCAGTCCTCTTCGAAGACTTAATTCAATACATTTTTGGACCATAGCTGTCATTCATAACTCTGCAGGTTTGTGAATTACAGTGCCCCTGAGCTCCTTTCTTCAACTTGCTTTCTTGTGAGCTGGCCGCAAAACCGCAGGATTGCTTCAGGCCCTAATCTTTTTCTGGCAGGGCACGCTGAGCCTTTGGTTAATTCCTCTTCCTGGTGGGAAATGAGTGTTCCATTTGCCCGTGCAGACACCTACAACTAGTCTCTCATTGCTTCTCCCTATTCCTGTTAATCTTGCGCAGAAATTGCAAACTGTGCCAAACAGTAGGTTAAAGGCACTGACTCTCCAAGTGGGGAGAGTGTTAGTAAAGCGTCTGGAACGGTGAACCCGAGTACCAGGGGACGAAACCTGAGATGCATTTGAAAACGTTTCCCAATCACATGGTGGACCATACTCTGTGTTTCCCACGCATGTTTTAGCTGAAGGAAGAATCCCTTAAACCTGGAGAGTTGGGACCCATGGAATGGGTACCATGCAGTATGACTTCAAAGGATCTGCGTTTGCTCAACCAACCTCACCAATGCTATCAGCCCGAAGTGTCCAGCATTATGTCTCACCCAGCTCTGGGTGTAGGTGTGGTAAATCCAGGTTGCATCACAAGCCCTGAATGATTTATTTAAGAATTGCTCTCTATTTCACTGTCATTGGGTTGTGTTTGTGAAATTTATTTTGATAATGGGATTTATCGGATTTTCACTGCTGCGTTTAGGCCCCTGTACACACGCTTGACTTTCTTATGGAGACATATACATCCATGGGTCTTAAGATTCTTACTTGTCAGGTAAATTCCCAGGCGTTGAATATGGGGTGTTGAGTCCATTTCGTTGAGCAAGGAGTAGGTCTTGTCTATTATATATTTGGTTTATGGAACGGTATCTGTGCTAATTTCAATCTCTGGTTTGATGCAGCACCCCAACTCACATTTCCCCATAAGCAAGCATAAGTTGGTTTTCTAAATTCGAGACCCTCTTCTGTTTTGTAATTCAGTTCATGTGTAGCTAAGTTTACGTTCCGTGTATTAGTGATATCTTATGATGTTTCTTTTTCTGTGTGACTTATTTCTCGTAGAATCGTCGTACCTGAATCCACTCATTATGCCGCTACGGGACTCATGACGTAGATTTCATTGCTGAGTGATATTCCATTGTACGTGCGTACCACAACTTCTTTATCCATTTTTTGCTTTCTCTGATATTTAACTTGTACCGTAGACGAGGTTCTTGTAAACAGAGCCGTCCCAAACTTTGGGGTGGCTGTGTGTTTTTGATTTTAATTTCCCTAAGCTATAGGACCCTAAGTGGAAGTGCCATAGGCTGTGTTGCTTTGTTTCCTACGAGTTTCAGTAAACACCATACACTTCTCCAGAGTGGCTGTGGGCAATTTACATCCCTCCCATCAGCATAACAAGATTCCCTGTTCTCCATGACCTGTCCTGCCTTTCTGGATTTTACACTTTTTTCAGATGGCCCTCTTGACGGGGGGGAGTGAGACTTCATTGTAGTGCAGTTTTCCTTTACACGCTTGCTTGGTTGGCCAAAAACGGCGTATGCGTTTTTTCCTGAATATATTCAGGAAAAAACGCATACGCCCTTTTTGGGCAAGTGCATCATTGTCGACATGCTGCCTCTTTTCCTATGCTTTAAGTGCAATTCCAGTCTAACCCCTGAAATCATTTTCCTTAAATTCTGCCCCGCTTTTAAGTCCTCTTCGAAGACTTACTTCAATACATTTTTGGACGATAGCTGTCATTCATAACTCTGCAGGTTTGTGAATTACAGTGCCCCTGAGCTCCTTTCTTCAACTCACTGTCTTGTGAGCTGGCCGCAAAACCGCAGGATTGCTTCAGGCCCTAATCTGGTTCCGGCAGGGCACGCTGAGCCTTTGGTTAATCCCTCTTCCTGGTGGGAGATGAGCGTTCCATTTGCCCGTGCAGACACCTACAGCTAGTCTCTCATTAGTTCTCCCTATTCCTGTTCATCTTGCGCAGAAATTGCAACTGTGCCAAACAGGACGTTAAAGGCACTGACTCTCCAAGTGGGGAGAGTGTTAGTAAAGCGTCTGGAACGGTGAACCCGAGTACCAGGGGACGAAACCTGAGATGCATTTGAAAACGTTTCCCAATCACACGGTGGACCATACTTTGGGTTTCCCATGCATGTTTTAGCTGAAGGAAGAATCCCTTAAACCTGGAGAGTTGGGACCCATGGAATGGCTACCATGCAGTATGACTTCAAATGGTCTGCGTTTGCTCACCAAACATCACCAATGCTATCAGCCCGAAGTGTCCAGCCTTATGTCTCACCCAGCTCTGGGTGTAGATGTGGTAAATCCAGGTTGCATCACAAGCCCTGAATGAATTATTTAAGAATTGCTCTCAATTTCCCTGTCATAGTGTTTTGTTTTTGAAATTAATTTTGATAATGGGATTTATCGGATTTTCACTGCTGCGGTTAGGCCGCTGTACACACGCTTGATTTCCTTATGGAGACATATAAATCCATGGGTCTTAAGATTCTTACTTGTCAGGTATATTCCCAGGCGTTGAATATGAGGTCTTGATTCCATTTCGTTGAGCAAGGAGTAGGTCTTGTCTATTATATATTTGACTTATGGAACGGTATCTGTGATAATTTCAATCTCTGGTTTTATGCAGCACCCCAACTCACCTTTCCCCATAAGCAAGCATAAGTTGGTTTTCTAAATTTGAGACCCTGTTCTGTTTTGTAATTCAGTTCATGTGTAGCCAAGTTTACGTTCCGTGTATTAGTGATATCTTATGAAGTTTCTTTTTCTGTGTGACTTATTTCTCGTAGAATCGTCGTACCTGAATCCACTCATTATGCCGCTATGGGCCTGATGACCTAGATTTCATTGCTGAGTGATATTCCGTTGTACTTACGTACCCCAACTTCTTTATCCATTTTTTATTTTCTCGGATATTTAACTTGTACCGTAGACGAGGTTCTTGTAAACAGAGCCGTCCCAAATTTTGGGGTGGCTGTGTGTTTTTGATTTTAATTTCCCTAAGCTATAGGACCCTAAGTGGAAGTGCCATAGGCTGTGTTGCTTTGTTTCCTACGTGTTTCAGGAAACACCATACACTTCTCCAGAGTGGCTGTTGGCAATTTACATCGCGCCCATCAGCATAACAAGGCTCCCTGTTCTCCATGACCTGTCCTGCCTTTCTGGATTTTACACTTTTTTCAGATGGCCCTTTTGAACGGGGGGCAGTGAGACTTCATTGTAGTGCAGATTTCCTTTACACGCTTGCTTGGTTGGCCAAAAAGGGCGTATGCGTTTTTTCCTGAATATATTCAGGAAAAAACGCATACGCCCTTTTTGGTCAAGTGCATCATTTTCGAAATTCTGCCTCTTTTCCTATGCTTTAAGTGCAATTCCAGTCTACCCCCTGAAATCGTTTTCCTGAAATTCTGCCCCGCTTTCAAGTCCTCTTCCAAGACTTACTTCAATACATTTTTGGACGATAGCTGTCATTCATAACTCTGCAGGTTTGTGAATTACAGTGCCCCTGAGCTCTTTTCTTCAACTCGCTTTCTTGTGAGCTGGCCGCAAAACCGCAGGATTGCTTCAGGCCCTAATCTGTTTCCGGCAGGGCACGCTGAGCCTTTGGTTAATTCCTCTTCCTGGTGGGAAATGAGCGTTCCATTTGCCCGTGCAGACACCTACAGCTAGTCTCTCATTGGTTCTCCCTATTCCTGTTCATCTTGCGCAGAAATTGCAAACTGTGCCAAACAGGAGGTTAAAGGCACTGACTCTCCAAGTGGGGAGAGTGTTAGTAAAGCGTCTGGAATGGTGAACCCGAGTACCAGGGGACGAAACCTGAGATGCATTTGAAAACGTTTCCCAATTACACGGTGGATCATACTCTGGGGTTCCCATGCATGTTTTAGCTGAAGGAAGAATCCCTTAAACCTGGAGAGTTGGGACCCATGGAATGGCTACCATGCAGTATGACTTCAAAAGGTCTGCGTTTGCTCACCGAACCTCACCAATGCTATCAGCCCGAAGTGTCCAGCCTTATGTCTCACCCAGCTCTGGGTGTAGATGTGGTAAATCCAGGTTGCATCACAAGCCCTGAATGAATTATTTAAAAATTGCTCTCTATTTCACTGTTATTGTGTTTCGTTTTTGAAATTTATTTTCATAATGGGATTTATCGGATTTTCACTGCTGTGTTTAGGCCGCTGTACACACGCTTGATTTCCTTATGGAGACATATAAATCCATGGGTCTTAAGATTCTTACTTGTCACTTATATTCCCAGGCGTTGAATATGGGGTGTTGAGTCCATTTCGTTGAGCAAGGAGTAGGTCTTTTCTATTGTATATTTTGCTTCTGGAATGGTATCTGTGCTAATTTCAATCTCTGGTTTTATGCAGCACCCCAACACACCTTTCCCCATCAACAAGCATAAGTTGCTTTTCTAAATTTGAGACCCTGTTCTGTTTTGTAATTCAGTTCATGTGTAGCCAAGTTTACGTTCCGTGTATTAGTGATATCTTATGTTTCTTTTTCTGTGTTACTTATTTCTCGTAGAATCGTCATACCTGAATCCACTCATTATGGCGCTACGGGCCTGATGACGTAGAATTCATTGCTGAGTGATATTCCATTGTACGTACGTACCACAACTTCTTTATCCATTTTTTGCTTTCTCGGATATTTAACTTCTACCGTAGACGAGGTTCTTGTAAACAGAGCCGTCCCAAACTTTGGGTTGGCTGTTTGTTTTTTATTTTAATTTCCCTAAGCTATAGGACCATAAGTTGAAGTGCCGTAGGCTGTGTTGCTTTGTTTCCTACGTGTTTCAGGAAACACCATACACTTCTCCAGATTGGCTGTTGGCAATTTACATCGCGCCCATCAGCATAACAAGGCTCCCTGTTCTCCATGACCTGTCCTGCCTTTCTGGATTTTACACTTGTTTCAGATGGCCCTTTTGACCGGGGGGCAGTGAGTCTTCATTGTAGTGCAGATTTCCTTTACACGCATGCTTGGTTGGCCAAAAAGGGCGTATGCGTTTTTTCATGAATATATTCAGGAAAAAACCCATACGACCTTTTTGGCCAAGTGCATCATTGTCGACATTCTGCCTCTTTCCCTATGCTTTAAGTGCAATTCCAGTCTACCCCCTGAAATCGTTTTCCTGAAATTCTGCCCCGCTTTCAATCCACTTCGAAGACTTACTTCAATATATTTTTGGACGATAGCTCTCATTCATAACTCTGCAGGTTTGTGAATTACAGTGCCCCTGAGCTCCTTTCTTCAACTCGCTTTCTTGTGAGCTGGCCGCAAAATCGCAGGATTGCTTCAGGCCCTAATCTGGTTCCGGCAGGACACGCTGAGTCTTTGGTTAATCCCTCTTCCTGTTGGGAAATGAGCATTCCATTTGCCCGTGCAGACACCTACAGCTAGTCTCTCATTGGTTCTCCCTATTCATGTTCATCTTGCGCAGAAATTGCAAACTGTGCCAAACAGGAGGTTAAAGGCACTGACTCTTCAAGTGGGGAGAGTGTTAGTAAAGCGTCTGGAATGGTGAACCCGAGTACCAGGGGACGAATCCTGAGATGCATTTGAAAACGTTTCCCAATCACACAGTGGACCATACTCTGGGTTTCCCATGCATGTTTTAGCTGAAGGAAGAATCCCTTAAACCTGGAGAGTTGGGAACCATGGAATGGGTACCATGCAGTATGACTTCAAAGGGTCTGCGTTTGCTCACCGAACCTCACCAATGCTATGAGCCCGAAGTGTCCAGCCTTATGTCTCACCCAGCTCTGGGTGTAGATGTGGTAAATCCAGGTTGCATCAGAAGCCCTGAATGAGTTATTTAAGAATTGCTCTCTATTTCACTGTCATTGTGTTTTGTTTGTGAAATTTATTTTGATAATGGGATTTATCGGATTTTCACTGCTGTGTTTAGGCCGCTGTACACACGCTTGATTTCCTTATGGAGACATATAAATCCATGGGTCTTAAGATTCTTAGTTGTCAGGTATATTCCCCGGCGTTGAATATGAGGTGTTGAGTCCATTTCGTTGAGCAAGGAATAGGTCGTGTCTATTATATATTTGCCTTATGGAACGGTAACTGTGCTAATTTCAATCTCTGGTTTGATACAGCACCCCAACTCATCTTTCCCAATAAGCAAGCATAAGTTGGTTTTCTAAATTTGAGACCCTGTTCTGTTTTGTAATTCAGTTCATGTGTAGCCAAGTTTACGTTCCGTGTATTAGTGATATCTTATGATATTTCTTTTTCTGTGTGACTTATTTCTCGTAGAATCGTCGTACGTGAATCCACTCATTATGCCGCTACGGGCCTGATGACGTAGATCGCATTGCTGACTGATATTCCATTGTACGAACGTACCACAACTTCTTTATCCATTTTCTGCTTTGTCGGATATTTAACTTGTACCGTAGACGAGGTTCTTGTAAACAGAGCCGTCCCAAACTTTGGGGTGGCTGTGTGTTTTTGATTTTAATTTCCCTAAGCTATAGGACCATACGTGGAAGTGCCATAGGCTGTGTTGCTTTGTTTCCTACGTGTTTCAGGAAACACCATACACTTCTCCAGAGTGGCTGTTGGCAATTTACATCCCGTCCATCAGCATAACAAGGCTCCCTGTTCTCCATGACCTGTCCTGCCTTTTTGGATTTTACACTTGTTTCAGCTGGCCCTTTTGACCGGGGGGCAGTGAGACTTCATTGTAGTGCAGATTTCCTTTACACGCTTGCTTGGTTGGCCAAAAAGGGCGTATGCGTTTTTTCCTGAATATATTCAGGAAAAAACGCATACGCCCTTTTTGGCCAAGTGCATCATTGTGGACATTCTGCCTCTTTTCCTATGCTTTAAGTGCAATTCCAGTCTACCCCCTGAAATCGTTTTCCT